>NC_053038.3:362961067-363268952 GCF_002575655.3 Aegilops tauschii subsp. strangulata
GGAGGCATGCTATCATCATAATAACTTTTCTCATCAAAACTTGGGGGACAAAAAATATCATCTTCATCAAACATAGAATCCCCAAGCATATGCCTTTGCATATCATTAGCATCATGAATATTCAAAGAATTCATACTAACAACATTGCAATCATGCTCATCATTCAAAGATTTAGTTCCGAACATTTTGTTGACTTCTTCTTCTAACACTTTGGCATAATTTTCCTTTCCATCATTTTCACGAAAAACATTATAAAGATGATGTATATGAGGCAACCTTAATTCCATTTTTTGTAGTTTTATTTTATAGACTAAACTAGTGATAAAACAAGAAACTAAAAGATTCAATTGCAAGATCTAAAGATATACCTTCAAGCACTAACCTCCCCAGCAACAACGCCAGAAAAGAGCTTGATGTCTACTACACAACCTTCTTCTTGTAGACTCGTGTTGGGCCTCCAAGCGCAGAGTTTTGTAGGACAGTAGCAATTTTCCCTCAAGTGGATGACCTAAGGTTTATCAATCCGTGGGAGGCATAGG
The DNA here is from genome assembly GCF_002575655.3 of Aegilops tauschii subsp. strangulata. Classification (NCBI taxonomy): domain Eukaryota; kingdom Viridiplantae; phylum Streptophyta; class Magnoliopsida; order Poales; family Poaceae; genus Aegilops; species Aegilops tauschii. The sequence continues at coordinate 362,961,607 of NC_053038.3, forward strand.
ATGAAGATGGTCTCTCTCAAACAACCCTGCAACCAAATAACAAAGAGTCTCTTGTGTCCCCAACACACCCAATACAATGTAAATTGTATAGGTGCACTAGTTCGGCGAAGAGATGGTGATACACATGTAATATGGATGGTAGATATAGGTTTTTGTAATCTGAAAATATAAATACAGCAAGGTAACTAGTAACAAAAGTGAGCAAAAATAGTATTGCAATTCTTGAAAACAAGGCCTAGGGTTCATACTTTCACTAGTGCAAATTCTCTCAACAATGATAACATAATTGGATCATATAACAATCCCTCAATGTGCAACAAAGAATCACTCCAAAGTTTCTATCGGAGAACGTAGGACGAAAACATGCATCAACCCCTATGCATAGATTACCCCAATGTCACCTCGGGAATCCGCGAGTTGAGTGCCGAAACATATATCAAGTGAATCAATAGAACATCCCATTGTCACCACGGATATCCCATCGCAAGACATACATCAAGTGTTATCAAATCCAATACTCAATCCAACATAAAACTCAGAGAGCAAGACTCAAGTCATCACAAGAAGGTAGAGAGGGAGAAACACCATATGATCCAACTATAATAACAAAGCTCGCGGTACATCAAGATCGTGCCAAATCAAGAACTAGCGAGAGAGATCAAACACATAGCTATTGGTACATAACCTCAACCCCGAGGGTGAACTACTCCATCCTTGTCATGGAGACCGCCGGGATGATGAAGATGGCTTCCAATGATGATTTCCCCCTCCGGGAGGGTGCCGGAACGGGCTCCCGATTGGTTTTTCATGGCTACAGAGGCTTACGGCGGCGAACTTCCGATCTAGGGTTCTTTTTAGAGGTTTCTATATTTATAAGATCTTTTGGCGTCGGAAACAAGTCAAGGAGGTGCCCGAGGGGGCCACAAGCCCTCAGGGTGCACCCAGGGGGGTAGGGTGCGCCCCTTGGCTTGTGGACTCCTCGGGACTCTTCTGGTCCAGCTCTAGTGCTTCGGGGGTCTCTTTTGGTCCATAAAAAATCAACGTAAATTTTCAGCCCATTCCGAGAACTTTTATTTCTGCACAAAAATGACACCACGGTAGTTCTGCTGAAAACAGCGTTAGTCCGGGTTAGTTCTAATAAAATCATACCGAAACCGTATAAAATTGTCGTAAACATGGCATGAATACTTCATAAATTATAGATACGTGGGAGACGTATCAACCCCAACGAGTGGAAGGCGACGAAGATCTGGCCCGCCTCTCAGTCTTTAGCTGATCTGGAAGCCACTAACATCCCCCTTCACCTCCATGCTCTCTTCTCCGGCTTGCTTCCGCCATTTTCGGATTTCTTCAATGCCGTGCTCACGCACTACCAGATCCACATATTGCATCTTGACCCCCGGTCCATCATCCTCCTCTCCGCCTTCGTGTTCTTGTGTGAGGCCTTCGTGGGCATCGCCCCGTCCATGGCTCTGCTCCACCACTTATTCTCTCTTCAGATGGCCGCCGGTGAGCAGCGCTCGGGGTGTGTGTCATTTCGAGCGGCGGACGCGACGGCGGGCAAGGGTATCGACATCGAGCTTCATTCGAACGTGGAGGGATTTCAGAGGCAATGGGTGTATGTTGACGCCACCATGTACAGCCCCCTGCTCCAGACTTCGACGGCCTCCACGGAGCCGAGCTCCGGCTGGGAGCACGTGAAGCTTGTTGACCTGTGGCTCCTGTGAGTTATGGCCAGGCTGGCCGACCTAAGGAAGGCGGGCGTGACGATGGCGATGGGAGTTCGTCCGGCGGCGAATCGCTCCCCTCCAGCGCCATTCCCACCCAATGTGGGCCTTCACCAGCTGCGAGGACACCATGAGGCTCCAGGAGTCTTCCCTTCCTTCCAGCGCGCTACGCGGGGTACTTCGCCTCCTGACTGGCGGAGAGGCTACCGCGCTCCCTCAGGGAGGGCTCCCCCTGTACAACTATCCGAACGGGGGCAACATTGCCAAGGCGATGCCGCGCTTCGACGAGTGGGGGATGTTCCCCAAAGGTCACAAGGGGCCTCACGGTAACCCCCTCCTGGTGGCACCTGATGCTGGGGGTCCTGAGGATGAATCCCTCAGAGCGGCCATGGAGGAGCATGCCGGGGCGCCTGCCCCACAACAGCCCGGCCTCGCGGCCCCGGTCGGTGGGGAAGTCGCTCCTACCGAGGGCGTGACCACCGCCCAAGCGCGGGGGACCACTCGCCGGACTCCGGCGCATCGGTTTCTGGCTTCTGCGCTCCCCGAAGGAGGGGGAAGTAGAAGCACGATGGCCGCACCAGTTTAGCCCCGCGAGTTGTGAAGAAGAGGAAATGGATCGCCACGGACGAGTAAGTCTCCTACTTTCCTTGACCTCTGCTCATCAAGCCCTCCTAAGCCCCCATTTCTCAGGTCTTCATCAGGCGAATGGGGAAAGGAGCTCCTGGCGCCACCCTCCGGAGCGCCAGAGCGCCCAGCGGCCGAGCTTGCACCCACTGGAAAGACCGTGCCCCTCCTGAGGCGACCCTTGGTGGCTCGCATCCCTGAGGCCCCTGCGTCCTCCAACAAGGGCAGCGTTAATCTTACATGGGTGGCGCCACTGCTCATCCCATTGTCACCTGGCGATGCTTGGTGTCGCCATGAGCCGATGAGCAGCCTGATATCGGGCTCGCGCAGGGCCACGCCTCAGACCATGGAAGTGGGAGCCAAGCCGGTTGGTCCCGGGTTCCTGCCCGATGTTGCCGGACCTTCCGGAGACTCAGCTGCGGGCGGGGGCTTGGAGCAGGTCCCTGGCCAAGCGGTGGACCTCGCGCGCGGCCTGGTGCCGCTCGGCATGGCCTTCTTCAAGACACGAGGGGCGCGCTAGACCGGCTCGAGGCCGAGCTTGGCGACGTCGACGCCCACCTCGAAGTCGAGCACCAACGCCTGGCGCGCGAGTGGCGCCGGCTCAAAGTTGCTGTCAACTTCAGCCACCTCCAGCACGAAGCCACCCCCTCAAAGGACGTCGCGTCCTCTGCCGCGCCAAAGAAGCCCGCGACTGCGCCTTCGAAGAGGCTGAGGCCGTTGACCGGCGGCGCGAGGCCGCCGAGAGGCGCGAGCAGGAGCTCGTGGCTTCCGTTGCGATCCTGGAGCGGCAAGCCCAGGAGCACGGGATCACCATGCCCATCCCCACGAAGGGGTTGCCGAACCACGAAGTGGAGCTCCACGCCCTAGGGGAGGCGTTGGAGCTGGTGGCGTCGGAGCAGGACTTGGAGCACGACCGACTGGAGACGATGGAGCGCTAAGTGATGACCACCGGGGTCGCCCTAGCCTCCTGGGAGGCGAGGGTCCAGGATGAGGTCGGGGAGAGGTCGCGGGGGTCCGCCGGGTCCTGAGCTGCATCTGCAACGAGAGCGTCTCCAGCCCGCTTGTTTCTGATGACGCCGACTACCTCAGCTTCTTCACCAAGATCGTGGAGCGTCTCGAAGGGGGGGGGGGCTTGAGAAGGTACGCCAGCTCGCTGAAGAGAAGGGCCATGACCTTCTCGCGCGAGCGTCCTCACATGTCTTCAGTCACCTTCTTCGCTTCGACCCTGACTTTGACTTCTAGGCCATGATAGCCCCCGTGCCCGAGGTGATTCAGGGCACCCTGGGAGATTGGGTGGAGGACCACGTGGATGACCTGATCGCGGAGTTCACTCCCATAGGTGGCGGGGGCCAGCCTGAGGTCGAGGGACGTGGGGCTGATGGCAATGATGGCGATAGCAGTGATGGCGACAACGTGTCTCCCTAGGTTGTCCTTTTCCTGTTTGCCTATCAAGGGTTTGAATATGACCCCGCGGGGATGTAAAAGTACTTTGGAAGAAACTCCCTTATGATGTATGAAGTAACGTTGTACTCCCTTAGGCCGCCTTCCCGTTGCTTATTGTGCGCCTGCAGCCCCTGAGCAGGGGTGGATCGTTACTGTTACACCAGGTTGTGGTGCCCGGCCAGGGCCAGGAGATGGATGCTCGTCAGGGACCTCGGGCAACGTGCGCCTATTGGCTTGCTTGAGAGCGTCGCGCGAGGACTCGGGCACCAAGGCCTTGGTGAGGTGTGCGTAGAGGCAGGCCCGCGGCTGTTGAGGCTTGGGCCCTCAGGGGGCCCTCGACGCCCTTGGGGCTGGCCCAAGCGTACACACCGTGCCCAGCCCCCGCTCGCGGGACGCGCGGGAGGGAACAACTGGCAGCTACCACTCCTCCTAAAAACGAGATTTAAGAAAGAAAACACTGCAAGGAGAAAAATTCCCACCCCTTTTGGATAAAGATGCGAGAACTTCAAACTTCATTTCATGAAATAGCAAATTTGGCTACAAAAGAGGGCGAAAAATAGTTGCGTCTGACGCCTATACTAGTCTTCCCACCAGCGCAGAGCATGGGGCCTCCACTTGGGCATAGTCGCTGTTCGACCGTGTCGTCCTCCAGCGCAGAGCATGGGGCTTCCACTTGGGCATGGGTGGGAGCTCCCGTGAGGCCGTGGAGCGGCGCACCGGGAGACTCCGGGGCATGTACAACCCCACTCATTATTATGTGAGAGTGTCACGGGTAGGGCCTATGGAGGTGCAGGGTGCTCCATGCCACTCGGACGGGGACCCCGTACCTTGTCTCCAGGCATGCGGCGGTAGGCCTGGTGATGTGGACGACCCTGAACGGGCCCTTTTGCATGGACAAGAGCTCAAGGATGCCCTCTCTGGGAAGGACCCACTTCAGGAGAGGGTCTCCGACCTCGAAGATATGGAGGCAGACGCCCCGCGGTAGCGCCTTGCGGCACGGGGAAGGCCTGGCATCGGGCTCTCTTGCCGAGCGTGAGGCTGCTCCTCCCGTGCGGTATCCTGACGCGCCTCGTCGGATGCCGGGATCCGCGGGGGGCCATACCCGATCTTGGGCAGGTGGGCTTCCGCGGCCCCACAGTCAAGGAAGAACGGGGCCTCGCGGGCATCTCAATCGTGGCGGCTCGGATGAACGACGACATGGGCCGTGGCTTGCTGAGCCAACCCTCGCCGCGAGCTTCCAGGTTCCTCCTGAGCCCTCTGGCCTTGGGACCCCTGAGGGCTCCACACTAGCATGCTCGGTCTGGCCATTGCTCCGCGGGTGCGTCACCGAAGCATGATGTACCTGCGTTCCAAGGTTAGCACAATATGTTCTGATGAGATCGGTTGTAACTGGGGGTCATTGTTGGTAACGATGCGGTCGAGGGCACCGCATCGGCTCATGAGGGACCCCGGCCTTGCGAGACCTTGGTGAACTTGACAGCCGAAGCGGCGGGGATGGTGTGCATGGGCTCCACCTCCGCCCACTTGGTGAACTTGTCGACGGCAACACAGGGGTATCGGTAGCCGCTGACCGCTTGCGGGAACGGGCCTTGTCGGGTGGTTGGTGCGACATATGCCAAGGGATGGCTTATCATTGTGGGAGCCAATAAAACATCGCCGGTGCCCGGAAACGGGATGAGGCGAAGACATGCACGCCGGCGGATCTTACCCAGGTTCGGGGCTCTCTGAGGAGATAACACCCCTAGTCCTGCTCCGCGGGGTCTCCGCATGATCACTAGATCGAGAAAGGGTAGCTACAATCGCTCCTAGAGCTGTTTGGGATCAAGGGAGAAGAAGAACAAGGCTAGCTCTTGCTTCCCTCTATCTATGGTGTGTGTGCTATGCTTGGAAGCCAACTATGCTCAGAGGCCAACCCTTTGCATGGGTGCTCCGGGGGGTTTATATAGGCCTACCCCCCGGGGGTACAATGGTAATCCGGCTGGGCTCTGGTCCCAGCCGTCAGTGTCTACGCTCGCCGGCTTCTCCGCCGGCTGGTGGGTCCCGCCGGCTGGTGGGTCCCGCCGGCTGCCGGCTACTTGGTCGACAGGCCGGCCCCACCGCCTAGGGTCTTGTCGGCGGCTGCTTACTGTAGCCGCGCCTCTGATGACGAGGGCTTTGTTGAGGTAAGCGTGGCTACAGTGGGCCGCCTCGGGGGCTCTCACTGTAGCCTTACCTCGTCTTGTCTCCTTAATGGGGCTCCTGCTTCGAGGAAGGGAGTAGCCGGCTTCTGGAGGCCGGCTACGCTCTTGGCCGACTGGGAAAGGCCGGGCCGCCTTCTCGCCTCTCTCTGGCTGAAGGGGCCCGCCGCCCGCGGGCCGTACGGGAGTCGGTTGTGGGTGACGTCGAGGCCAGCATGGCTACAGTGCCGAGCCGCACGGGAGACGGCCGTCCCGTACGGCCTCCTGTAGCCATGCCCGCCTCGGGCTTTGGGGGTAGTGGGCCGCACTGTGGCCACACCCCGTCGTGTCGCCGTTATGTGGGAACAGCTTTGGTGGTTATGGTCTCAGCCGGCTCCTACGAGTCGGCGTCCTTCTTGGCCACCCCGTAGTCGTCCTGGGGAGGAGTTGGTGAGGCTGGGTCGCCTTCCGGGAGTCGGCTTCAGAGGTAGCCGGCCAGGGAAGGCGGCCCAATGCTCGGAGTGCTTGGAGGCCCGAAGGCCTGATAATTTTTTCAGAAGAACCAGGGGCAGTCGGTTAGGCTACCCGTGGCCATTTACTCCGACAGTAGTCCCCGAAGCTGATTGGGCTTCGAGGTGGAGTGGGGGTTGAGAAGCTCGATCAGCTTCCTATTGTGACAAGCCGGCAGCTGGGAGCCGGCCTTGGTCAGGTGCGCCGCCTGAGTCGAAATCTTCTGGAGTCGGAGGGCGGGAAGCCTGCCAGCCCACGCGCGTGACGGGACGTCGCCGCAGGGAGGGGGCCCGCCACGTCCGCGCCCCGGCCCAGGCGCGGATCCTTTGTATCCCGAAACCGCCCGCACGTTCCGTGCGGCAGTTTCGGCTCGCATTTATGCGCAATAATCGCGAGACGTGGGGGGAGCGGGCGTAGTTAATCCCACGTCCCCCCCACGTCCGGCCTCTTCGGCCTCGTGAGGCTATAAGTAGGGGGAGGTGGAGGGCGGCAGGCCCTCGCACGCTCCTCCTACTTCCACCATCTTCTTCCTCTTGCCAGTTCTTGCGATAGCGCCTCGCCGCCGCGCTCTTCCACCGCACGCTCCTCCGCCGCCGTGCTAGCTTTCGCTATGCCTCCCACCGTAGAGCAGCTTGGCGGGGATTGGGACGGCTCCAACGTCCATGACGACCACGTCGACTTCCTCCGCGACACGCGGCGGCTGCCCAGCGCGGACAAAGTGGAGGTCCGCCTCGCGCCGGCGAAGGAAATCTCGCCGAGGCCGCAGGAGGGCGAGCGGGTGGTCTTCCGCTCGCACTTCTTGCGCGGCTTTGGCCTGGCAGTGAGCGCCTTCTTCCGCTCCTGGCTCGAATTCTATCAGCTTCAGCCGCACCATCTCACCCCCAACGCGGTGGTGCTACTGTCCGCCTTCGTCACCCTGTGCGAGGGCTATCTCGGCGTCCTCCCCACCCTTGAGCTCTGGGGGGAGTTCTTCCAGTCGAAGCTGGGCACGCGCATTAAGGGCGTGCCGGCTCATACTGGCGCCTTCATCCCGTCGCGGAGATCGGCTGCCGACAACCCCTTCCCCGTCATCACGCTGATCCAATCGGTGAAGAAGTGGCAGAAGTCGTACTTCTACGTGCGAACATCGCCCCACGGGGCGACTACATCACCCTGCCGGCTTACGTAGCCGTCCCACCGGCGGGCAGGCTGCCCCAGTGGTCCTTCCGGGCTGTGACGCTGTCACCGGCGGGAAACGCCGCCATCGCCCGACTGCGGGTGATGGTCCAGTCGGAGGGCCTGACGGGGCCCGACCTTCTGGCCGTGTTCGTCACGCGCCGGGTTCTTCCGCTCCAGAGCCGGCCTCATCTGATCTGTCATATGAGCGGCCAGCTCGATCCGAGCCGAATGTGCACCAAGGAGATGCCGCGCGAGGAGGTCGCCTACATGGTGAACTACCTTGCGAACTGCAAACTCACCGAAGAGTGGCAGTTCGGCAAGGAGCCGTATAGCCGAGCCAATCCGCCGCCTACGGTATGCTCTCCCTGTGTCTTTTTCTCTCTCTCTCAGCCTTGTTGCCGAGCATCTCTTGGCCGACTCTGACTTAGTCGGCTTGTTCTTCGACAGAGCCCTCTGCTTCGGCTGGCCGGTGGGTCAGACGCGGAGCGCCGCTTCGTCCCCGACCGGACCGAACATGACCTGGAGGACCCCAACCTGGGGGCGGTCCATATGGACGACGACGTCGAGCCAGGCGGAGGCCAAGCCGGCGGCGAAACAGGCGGCTCCGGGTTCACTGCCACCTTTGATGACTGGCCGGACGACGATGAAGCCGAAGCCGTCCCGCACAGCCAGCCGGCATCTGGACGCGGCGCGGGCTCCTCCGCCGCGTAGCCTGCTCGGGGTGGAGGTCAGAAGCGTCGCGCCGCCCAGGGCTTGTTCGGCAGCCGAACGAAGAAACCCAGAGGCGGGGCGGCAGCCACCAGGCGGGAGAAAGCGGCCGCGAAGGCGGCTCGTTTCCGCAAGGTGGTGAAGCAACCGCAGACCGTGTCGGCGTAAGTCCGAATCTTTCTTTGTGTACTCTCTTTCTTTCTTTTCTTTGGTGGTTCTTGAAACCTTTGTCTTTTTCTTAAACGATCAGAGCTCCGTTGTCACTTCAGCGGGCGGCTGCCGGCTCCGTCGTCGAGTCGCCAAGGGGCTCTGGGAGCACCACCCGCCACGTGGACCCCCGCGCCGACCTCCAGGAGGCGACGGAAAGGAACGCGCGGGAGGCGCGGGAGGAGCAGGAGGCACGGGAGGCGGAGGCACGGAAGGCGGCCGCCGCCGAGGCGGCACGGGAGGAGGAGGCGGCGAAGGCACTCGCCGAGGCCGCAGCCAGGGCCCAGGCAGAGGCTGAGGCCGCGGCGGCGGCGGGGGAGGTTTTGATGGTCACCCCGCTGCGCGTCATGGCGCCTGGGGACATGGAACCCTCGCCAGGGGGAGCCAGCGGCGACCAGCCGGGGCTGGGGGGAAGCGGCGACGACGTCGTCATCTTGGAGAAGGCGCCGGAGCCGACCCCGCGAACTGGGGCGGCCCAAGGCGGCCAGCCTGATCCGCCGCCTGCATAGTCGGCGGAGGGCGAGCCGGCCGCGGGGGCTGAGGTGGCGGTCCGGGTGCCGCCGAGCCGGCGCGCGGGGAAGGCCGCGTCGGAGCCACAGCCGGCCGTGGGCTCCAGCTCGTCGGCCCGAGACGCGGAGGCGGCCAGCGCTACCTCGGGGTGGACGCCAGGCGGAGGGACAGCCGTAGTGAACGTGGCTGCACAAGACGTCCGGACCCGGCTCCAAAGCCAAGCCGCGACACTGAGGCAGTTCACCGACGAGTTCCTCGCAACACGGGCGGCCATCCGGGTTAGTACTCCCGTCTTGTTTCTTCTTGACTTTGCTTTTTTCTTGATCTTGATTTCTTCCGTGGGGGCGCGTCAGCGCACCCACTAGGTGTAGTCCCCGAGTTCCGAGCCGGCTGCTGAGCAGGCGGCTTGGAACTTCTTGGTGGATTTGCCTTTGCTATTTTTGTTCTCACTTCGGTCTTCTGTCCATCTTGCAGGACTACCACAACCTTCGAGCGGCCGCCTTCAACTCCCAGGCTCGGGAGCTGACTCAGAAGACCGCCGATCTTACTGAGAGCCGAGGTACGTGGTTTATTCATTATCTCATGTGGGGGCGCGTCAGCGCACCCACTGGGTGTAGTCCCCGAGATTCGGGCCGACTGCTGAGCAGTCGGGTCGGATCTTCCTTGACGATTTCTTACTGTTCTTCCTCTTCTTCCGACTTTGCAGCGGCCAACGCCAGTCTGAGGGCACAGCTGGGGGAGTCCCAGACTGCTCTTTGTGCCAAGGATGCCGAGCTCGCCGCCTTGGTGCAGGAGCGCGACCGCCTGGCCAAGAAGTTGGCCGACCAGGAAGAAAGCCACAAGGCGGCACTGAAGGCGGCGCAGGACCGCGAAGCCACTCTCCAGGCTGAGTTCGAGACGGAGACGGCCGGCTGGGCTGAGGCCAGGCAGACTCTAGTCTCTGGCTATGGCCAGATCGAAGATCTGGTTGATGGTAAGCCGCCTACCCCTTCGTCCTTTCTTGCCGTCTGCCACTTTGGCTCGATTTTCTAATTTTGGTGTTCTTTTCTTCCTTTGTTCTTCTTTCTTGCACAGAGTATTTCCCTGGCTATTCTACTGCCACCAACCAGACCATCGAGGCCCATCGCCAGGTGCGGAGGCAAGCCGGCTTTGAAATCTCGCCAACCGCCGGCCGCTCGCTGGAGGAACAGCTCCTGGCGATCCAGGCTCGCGTCCAATCGGCTCACCGGCTGCTCCGCCGACTTCAGCGTGCCGGGGCGCAGGTCTTGGCCGCCCTCTGGCCCGGCCAAGTGGTCCCTCGCACCCCCAGTCGGACCGCCGACTGGCTGGAGGTGGCAGTCGGCCGCTTCGAGGCTTGGAAGGCGTCGGCGGCTCGCTCCGGTGCCAGGCGGGCGCTAGAGTTCGTCAAGGCCTGGTATCCCGGCCTGAGCCTGGACCAGCTGGCTACCTGGCGGCAGCAAGCCGACACGGAGCTGGAGCCGGCGCGGCTGGCCATCATTCGGCGGGCTTCGGCGATCGCCGACTACACCGACACCAGCGTCTTCGCCCCCGAGGTGGACGACAATGGAGTCGCCCAGCCGGAAGAGTGGTTCGGGCTGGACCCGGCGTACGGTGAGGACTCGGCGGAGGAGATCGACTCTAGCGACGAGGGCGAAGAGGAGGAGGAGGAGGGTGAAGACGCCGAGCCGGCTGGTGGAGTAGCCGGCCAGCCTCAGTCTGACCGCGCCTCTAGCACTACATCGCGCGCCTCCACGCCTCCTGCCGCAGGTGGTGGTCAAGCCGGGGCCCGCTAGTCGGCCACTCCTTCAGCCGGCGAGGCTGCCTTCACCGACCAGCTCGGCCTCCATGTCGCGCCCTAGTCTGCCGTCTTTTGCTTTTCCTGTGTTGTTACTCTTTAGAACAATGTTTGGTTAAATTCGCAAAATTCCACCCACTGGGTGTATTCGAACTTATGTCTGTTGCCGGCCTGTTGGTGGCTTTATGTATATATATGACTTATGCATTTGGCCTTTCCTTGTACTTTTTGCTTTTTGTCCTTCTGCTTTTTCCTTTGCCGCCCTCCCTTGGTTGCCGCCTCCCCAGTCAAACAGTTGCTCTGCAATCTGTAGCCGGGGGAGTGCCTGGCCGATTGGGGAGGGGGAAGTACTTTAGCTCTGCTGGACTAAAGCTAAGTTTTTTAGGAAGCCAGCCGGCCGGCTGCTCTGGTAGCCGGCAGGCATGTTTGGAGGCCGTCTCTTTGCTATATAGGTTCGTTGTTCCTTAGCCGTTTTTCGTGTGGGCGTCCTTTCTGTCTTTCCTCTTGCTAGTCGGACAGTCAGTTCTTTGAGCTGCGACTTTCAACAAGAGAGGACTCGGGAGCCGGCGCACTACTTTTCTGACTTTAGGAAAAACTTTCGATATAGCTCAAGGCGGCCAGTCCCCGGGCCGACTAGTCGAACCCGGTGCCGGACAAAAATTCAAAATGTAATAATACATTCATGGATATGACACTCGTCATTCATAGATAAATAAAAGGCAGTCCCCAAGTACTGTTCGGGGGGCCTGTTGGTTTGTACTTAATACAAAAGGGGAGCGTGATACATACTGCTTTTCAGCTGTAAAATCGTCTTAGGAGGTTTGCGTTCCATGGTCGCTCCGACTCCTTGCCGGAGTCGTCTCTCTTGCGTGCTCTTGGTTTTTGCGCGTCGATCAAGTAGTAGGAGTCGTTGCCGAGTGCCTTGCTGACGACGAAGGGGCCTTCCCAAGGGGCCGAGAGCTTGTGCTGGCCGGCTGTTCGCTGGATCAGCCGGAGCACAAGGTCACCCTCTTGGAAGGATCTTGGCTTGACCTTGCGGTTGTAGTAGCGGTGCAGCCCTTGCTGGTAGATGGCGGACCGGCTGAGGGCTAACAGCCGGCCTTCTTCCAGTAGGTCGACACCGTCTTCTCTTGCTTCTTTGGCTTCCTCCTCCGTGTACATGGTGATCCGAGGCGAGTCGAACTCAATGTCTGTTGGGATGACAGCCTCGGCACCGTACACGAGGAAGAATGGAGTGAAGCCGGTTGACTTGTTGGGTGTAGTGCGCAGACTCCAGAGGACAACCGGTAGCTCTTCGAGCCAGCAGCCGGCCGATCGCTCCAGTGGTACAACCAGTCGGGGCTTGATGCCAGAGAGGATGAGTCCATTTGCTCGCTCGACCTGGCCGTTTGACTGCGGGTGGGCAACGGACGCTAAGTCCAGTCGGATGCCCTGCGTCGCGCAGAAACGTGCCAGTGCTCCTTTGGCGAAGTTCGTGCCGTTGTCGGTGATGATGCTGTGCGGCACGCCGTACCGAGTAGTGATGTCGGTGATGAATGTCACGGCAGTCGGCCCGTTCAGCTTCTTAATCGGTTTAGCTTCGATCCACTTTGTGAACTTGTCCACGGCGACCAGTAGATGTGTCAGGCTGCCGCGGGCTGTCTTGAAAGGGCCCACCATGTCCAGTCCCCAGACGGCAAAAGGCCAAGTAAGGGGAATGGTCTTGAGGGCAGAAGCCGGCAGGTGTTGCTTGGAACTAAAAACTTGACATCCTCTGCAGCTCTTGACTATTTCTTTAGCATCCTCCAAGGTAGTCGGCCAGAAGAAACCATGGCGGAAAGCCTTGGCCACAAGGGATCTTGAGGCTGCGTGGTGGCCGCATTCGCCTTGGTGGATGTCTTTGAGGATTGCCACTCCTTTTTCTGGCTCGACACAACGCTGGAAGACTCTAGTGAAGCTGCGCTTCACAAGCTCTCTGTTGATTATTGTGTATGCTGCGGCTCGTCGTTGCACTAGTCTTGTTGAGATCTCATCAGCCGGCAGCTCTCTGCTGACTAGGAACTTGAGGATGGGTTGGGCCCATGAGGGAGCTGTGACTTCTTCTTCTGTTAATGTGGCCACCATGACTCGGCTGGGTGGGTTGGGTGTTGCATTGGGGTCGGCCACCGCTTCTTGTGCCGCTGCAGTCCCCGGGCCGACTGCTGCAGTCCCCGGGCCGGGTTCTGAAGTCCCCGGGCCGGGTGCGACTACGGTAGTCCCCGGGCCGGTTGTCGAAGTCCCCGTGCCGCCTGCGGGATTTCTCCAGTCGGATCCGACTATATCTGGCGCAGGCGGTACGAAAATGGAATCCGACTCTAGAGACGGCTTGATGGACGGCTTGAGGAGGCGCTGGAGGGAGACGCCAGTCGGTATGGCTTGTCGGGTGGAGCCGATCCGTGCTAGGGCATCTGCTTGGTCGTTGTCGGCCCTTGGCACGTGAAGGAACTCGCACCCTTCGAAGTATCCGCTTATCTGCTGGACGAGGAAACGATAGCTCGCCATGTTCGCGTCCTTGGCGTCCCAGTCGCCAGATGATTGCTGGACCACCAAGTCCGAGTCGCCGTAGCACAGGATCCGGCGTATACCAAGCTCTTTGGCTAGCCGGAGCCCGTGTACGAGCGCCTCGTACTCGGCGACGTTGTTGGAGGCGGCAAAGTGGATCTGCAGCGTGTACTTGAGCTTGTCACCTTTGGGAGAGGTGAGGACGATGCCGGCTCCCAAGCCGGTGCGCATCTTGGACCCGTCAAAGTGCATCCGCCAATGGGTAGAGTCGGGAGCCGGCGGTAAGTACTGGGTCTCGGCCCAGTCGACGAGGAAGTCGGCCAATGCTTGCGACTTGATGGCGGTGCGGGGTTGATAGAAGATCGTGTAGGGCGCCAAGGCAATGGCCCATTTGGCCACCCGGCCGGATGCATCCCGGCTGCCTATGATCTCGGCGAGCGGGGCAGTGCACACGACCGTGATGGGGTGCTCTTGGAAGTAGGGCTTCAATTTCTTGGCAGCGAAGCACACCCCATAGCACATCTTTTGGTAGTGCGGTTAGTTTTGCTTTGAGCTGGACAGTACTTCGCTGAGATAGTACACCGGCCTCTGGACCAGCTGGGCTCGGCCTTCCTCCGGGCGCTGGACCACAACAACAGTGCTGACGACTCGGCTAGTCGCGGCGATGTAGAGGAGCATGGGCTCCTTCTCAGTCGGCGCTGCCAGGACAGGCGGAGTGGTCAACATTTTCTTCAACTCATGGAAGGCTTGGTCGGCTTGATCATTCCACTCAAAGTGAGTGGACTTCTTCATGAGTCGGTACAGGGGGAGAGCCTTTTCTCCTAGTCGGCTGATAAAACGATTCAGGGAGGCTAAGCAGCCAGTGAACTTCTGCACATCTCGCAGCTTGGTGGGAATCTCCATCCTCTCGATGGCCTTGATCTTGACGGGGTTGCACTCAATGCCGCGTTCGGAGACCAGGAAGCCTAGCAGCTGGCTGGCTGGCACTCCGAACACACACTTCTCGGGGTTGAGCTTGATTTGGAATCGGCGCAAGTTGGCAAATGTTTCTCTCAGGTCTTCCAGCAAGGTACCGCGCTTCTCTGTCTTCACCACAATGTCGTCTACGTAGACGTGGGCATTTCTGCCGAGTTGTTTCAAGAGACATTTCTGCATGCAACGCTGAAAAGTGGCACCGGCATTTCTCAAGCCGAATGTCATTGTCGGGTAGCAGAAAGCTCCAAAGGGTGTGATGAAGGCAGTCTTCAGGCGGTCAGCTGGGTCCAACTTGATCTGATGATACCCTGAGTATGCATCCAAAAAACTTAACAGCTCGCATCCGGCTGTGGAGTCTATCACTTGGTCAATCCGTGGCAGGGCAAACGGATCCTTTGGGCAGGCCTTGTTCAGACTAGTGTAGTCTATACACATACGCCACTTGTTATTCTTCTTCAGAACCAGAACTGGGTTGGCAAGCCACTCTGGAAAGAACACTTCCATGTTAAAGCCGGCTGCAAGGAGCCGGGCTATCTCTTCTCCCACAATTCTTCGCTTTTCTTCTGACAGTCGGCGGAAGGGCTGCTTGACCGGCTTCGCATCATCTCGGACATGTAATTTGTGCTCGGCGAAATCCTTCGGGACACCCGGCATGTCCTTTGGGGACCATGCAAAGATGTCTCGATTCTCACGGAGGAAGTCGACGAGCTCACCTTCCTATTTACTGTCCAAGCTCGCCCCAATGACAGCGAACCTCTCCGGGTGCCAAATGTCGGGTCCAGAGGTATCTTCTTCGTCTCTTTTGCAGGCTGGAAGGAGCCCTGCGCATCACAATCCTTGGGGTTGGGGGACAAGGCCGACTGCTTGCCGGCCATGGCCACAACCCGTTCCAACATCTTCTTCTCTTCTGCCACCACGAGGGACTCGGCCAGCCGGCTACTGGCCATGGCGCACTCGATGGACTTCTTGTAGTCGCCAGCTACCGTGATGATCCCCTTCGAGCTCGGCATCTTCATTTTCAGGTAGGTGTAGTGGGGCACAGCCATGAACTTGGCCAAAGCAGGTCGGCCAAGCAATGCATGATAGGGGCTCTCCAAATCCACTACCTTGAACCATATTGCTTCCCGGCGAAAATGATCTTTGTCTCCAAAGAGAACATCCATTTTGATCTTGCCGATTG
This sequence comes from Aegilops tauschii subsp. strangulata, assembly GCF_002575655.3. Taxonomy (NCBI): domain Eukaryota; kingdom Viridiplantae; phylum Streptophyta; class Magnoliopsida; order Poales; family Poaceae; genus Aegilops; species Aegilops tauschii. The sequence goes on from NC_053038.3 coordinate 362,977,120, forward strand.
GAGAGCAAGACAGGCCGGGTACGATACCATGGAAGACGGTGCTGCTCGGCATGAGCTGCTTCGCTTTGATGTTCAACTTCTCCATGGTATCGCGGTACAGTATGTTGATACTGCTTCCGCCGTCTATCAGGACGCGGGAAAATCTGGCAGCTCGCCTCTCCGTCGCGAGGGTGACATCCAAGACCATTGCATAGGAGCCAGGCGAAGGCATCACCTCTGGGTGGTCGGCCTGGCTCCAGCTGATTGGCTTTTCTGACCAATGCATGAACTCGGGAGTGCTAGTGGCGACTGCATTCACTTCTTGGTGCTGCCGGCGTCGGCTGCGCTTGTCGTTGGCTTGACTTGTGAAGACGACGTAGGCGGCGTGCTCTTCGGGGAATTCGTCTTGGATGGCGCCGACTGCCGGTCGAGCCGCCGGCTGCTGAGGGGCTGGAGGCGGCTGGCTGGGAGGCGGAGGCGGCAACATTCCCTCACCCTTGGTGATGCAGGTGAGCCAGTGGCATTTCCGGGTTGTGTGGTTGGACGGCTTCACGCCGCTGTGGAACTTGCAGGGGCATCGAGTGCTTGCTCGTAGGAGAAAGACGGTTGCCAAGGCGGCCGGCCACCCTTCTTCTTGGGAGCGGGCCGATCTTTGGGCTGCTCGTCTTCAACTGTGGCCACCTGCCGACTGGAGGAAGTCGGCATGGGGCCCTTGCGCTTGTGGTCGTTCTGGTTGGGACGCCGATTAGGGTCGCCAGCCGGCGTCTTGGGAGCCAGAGCAATTACTTTCCCCGAGGCGTCCACTCAGAGCTCGGTCTTCATTGAGGAGTCGGCGGTGGCGTATTTGTCGGCGATGACCAGCAATTCATCGAGGGTAGCCGGTTCATCGCAGAGGAGTCGGTGCTTGAGGAGGGTGCCCTCTCGGCACCCGGCGGTGAAGTACTCGATGGCCTGGACCTCGTGCACCCCCTCGCAGGAGTTGCGGAGCTCGGCCCATCGCGTGAGGTAGTCGCGGGTCGACTCGTTGGGCCCTTGGACGCAGAGGGAGAGCTGGCGAGGCTTGGGAGGCCGCTTGTAGGTGCTGGTGAAGTTGCGGACGAAAACTTCGATGAAGTCCAGCCAACTGTTGATGCTGTAGGGCTTGAGGCTGTTGAGCCATGTGCGCGCCGTGCCTTGCAGCATGAGGGGGACGTACTTCACGGCGACGCGCCGATTGCCGTTGGCTATGCTGACGGCCGTGGAGTAGTCGATGAGCCAATCTTCCGGCTTCACCGAGCCGTTGTACTTGGGCGTGTCTCTGGGGAGCGAGAACCCTTTGGGGAAGGGCTCGTCGCGGATGCGGGGGCCAAAGCATGGCGGGCCGACATCGTCTTCTTCTTCTAGTGCCAAGGATCGAGCAAGGCGGTCGATCCTGTGGCGGGCGTCGTTCTCGCCGACTCCTTCTCGGCGGCCGAGTCGGTCGCCAAGAGTCAGGTGTGTGATAGGCGGCGGAGTGAGGCGTCTTTCTCTTCGAGGCGGGGGAGGAGGCAGATTTCCTTGGTGCTCTACAGCTCGAGGGCGGCCATCCGCGTCGCGCTCGATGGTGATGCGAGTCCGGCTGCGGCTGGCAGCCGGCTCCTTGTCTTTCTTCTGGCGCGCGCCGCTCGCAGTCGGCGAGCGGGACGTCGCGGCGTGCTCCCGGCGCGGGGGATGACTATCAGCACGGGCGCCGGCTTCGTGCCGTTCCGCAGCCGCGTCGAGCAGCTATTGGATCCGTCTCGTCATGTAGGGGAGCTCATCGGCTCGCAGCCCATTGAGCTCTTCTACAGCCGCCTGAGCGGCTCGCAGATTCTCGAGCGGGGTGGCATAGACGGGGCGATCTGCGCCCAGCATGCTGGCGACGGCTGCGCCGCGCTTCTGGACGAAGCCGGCTCGGCTCGGGCCGCTAGGCGGCGGCGTGCCGAAGGCGGCGCGGTCGACTTCGCGCTGGTGGGCCTTGGTGAGGCGTCTCATCGAGGCTATCTTCTGGCCCTCCGCGATGAGGGCAAGGCGGCGTGCCTCCAGGGTCTCGGCGTCGGCGTCTGCCGGGATGGGGACGGAGAGGTCGTGCATCGCCGCTTGCTGAGCGTCGCGGGCATTCTCGCCCGAGTTGGAGATGTGGCTGATGACCAGCACTTCGGTAATAGCGCTGCTACCGCTGTCAGCTCGAGGGAGGGGGTCGTCGAAGACCACCACGTCGGAGGGGTAGGCGTCAAGCGACGCGGTGTCGGAGTCGATGAGCATCGGGTCGGTGGAGCCGACCGACTCCATGTCCGCAGCAGGCTTGCTGGAGACGTGAAGTTGGTCGAGGAGGCTGACGAGGCGGCTCTCAGGGTAGTCGGTGCCTGCGTCGGACGCAGGCTCGTCGGAGATGCGAGTCTCGCCGAGCAGATCGGCGAGGCGGCTCGCTGCGCAGGCGTCGTCGACGCCTTGCAGCGCGTCGAGGCAAACGCCATCGGGCGCAGCAGGCTGGCTGCGCTCGCGGGGGAGGAAGAGGGTTCCCGTCCAGAACAGGTCTCCGGACGACGGTGCACCTGGCCCCATGGTGGGCGCCAAATGTCGGGTGGTTGGTGCGACATATGCCAAGGGATGGCTTATCATTGTGGGAGCCAATAAAACGTCGCCGGTGCCCGGAAACGGGATGAGGCGAAGACATGCACGCCGGCGGATCTTACCCAGGTTCGGGGCTCTCCGAGGAGATAACACCCCTAGTCCTGCTCTGCGGGGTCTCCGCATGATCACTAGATCGAGAAAGGGTAGCTACAATCGCTCCTAGAGCTGTTTGGGATCAAGGGAGAAGAAGAACAAGGCTAGCTCTTGCTTCCCTCTATCTATGGTGTGTGTGCTATGCTTGGAAGCCAACTATGCTCAGAGGCCAACCCTTTGCATGGGTGCTCCGGGGGGTTTATATAGGCCTACCCCCCGGGGGTACAATGGTAATCCGGCTGGGCTCTGGTCCCAGCCGTCAGTGTCTACGCTCGCCGGCTTCTCCGCCGGCTGGTGGGTCCCGCCGGCTGCCGGCTACTTGGTCGACAGGCCGGCCCCACCGCCTAGGGTCTTGTCGGCGGCTGCTTACTGTAGCCGCGCCTCTGATGACGAGGGCTTTGTTGAGGTAAGCGTGGCTACAGTGGGCCGCCTCGGGGGCTCTCACTGTAGCCTTACCTCGTCTTGTCTCCTTAATGGGGCTCCTGCTTCGAGGAAGGGAGTAGCCGGCTTCTGGAGGCCGGCTACGCTCTTGGCCGACTGGGAAAGGCCGGGCCGCCTTCTCGCCTCTCTCTGGCTGAAGGGGCCCGCGGGCCGTACGGGAGTCGGTTGTGGGTGACGTCGAGGCCAGCATGGATATAGTGCCGAGCCGCATGGGAGACGGCCGTCCCGTACGGCCTCCTGTAGCCATGCCCGCCTCGGGCTTTGGGGGTAGTGGGCCGCACTGTGGCCACACCCCGTCGTGTCGCCGTTATGTGGGAACAGCTTTGGTGGTTATGGTCTCGGCCGGCTCCTAGGAGTCGGCTTCCTTCTTGGCCACCCCGTAGTCGTCCTAGGGAGGAGTTGGTGAGGCTGGGTCGCCTTCCGGGAGTCGGCTTCAGAGGTAGCCGGCCAGGGAAGGCGGCCCAATGCTCGGAGTGCTTGGAGGCCCGAAGGCCTGATAATTTTTTCAGAAGAACCAGGGGCAGTTGGTTAGGCTACCCGTGGCCATTTACTCCGACACGCCTTGTATGTCCAGCCCCCAAATCGCGAAGGGCCACGAGAGTAGGATGGTCTGGAGACCTTGCGTAGGCTGATGAAGCTGCTTGGCGTGGAACTGGCAGGCCTCGCAGGATCGTTCCAGCTCGGTGGCGTCGTAGAGCACCGTGGGCCAGTAGAACCCGCTGCGGAACGCCTTTCCCACGAGGGTGCATGACGAGGAGTGGTGCCCACAATCTCCACTGTTGTCAGGACCCTGATTCCAAGTCACACCGATCTAGCCTGTAACACCTCATATCACATTGCGGCCTCACGCACGGTACTCCCACGGGTGTCGCCTTACCATGGCCCAGGACCGTTTGCGCCTTTTGGCTCACGTATATGACAATGTTGCTAGCATCCATATGACAGAGAACCCAGGCCGACATGGCTAGTCGTGAACCCAAAGCGGCACTAACGTATGGGAACAGGCATACATGAATCAACATCGAACGTGTCGGTCAGCAGCGTGTGAATCCGGGCTATAGCACTGGGCTAACAGGACTCCGGGAACCCAGGCTGTAGCAGGCTAGGCAGGACTCCGGATGTCACCGCGTGACATTTCCCCGAAGGGACAGACACAGGAACGATATGCCTCACATGCCGGCCAGTCAAGTGTCCGGAGCAGTAGTGCTGGGCTAGCAGGACTCCGGTGAACCGGGCTGTAGCGGACTACTATGGCTCAAGGAGGCACCAGACTACATTTCCCCATAAGAGAGGCTGCCAAGGATAAACAACTAGATTGTCGGATCCCACACATACCAAGCATTTCAAACATACACACAATATGCCCGATATGTGCAAATACAACATGGCATCACAACAAAACTCTACAACTCAAAGTACTTTATTTAAAGGGCTCCGGAGAGCCTTACATAACTTGTTCATACAGATAGGGGTCACATGACCCGACACTCAAGTCATACAATCATACAAGCACATGCGGAAGCAAACTGTCTGGGTACAGACACTAGGAAGAAAGAAGGCTTGACGAAGCCTGTCTATCTACATAGGCCCTTCACAAGCCTAGATCACCACCTGGGTGGCAAGTCACTCGTCGTCGTCGAGTTCTATGTAGAACCCATCAGAAGGGGCGGTGTTGTCGTCTGAAAACAGTAATTGAAGCAACATGAGTACAAAGGTACTCAACAAGTCTTACAACAGATCCTACTATACATGTTCATTCTCAAGAAGGTAGTGGGGTTATTGCAGCAAGCCAGCTTTGACTCTTGGCTAAGCTATCCTACGATACACCACTTGTGAAATAGTTTTCGCACACGAGTCCACTAATCACCATCTCAATACCCCACCGTGGATCCTCCCTCGTCATCCCACGAGAGGGCCATCCGCGGTACTCACACTTATCTTGAGGCTTTTAGTAGTATCCATTTACTTGTCTATGAACTGCATAAGAGACCAAGTAGTCCTTTACCGCGGACGCGGCTATTCGAATAGTTTTATACCCTGCAGGGGTGTACTTCGTCACACACGCTCTCACCACTTATCGTCGCTACACGACGTGTACTCGGCAACCTTCAAGCGGAAGCCCAACGTGGGTGTCGGCCACAGCCTACCTAAACACTCGAGTCTCTAGTCCAGGTTTATCGCCTATTTAGGTTCCATCCGCAGGGAGTCCGGCCGAGGTTTCCACTTACGGCCCCAAACGATGTGTGCAGGGTTCCCGGACACCAAACGGGCGACTCGGTACACCGTGCCACGAGCCTACCGCATCACAGCCCACCCCTTGGTCAGCGCTGTCCACGGCCTCCAGCTTACTACAAACACCAAAAACTACGTGCAACTCCTGGACAGAGGACAAGGGTGATTAAGAAGCCGAGGGGGTCCATTGGTTTCGGGCCCGATGTGTGGTAGTAGCTGAATCTTAAATCACGCATACAGATCTCAGTTCTTAGGGACGATCTCAATGAAACAACCCACCATGTGCTCCTACATGGCCTCCACTCGATACCTTTACCAAATCGTATTCAACACTTCACTCTCATTATCGACACACACACTTTCACTCTAGTTCATCACCCTGATGAGCCAGACCTGACACAACTCTAAGCGTAGCAAGCATAGCATTGTAGGAACACAACATGGCTCAATCAACTCCTACACATGCTAGTGGGTTTCATCTAGTTACTGTGGCAATGACAGGTCATGCAAAGGAAAGTGGGTTCAACTACCGCAACACACAGCAGTTTGAATCGCGTTGTCTTAATGCAGTAAACGAGAGCAGAAGCGAGAAGATGGGTTTGTATCGAAATGATCAATGGGTTGCTTTCCTGACGGAGTGGTGGTGGGATACTGCCCTTCAGTTGGATACTCGTGAATATCCTCGGAGGCAGAACCTACCACAAGGAACATACCGAAGCACAATCAACACCAAGCAAGTGCAACAATATGATGCATGCATGGGACATGGCAAGATGGATGTATTGGGCTAATGCAACTACGGCCAGATGGGTTTGGACTATTTTGAATCAAAGATTCAAATTCCAAGTTCATAAATGGCCCATATTAGTGCTTTATCTTGTTCTGTATAAAACAGTAGGTTAACTTGCTTAATCATGCATGAAACCAGTACAGATGGATAGAATGGATTTTTCTAATCATTTTTCATATATAAATCTTTTCATTCTGAGCTATAGATTATTTTCTATGATTTTTTGAAGTTTGTGATAATTTCTGGAATTTCCAATATAAGAATAATTGCAGTAATGCTTTACTGCATCAGCCTGACGTCAGTGTGACGTCAGCAGGTCAACGGGGTCGTCCAGGTCAAACCTGACGTGTGGGTCCCCTGTGTCAGTGTCACCGTTAGGTAATTAGCTAATTAGGATTAGTTTTAATCTCTAACACAGATTAATTAGCAGGCAGGCCCCACTTGTCAGTGACTCTGGGGGGGTCAACCTGTGGTCAAACCACGCTGACTCGCCGGCATTTAGCCGCCGGCGACGTCCAGACGCGGCTGGAGTGCGGGATCCCTCCTCCGGCGACCAAATGGACGGCGGAGGGTACCTACGTGTAGCTGGGGGCGAACCGCGTCGACTGGTGGTGGTGGTGGAGCTCGGGGTCGCCGGAATCGACGCCGGCGACAAGCCGTGCGGCTGCCGGGGTACGGGCGTGGTTGAATCCGTTGCTAGAGAGCACGGCGAGGGACGTGGGATGGTGCTACAGGTTCCTGGCGTTGCGGTGGAGCTAATGGCTACGGTGGTGCGGCCGTTGGATGGCCGGAGCCTCGTCGGCGACGAGCTCGTGCGGCGACGCGTACGGGTGAGCTTCGTGCAGTGGCTGCCGAGCTCGAGAGGGAGAGAGGAGAGGATGGGAAGGTGGCCAAGCTCACGGTGGTTGCGACGGAGCGGGCGGCGAGGTCGGAGGCGAGCTGTTGCAGTGGCGAAGGCGGAGGGGATCTCCGACGGTGAGCGGCGAAGGCGAGGTCGGAGGCGAGGCTTCGGGGCAAACGAGCGCTCGGGGCTCGACTTGCTCGAAGGAGTGGGCGACGGCGGAGCTGTTGGACACGGTGGGACGGCGCGAGGTCGACGGTGGGCGCGGCTACTCCGGCGAGGTGGCTGCGGTGGCGTCGGCCATGGTGGGGAAAAGGCGAGGGAGAGGCGACGGGGGAGAATGGCGGTGTCCAGAGGCTCGGGGCACGTCGAGGGGTTCGTCCAGCGCATCCACGGGCGAGGGCGGCAAGCAGATGGCGCCGTGGCGAGCTCGCGCTCGCCGGCGTCACCTCTCTGCCTGCTCTGGCGAGAGCAGGCAGCTGACTGGCGCGGGCCAGCACAATGCTGGGCCGCCAGGTGGGCTGCCAGGTGAGTCTCTCTGCTTTCTGTTTCTCTTTTATTTATTTATTTCTGTTCTGTGTTTTGAAATAGTAGAAATACTATTTCATTTGGAAAAATCCTGAGAATATTCTGAGGCACCTTTGAAATTATTCTCAACAGCCTAAAAATACCTTCAAGATTATTTGGGCATTTGAAGATATTTATAGAATTAAAAATGCCCAAATGCAAATACTTATGGCTTGTGCAAAAATCCAAGATGGCCTCCAAAAATATGAAACCATTTTTGGCAGAGGTTTTGGCCAGAACCAAAGATGGTGAACATTTATGGAGGGCATTTCAGGTTCATTGAAAAGGATTTTAGTAAACCCTAGTTGTTTCAGGGGGGGGTGCTGGGGGTTTCTGACATCCCCATTTCAAGTTTCCGTGAAAAATAGACATGATGCAACACTCTAATGCATGAACTAGCTAGGATGTGACAACTGTGGATGTCGACCAATAGCTCGCATCCCCGTTCCTCAGATATGCAGCACAACGAGACGTCATTGGGGCGTTTGCGGTACAACTCGCCATCCTGCAAGCAATAGCAGTGGCTTGGCGAGCCATGCGCTCTGCATCCTCATGTTTCTCCAGCAAGAAGCCGCGGTGCAAGTATGCTTTGAACTCCTCGGTCCAGTCGCCTGCTTGAGGCTCCAATGCCAGGAGCAAGCGGGCTCCCGAGGTCGGGCCGCAGGCTGGGGCGCCCGAGGACGGGCTGGCGGCAGCTCTTCCCGGAGCAGCGTCGGGCCTGTAGTCGGGGGCACAGCCGACGGCTTGAAGAGCCTCTCCTCGAAGACGCCAAGCCTCTGGGGCTCGCGGCGAGATGCCCTCTTGGTGATGTTGTCTGCTTCCCTATTCTCACTGCACGGGACGCGGCACAATTCCAGGCTCGAGAACTGCCCTTCGGTTTGTACTCCCCATCACCAGAGCCGACAGAGAGCCGTCGGGGGCGGCGGCCGCGGGCCGGTGCCTGAAATCAGCCTCCGGTTCCTCCATCTTGTCGACCGCTATTGTTTCCACTGGATCACGCTGGCCAAGAGGTGGCCCGCCATGACAACTTCCTCGGGGGGCTAGCTTCCTGAACCGAAACCCGAGGAAGCACCCCCTAGATCGGAGGGGAAAACTCGTTCGCATCCTCGCCGCCGCGGGGCCCTCCAGGTCTTCTCCAGAAGGACGAGCAGACGCAACAGGGGCAAGTGCGGATCCAGGGTGGGGGCCGCATCACAGGCATAAGGAGGGAAGGCTCCATGCCCCCGCATGTGACGTCGAGCAGCTCGGCAACCCAGTCAAGCCAAGCATCATAGTCACCATCGGCGAGACGGTAGCGCAACAACTCACGTGCCATGATGAGTGCAGCTTGTGTGTCCATTAGCCCATGATGAGTGTGGGGGATAACGCCGCGCCGGGGTTGAAGGAAGGCGCGGCGGCGCGGCTACTGCGCCACGCGAAGGGTGGCAGCGATGGGTCCTGCCGCCGACGAGCAGCAATACCAGTTGCAGCGTTAGCCACGGGGGAAGTGGCGTGGCAAGGAACGCTGCGTCCGAGGGGCGCCGCTTGGGCGACGTGAGCGGCCTAACGCTCAGTGCAAGCTCGAAGAGCTTTAGCCATGAATGCGGTGGAGCGAGAATGGAGCATGGTTGAAGAAACGGAGCTTCGACACGCCCCCTACCTGGCGCGCCAAATGTCGGAATTGGGGCTCCGCAGACCCAACGGTTCGAACTCTGGGGCGTGTGCGAAGACCTCACCAAGCTATCGCCTCAAGCTCGCCACCCCAAGACTTGGCCACGTCGAGTTCGTGCAAGCGGGGAAGGAATGGACATGGCAGTTTACCCAGGTTCGGCCCACCTTGCGGTGTAAAATCCTACTCCTGCTTTGTGGTGGATTGGCCTCGCGAGGGGGTTTGAGGATGAACTAGTACAGTGAATGAGCGACCTCGCGAGGGCTCAGGTGAGGATGGATTGGTCTCTGGATATCCGATCCCTCTCTACGGTGGAGACTAACCTATATTTATAGTGGCGTTGGTCCTGTTCCCTCATAACTTAGGCGGACAGGGATCCCACAACAGCCAATTTGAAAGGGGGAAGGAAGTGCATCTTATCCTGACAAAAGGTGGTCTTCTCCTGCAAAGCTTCTGGTCGTTACACAGAGGTGGGCTCGATGATGACATCCGTCTTACCGAGCCCGTGGTATTGGTCTTGTTGCACCGGGGTGGAAACCTTTGGGAGGATCCCTCGGGAACACGCGCTGGTCCTTGCCTCCTTAGCACCAATGAGGAAAATGTCCTCTCCTGCGCCCCCTGGCGCCCGCCTGGCATTGGTCGTCATGGCTCACGTCATCGTGAGCCTCATGAGACTGCGTACCTGCATAGAAGTCTCCACTTCTCGGGAGGTAGCCTAGGGAGGCTGCTCCCCTGGAGGTCTTGGCATCGGCCGCCTCGTGAGGCCTCGGGCCCTCGTGAGGGTCTTGTCCTCGGGGTCTTGTAGCTGGGGCATACCGGGCCGTTGATGAGGCACGCGCTGGGCTGTAGGCAGGCAGATCTGGGTACTCCCGATCCCAGAACACCGACAATCAATGACTGTCTAAGCGTTGATATAACCAATTCACTTCCTTTTGGTCCCATCGAGTCAAGCAGATTGATTTGTTTACTAGTCCCTCGGATATCTTGACTAAATCACTTCAGTTTCACCAAACAACTTTTCACAAAGCAGTTATACGTTTTAGTGTCACCGAGTCAAATCAGTCAGTCTGACCGAGAAAGTGCGAGTATATATATATATACATATATATATATATATATATATATATATATATATATATATACTCTGCCCCGACCAGTTTTGGAAATTTCTTCACAACACTCGTGCCGCCTCTCACCTCCGCCGTCGTCCCATCAGAGTAGTTCACAAAAAAAACCTAAACCTAACTTTTATGACCTATCCCTAATCTATGAATTCTTGTGGTGGATAGATGCATTTGATCACTAGCAAGATAATGCATCACATCTTGTGAGCTCGAATCTGAAAGAAGGAATGCACAAGAGATAAAATTGTACCCTAACTCGGTGATGATCCTATATGGGGGTGACATCGGTGGAGATTGATGTGGATGGCGATGAAATCCAGCGGCAGGAGGTCACAGGATGAAACCCTAATCTCTTGGTCGGCGAGTCTGACTAGAAGTGCTTCATTGAAACTTAGTTGGCTTAGGCTACTACACTGTATTCAATTTGGCCTGACTGAATCGAATACACTCGGTAACTCTGAATCGTGGATTAGGGTGACACCGAACAGGAGATGGCAAGTCTCTTGTTGCTTTAAAAAATCCGAACCAATCCTCTCGGTCTCACCGAATAGCTCATAGCGAAAACTTAAAGTTGACTTTTAAACTCAATTATTTTCAAAACTAGCTGCAATTTTTATCCACATATTTTTCATTCTCTTCTATCTAATTCACAGGGTCAGCTGTCGGCATGTCACACTCGGAGGACAATCAGAATATGCAGGTTTAGGAGGATGTGGAAATGATCTTTTGAACCAGTCTAGAGAGCTCATCCGTCTTAGATCCAAGCAGTCCTAGTGATCATGGTCTGCCTCCAACAACAACATTTTCCGGAAAGAGGGAGAATTATGATGATGAGGATTCTGATTTGGATCCTACTGGTGAGGTTCAAAGTGAGGTGCAGTCATTAAATCCTATGATGCACCTGAAGCTATCAAAAGTCTTGCCAGGCCTCAAGAAGGAAGCAACTCAGCTCAGGGGCAGTCAAAGCCCACGAAAGAGAGAACAAGGAAGGTCTACCTCAAGTCTACTAGGGCCACCATGTTTGTGGACCCCGATGAGGATGTAGCAGAAGATGACGAGGAGGCAGAAGAAGTGCAAGTGACCAAGTCACCTCCTCCGGCCAAGAAGAAACCCAAGTTGATGGTAGATGCTATGCCCAAGACTGCAGCCAGCTCCTAGAGGCAAAGGGAAGGCTACCACTACTGTTGCTGCAAAGAAATTTTGAAACTCACCTCAGTTGCCCAAGAAGGCCTCGGCTGGCCAAGAGGAGGAGGAATAAGAAGTCCCAACTCACCTCAGGAAACTCAGACCATATCTACCCATTCATAGTGATGAGCACCCAGAGGCAGAGGACATGAATATGAGGAGAGACAAAGGGCTAAGGTCATGGAGAGCAAAAAGATCCTTGTGTTACTAGGTCTAAGAAGACAGTTGCGGATCCCCGATTCCACACCATTGAGCACATGATTTCTATGAGACAATGCTACTCAAGAAGATTTAAAGTGTCAGTGAGATGAAGTGGGTGGACTGGAATTACATCAAGAATCTCCCAACAACTTTCCCAAAGTTCTTGGAAATTTTGAAACTCTAAACACTGTAGACTTTATTGGGAATGTCATGAGTTATTGGTGTGAAGATATGATCAAGCAGTTATAGGCCACATCTCACTTCAATGCTGCTGGTAAGATCAAATGGATGAAATATTGTAGGATCAGAAGTATGTCTAGAGGGGGGGGTGATTAGAGTACTACTTGACCAAATAAAACTTATCCTTTTCCCCGTTTTAGTTGTAGGCAAGTTTTAACGATTCTACCAACTTAAGCCACACCCTACACATGGAAGTCCAAGATTAGTGCAACAGAAAGTAAAGACTTTGCATATGAACATAAAGGAGGGATCGGAGAAATCAAACGCAATGAAGACACAATGATTTTTGGCGTGCTTCTAATAGGTGGTGCTATCGTACGTCCACGTTGATGGAGACTTCAACCCATGGAGGGTAACAGCTGCGCGAGTCCACGGAGGGCTCCACCATGAAGCGTCCATGAAAAATCAACCTTGTCTATTCCATCATCGCTTATGTCCATGAAGGACTAGCCTCATTCGGGGTAGATCTTCATGAAGTAGGCGATCTCGCAGACTAAGCCATAGCCTAGTGGTGGGAAGGGGCTGATGCCTTCCCATCCACCCAGGTTCAAGGCATGGTACTTGCAATTTGGGTTTGTTGCACCAATTATACTGTAGGGGGTTCCCTTACACTCTTTCTGTCAAAAAAAGTAGGCGATCTCCTTGCCCTTACAAACCTGTTTTATTTTATTTTCTATATGTTTCTTATTGCAGAAGCCGGTGTTTTGTCGAACAGCCGGGTTTCATATTTTCCTATGAGCTGTTCAAACGAAGGAAAAACTTAAGATAATTTCATACACAGGTTTTCAGTACAACCACGGTCAAGGATTCATATCGGACAAGCAACATAGCAGTTCATCATTGATCTTTTGCACAACTAATTCAAAGGTGCACGCTGGCACTATAAGATCAAGCAAATTCAAGCAAAGTTTTCAAAAGGATAAAATTATTACAAGCCCTCCCAGGGCTAAATCATACTGTTTTTAAAGTTTCAAGCCTCCGCACTCAGCTGTGGCTGAGAGCCGGCATTTTGGTCTGCTGGGTTATCTTTACCTTGGGCCCCTTCAGCTTCCGTCGGCGTCGGGTTGCTTCGAGTTGACTCAGTAGTTTTTTCTTTATCTTTTGAAGCTTCATCGGCGTTGATCCCGGGGCTTTCGGGTACCCACTGCATTGAAGAAAAAGCTTTAAATTGCATGTCTTCATTAAGAACATTGGATGTGCTACTTGAGCTGGCTTGAGCAACAAGTGCTTGGTTACGTGGAGGGATGAGTTCAAAAGGTTTTGGCTATGGCATATCCATGCGCTGGCCATTTTCATTAAACCCGACTTGAAAACTAGTTAAGTTCAAGCCATACACAATGATGGTACTAGCAGTCGGGGTCTCCTTCACACAATGTTGAAAATCAGCCTTTGTGAACCGAGTGTTATCTGCGTTCAGCTCTGGGAACCCGCCTGCCAGAAGAGACGGATCCATCTCCGGGTGAGATGCCTTTTCCAGAGCAAGAGCACTCATGGCTCCTCTTCTACAAGCCGACATCTTGAGCTCCTTGATCCACTTCGGTACTGTGGAAAAGTATTGAGCATTTCCATGATTTTTCGAGGAGGACCTAGCACATTCTTGGTTGCTATTAAATAGTTGACTCCTCCCACATATAGTTGCTCTGAAAACTTGTAGGCAACTTGTAGTTTGACGAGTGGGAGTTCCCTGAGACAGGAGTTTTTTTTGACCTGTTCAATCAAAAACAAAGCTGTTAGTAACCCGAATTTTATTACAAACAACAGATAGCAAGCTTGATGGCATGATTGAACTTACCAAAGACAACAATGCAGAGTCGGCTAATTTGTCCCTTCAAGGCATTGAGGTCTTGAGTATCAGGATCAAGTTTTGACTCGGGATCTTCTGCACACTTTAGTATTGTTGCTCTTTCTTCAGCAAATGTAGTCTTGGTCTTCTCTAGCATGTTCGTACAAGTCAACAATGACTCTTGAAAGTCGGATGACAGCTTGTCATCAGTCTCCCGCTTTTCCTTCTTGGCTTTCACTTGTTCTTTCAACTCAGTAATTTCTGAGCCGGCTTGATTCAGCATCGCCTGCATTAGTACGAGTTATATTGTTTCTACCAAAAGTCCCAAGTCATTGCATGCTTGCGATCCGACACTTGGGGGCTAGGGAATGTCAACGTTTTTCCAGTATAAACATCCAAAGGAGAATTACAACTAAGTCCCGAGTCGCTGCAGGCAAATGACCCGACACTTGGAGGCTACACTATTTGACAGTAAAAGTTCATACAGACACTTAAAATCCCAGATCGCTGATGGCAGCTAACTAGACACTTGGGGGCTACAACATTTAGTTGTCTAAAAGTATATAGAGATCAAGTGAAGACCCTACCCATCACGTCATGATGAGCTGACCCTTGGGGACTACACTATTTGGTCCTACAAAGGTTGTCAAGTCTAAAGAACAAGTCCCGGCTCACCATAACTAGTGAACCGGCACTTTGTGGGGGGGGCTACATGGTTTGCAGTACGAAGTACAATTATGAATGGCAACTCACGTGTGAAACCTAGATTTCTCAGAAGCTACAATATCTATGTCATATTCAAGCAAGTCTCAAGTTATCACTACATTCTAAACTTAAGACTTGGGGGCTACATATATATGATAAAGTAATAAGAGTATACCTCATATATTTTCTTCATGAGAGTCACAATGGCACTCTCAGTTTCCCAGCTCTCAGACAGCTGGGTCAGATATCGATGGTGAAGAGAAGTCACATCCAAACTCTCAAAGGTTTCCAAGTGAGAATCAAATTTTCCCTTATCACGGCGCGACGACTCAGCCTTGGCTACTATTTTTGCCAAGGTGGTGGAAGCTTCACGTGCTGCGTCGTGGAGTTTTGCAGTGATCATTACATCATCCTACACTGTCAGATGGTTTCTCCATGGCCGGGTTGTCTCTCTGCTCCTCCACAATATAATTTGGAGGAACTTGGTCATGGCTAGTCGCGTCATCCTGATGAGCCGGGTCATATCTTGGCCAACCGGGTTAGCATCATGAGAAGGAATTTCCATCTTGGTATCTGCTATGAAAGCGAAAGAATCCCCGTTTCTCTTTTTCACAAACTCCTTTGCCCTGGATCAAAAAAGACATGGTGATGAATAAATAAAGGAAGCATGTTATAGATTGATAAAATTTTACAAGGCTTACCCAACGTTGATGGTAAAGGCTGATGACCCACAAGTATAGGGGATCAATCATAGTCCTTTCAATAAGTAAGAGTGTCGAACCCAACGAGGAGCAGAAGGAAATGTCAAGTGGTTTCCAGCAAGGTAATTTCTGCAAACACTGAAATTTTCGGTAACATGTAGCTTGACAGCAAGATAATTTGTAACGAGCAAGTATCGGTAATGGTAAATAAAGTGCAGCAAGGTAGCCCAATCATTTTTTGGCAAAGGGCAGGCCAAAACGGTCTCTTATAATAAGCAAAGCGTTCTTGAGGGTACACAGGAATTTCATCTAGTCACTTTCATCATGTTGGTTTGATTCGTGTTCACTAGTTTGATAATCTGATATGTGGGTGGACCGGTGCTTGGGTGTTGTTCTTACTTGAACAAACCTCCCACTTATGATTAACCCCTTGCAAGCATCCGCAACTACGAGAAAAGTATTAACATAAAATCTAACCATAACATCAAACATTTGGATCCAAATTGGTCCCTTACGAAGTAGCGCATAAACTAGGGTTTAAGCTTCTGTCACTCTATCACCCATCATCTAATAACTACTCCACAATGCATTCCCTTAAGCCCAAATATGGTGAAGTGCCATGTAGTTGACGTTCACATGACACCACCAAGGGAATCACAACATACATATCATCAAAATATCGAACACATATCAAGTTCACATGATTACTTGCAACATGACTTCTCCCGTGACCTCAAGAACAAAATTAACTACTCACAAATGATAATCATGCTGAAGATCAGAGGGGTATTAAATAGAATAATGGATCTGAACATGTGATCTTCCACCAAATAAACCATATAGTAATCAACTACAAGATATAATCAACACTACTAGTCACCCATAGGTACCAATCTGAGGTTCCAGTACAAAGATTGAACACAAGAGATGAACTAGCATTGGTACAGCGAGGTGCTATACAAACGGTTTTTAACCCCTTTCCGCGACGGCATTTGGAACCGTCGCCAAGTGAGTGTGGGCGATAGGGGGGTCCTTCCCACATGACCCAGAAACCGTTGGGGATAGGCCCTCCTGGCTCACAGGCTGGGGCAAAATGAGCTCGTGTGCGATCTGGCGGGGCATCGAAACCCAATTGTTTCCGTTCGTATGTACATCCCACACGGTGAATCCCAAAAAATCATTTCCGTTTGTATGTATATCACACACAGTTTTTGTGTGGAAACATTTGTGCAAGGTGGCCTAACACAAACAGTTCTCTGCCGGAAGCCATGTGTGATTGTTAGTTGATCGAACACGCCTACTTTCTAGAAACCGTGCGGGTTGTTTGAGTTCATCTCCCATGGTGCTGTCTGAGTAACCGTCTGCAATAGAAAACCTCAATAAGCAGGGTGATTAGCCTATTATTGATCCATGTTCTAATCAAATTGATATTTCTTATAAAACACAACAGATATTTCATATCCATATAACAGCAACCAGGATTTCATAATCGAATTACATCAGATAGCTTCGGCACTCAGTTACGCCATTACACAACAGCACCAAGTTTCACATGCAACATCAAAAACCTTTGGAAAGTGGTATCATACATGGTAAATAGACAGATGAATCTCATCTGGGAAACTGCAGAAGCGGAAGGCAACTATTGAGCCTTCAGTGATGTTGAATGTCCTTGCAACTTTAGGCAAGTGGCTATGGATAATTGTCCGCCCAACCTTCGTCCTCTTCAGCAAGACTTCAATATTGTACCGGGGGTGTTGAATGAATACCTTCCTCGCCTCTTGACCATGCAGGTGGTTTGAGAGGTAATCATCAGTGAACTGCTTTGAAAAGTACTGAAAACAGAGATATGCATAAATCGCTGTTATAAATCTTGAAATGGCGCAAGGGGTAAAAACAAGGTAAAAGAGTTAGTACCATCCTATTGACTAATGTCTTCTTCATTTTGCAAACAAAGATCTTACTGTTATTCGTCGCAAGTTTCTTCATCCTAACAATCTTTCTGAGTTTCTTGACTTGACTGATATTCATGGACATCTCATTTCCCCGTATGTAAAATGGGTCGAACAGTGGGTCTAAGCCTCTGATAGTAGGACCTACATGTGCAAGACCAAATTGTAAGAAACCTAAATATTAGAATGATTCCTGCAACTGCACAATAATGTGCTATTAGCCAAAGGACCATGCTTGAACAAACCTTGATGGTAAACCGCAGTGTCTCCCATTGTTTCCCACAACACACATAAGGAAGATCTTGATTAGGTTAACTGAGAGTTGCCATACTATCAATAGAATATGTATTGAGTATAGCCAAATTTGATTTATTTCACATGCATAACAATACAAAATTGTACCAACAGCAAATGAAAATCAAATTGCAGAACTGAACCAAACAGTTAAATGGACAGCAGACCAAATGAACCATATAGTTAACTGAGCACGACATTGCAGAATAGAAACATGTACTAGAAGATAAGACAGTTAACAAAACAAAGAATGCTTGAGAATAGTACTACGAAATGTAGCAATTGTTGGACCAAAGTGTTAACTGTACAAACTGTTAACTGAACATCAGATTGCATATTAACATTTCAGAGGACCAAACTGTTAACTAAACATCAGATTGCATATTAACATTACAGAGGACAAATCACTAGAAGGCACTGGTGGTGGCCTCAAGAAAACAACACGAACTATATTTTAAAGTAGACAACCACGTGGCGGTGTCGACGGTGGCCTCGAAGACGAGGTGCTCCTCCAAGATCTGGCGGTCAGCATGCATGGCAGCCATAGCGACCTCGTGCGCGCGTGCAGCCGCATGCTACTGAGCTCCACGTTATACTGCATGCAAAATGGCCGTGGGCGGCGCTTAATTGGAGGAGGGAGACAGTGATTTCGGTGGAAGGTGTAGCGCCGTTGGTCGGGGCATGTGGGATGGGAAAGGAGGATGATGGTGTGGGTGGGGTGTGGATTACCTGACCATATCGACGAGGCCGCGCAGCAAGAAGAAGGGTCGGCGGCGAGGAGGCCGCGCAGCAAGAAGACGGGTCGCCGGCGAGGAGGCGACGCTGCAAGAAGAAGGGTACCCGGCGAGGAGGCGGCGCTGCAAGAAGAAGGGTCGCCGGCGAGGAGGCTGAGCTGCCAGTAAGCAGTAGTGAAGGTTTGAACTTGGAAAGCAAGGAGGAACAGTGGAAATGTGGCTTTTGGTGGGAGGGAGGGGGCGGGGAGATAGATATTTCTGCGGTGGCAAACAATTTTTGCTCGGTGCCGCGAGAAACTAGCGCGCAAGTGTGGTTCAAGCGGGGGCGGTGGACTGTAAATGAGAAAGCTTCATGCGTAAGCTAGACAAGACGGTGCGCCAAGATATTTTATATCACATCCCACACGATTCTTTCAAGTAAACTGTTTGTGGTATACCTGATTTTTTTTCATTATGTTTTGAAAGACAAAATGGTGTTACGGAGGGAAAGGATGGTGTTTGAATTGCTAGAACATTTACGTACAGTGAACATGCAACTAGTACATCAGTGTCGTGTTTAAATTTGGAATTATTCCGGGTTCATTTGGCATTTTTATGCATTAATTGAGTTTCTCAGCATTTAATGTGCATAATTCAAATTTGAACTACAAGCATGTCGGTGTACAAAAGTAGGGGCGCTCCTTTTGACCCCTTTACTTGTGCACGGACAGTCGGAGCCGCACCCACGGCCACACTAAGGAGAGCAGGGGAGGGAAGCCGGAGAGAAGCCAGAGGAACAAGATGGTCAGAGGCAACGCCAAGGCCAGAAACACAAGACAGCAAAGGGGCGAGGTGGAGACCCCCGGCGAGGCCCTTGCCGGGGCGGCCTCCACGGCCCTGGTAAGAACCTTGCCGGGGCAACTTGCCCAACAACCGACAGAGCGAGCCGCCCTTGAGCCCACAGGTCCCAACACCAACCAACTACGATTGGACCAGGGCTCGGGAGGCACCTCTGTGGTGGCATGCAGATCTTTGTCAAGATCATAAAAACACAAGATCAGATGAGGACCAGAAGACGGCGACCCTCGGCAGGATCCTTGCCAAGGAAAGCCACAAGACCCCCGGCAAGATCCTTGCCGGGGACGACTGCGCACCACGGCAAGACCCTTGCCGGGCCCCCGGCAAGGCCCTTGCCGAGGACATCAGCGGGGCCACTACTAGGCCCGCACCAACCAAGACTCAACCGCCGTTCGGATGTAGTTGCCAGCCCAACCAGTTGGGCTGACACCTGCGTGGCAACATGCAGCTTTCAGGCCAGATAAGCAAGCGCCTGCGTCGCCGGCATACAGATTTTCGTGAAGACCCTACCACCGCGCCACTCAGCTGCCTGCCTGCCTACATGGCGCCGCATGCATCGCTGGCCAGGGCGCGTGTCAAAGCGAAGAGGAGCGGCGACGGACGGGACGGGCCTCGCTCCCGTCCCCAATAAAGCTAGGGACACCTAAGCGACACATTAGATGTGTCTTGTCCTGTAATACGGGCGATAAGCTCATAGTACTGTAGGCCTTTCCACCTCCTGTGTGCCACTGTGGCAGCCCCTTTCAACTATAAAAGGAGGCCCATGGCAGACTGGAGAGGGATTCGGCTCTTTGGAACTACACAGCCACCGTAGCTAGTTTGAGAGCTCAAGAACACTCAATACATCGACCAAAGCAGGACTAGGGTTTTACGCCTCCTCGCGGTCCGAACCTGGGTAAACGATCCTTGTGCTGATTGTTAATCCTGCTCTTCTCACAACCCCGCGCCCCGGCAATCGTAGTAGGGATTCTTGTGAACCCATAGGTGTCGTTTCCCACCGACATCTTTGGCGCACCAGGTAGGGGCGCAATTGTGAGGATCTGGTTTAGCAGCCGGCCCGACAGTTTCTCGTGGCCATGGCCGCTGGAGAAGAGGGCGGCCAAGAGAGCGGCGCTGCCTGCAAGCGCGAAGGACGCCAGAGCGGCGAAAAGAAAGCTAAGTCATGCCAAACTTTAAATACTTCCTTTTAATATAAGGTTATTCCCCTCAGAGATCTTGTTCTTTGTATGGAAAACCTGCATGCAAAGGGGCCCTCCCGCGATTGGCAATGCCCTTGCTCTGTTTCGAGTCCGCTCAACAGCTCAAGCGGCCGCGTCGAGAGTGGCAGGGTAGCCTTCCGCAACCAGCAACGCTCTCGACTCTGACTCGAGTCAAGCTCGACAGTTCGAGCGGCCGCGTTGGGGGCGGTAAGGTGGTTTGCCCGGCAGCAAGCGCACCCAGTACGCCAATGGGGATCCGTCCTGAAGACGCCGCCCTGGGTTTACGCGCCGGCAAGCTTACCCGATAAATATAGGGTGGACATACAAAGAGAGGTTGAACAGGAAAATAACATGCGTCATATCAAAGCATTGCAGAGTTATATTACATCAATTCTTGCTGTGGTTCTAACTAAAGATAAATACTGTCTTGGTCATGAACCTGCGGCGACAGTGGGAGACGGGGTGCCTAATCTCGGCGCTGGCCCTCTATCCTCTTGATTCCACCGATGTGGCTGATGATGGGCTTGATACGCTCCTTGAGCGCCGCAAGGTCCACACCCGCCAGCAAGCTGTCCAGCGCGGCATCGAAGTCGAGGTTGGGGTTCCAGTACGCGATCTTGGTGAGAACCTTGGTCATGGCACCCTGGCAAAGCCTCCGGGCCTCGTCGGCCAGCGAGGACGCCCGGTTGGCGTGAAACCGCTCCAAGGCACCGACGACCCCCTCGAAGAACAGGGTCAGGCTGCAGTTGGTGCTCACATTCCGCTCCGGGGCGTACTTCACGTCCGGCATCCCCATGGTGGCCAGCTGCGTGGAGGCCTGGTCGGCAATGGCGGCGAGGCGATTGAGCCAGGGGTTCTCGCCCTCCACGTGCTCCTTGAAGTTGAGGACATCGTTCTTCCGCAGGTGCTTCTCAGTCTCCAGGTTCTTGGTCAGGGTCCCCTCCCGGGCCTTGGCCTCCGACAGCATCTTCTCGAGACCCTCCAGCTTCACCCTGAGGTCTCTGATGGAGTTGTTGGCTTCGGAGAGCTCCCCGGCCCTGCTGAAGGCCGAGCCCTGCGCCTCCGTCAGGGCGCTGTTGAGCGTGTCCCTCTCCTGGGACAGCTTCAGGGCCTGCTGCTTCAGCCCGTCCCGCTCCACCTCCAGCTCCTTCACCTTGCCGGCGTGAACCAGAGCCTAGACATCGAGCATCTCCCCGTGCCTCTACTCCAGCTCTTGGGTCCGCTGCGCGATAAGCTTCTCCACCTCCTCGTCCTTGGCGCGGAGTTTGGCGTCGAGGTCCGCCTCGCGTTTGGCGAGGTCGTCCTCCTGGGAGTTCAGCACGGCCTGATGCTGGGTCTGAGCGGCCTCGGCTGCAGCGGCCAAGCCCTTCGTCGTCTCCTGGGACTTCTCGGTGTCGGCCAGCTTCATGGTGAGCTCCACGTCGCGCTTGGCCAGCTCGCCCTGGGCAGCCTTCAGCTCTTCGCTAGCTTAGCGGAACCAAGTCTGCGCCTCGGTGATGCGCGCCTTGAGGTCCGCCTCCGCCTTGTCCACTGTTGCCATCCAGGACTTGGCCTTGTCCAGGCGGGCACGGTGGAGCACCTGAAGCTTTCGGAAATTGGCGCCCATGGCCTGGAGAAGCCGCTCCTCCTGAGAGCCATCGCCACCGGCGCTCATCTCGTCGACGACCTCGAGCCTGGCGGCGGCAAGCACCTCTTCGTTGAACACCTCTCCCTCGACAGGCGTCCTGGAGCTGGACGCCCCTGGGAGGTGGACGAAGAGGTCGTCGGTCACCCTCAGATACCTGCCGGAGCCAGAGGCAGTAGAGGAGGAAGGCTGGTCATCGACCACCTCCTCCTCGGTGGCGGCCTTGTCGGCCTCTCCGGCAGGCCCCTTGCCGGGCTCCCCGGCAGGCCCCTTGGCGGCGTCTTCGGCAGCACCCTTGGCGGACTCCTCGGCAGCGACCTTCTCGGCCTCTGCCGCGGCGTCCTTGGCGACGTCCTTGATGATGGCGTCTATGTCCTCCTGGTCCACCGATGGACGATCTGGACACCAAGAAGGGGATGAGACAAAGCCAAGACCAAGAATCAGCAAGAAAAGAAAAAGAATAGGGACGAAAGGCGAGTGGCTTACCAGTGTCGGGCTGGGAAGCAGAGGTCCCCTCCCCGCCAACATTTCGCGCCAAGGCAAAGCCACCGGCGCCCGAGTTCTCCTCCCCCTCCTCCGTGTGCATGGGCTCGGTGCTTGGCACCCTTGTCGGGGACGCCCCTCGGGGCGGCGTGGTTGATGGGGGCGGCGTGTTAGGGGTAGCCCTCTGTGGCTCCTCCTGCTGCTGTCCTCCTACTGCGACTATGGCAAGGTCAGCACCAGGAGATCGTGGCCCCAACACGTGTTGATGAGGGGTGAATGATGAACTTACGCTGGGGGTTGTGCCGGGGGCTGCTGTCCGGGGTGCCGGAGCGAGCCGCCCTTGAGCCCACAGGTCCCAACACCAACCAACTACGATTGGACCAGGGCTCGGGAGGCACCTCTGTGGTGGCATGCAGATCTTTGTCAAGATCATAAACACACAAGATTGGATGAGGACCAGAAGACGGCGACCCTCGGCAGGATCCTTGCCGAGGAAAGCCACAAGACCCCCGGCAAGATCCTTGCCGGGGACGACTGCGCACCACGACAAGACCCTTGCCGGACCCCCGGCAAGGCCCTTGCCAAGGACATCAGCGGGGCCACTGCCAGGCCCGCACCAACCAAGACTCCACCGCCGTTCGCATGCAGTTGCCAGCCCAACCAGTTGGGTTGACACCCGCGTGGCAACATGTAGCTTCTAGGCCAGATCAGCAAGCGCCTGCGTGGCGGCATGCAGATCTTCGTGAAAACCCTACCACCGCACCACCTCAGCTGCCTGCCTACCTACATGGCGCCGCATGCATCGCTGGCCAGGGCGTGTGTCAAAGCGAAGAGGAGCGGCGACGGACGGGATGGGCCTCGCTCCCGTCCCCGATAAAGCTAGGGGACACCTAAGCGACACATTAAATGCGTCTTGTCCTGTAATACGAGCGATAAGCTCATAGTACTGTAGGCCTTTCCACCTTCTGTGTGCCACTGTGGCAGCCCCTTTCGACTATAAAAGGAGGCCCATGGCATACTGGAGAGGGATTCGGCTCTTTGGAACTACACAACCACCGTAGCTAGTTCGAGAGCTCAAGAACACTCAATACGTCCACCAAAGCAGGACTAGGTTTTTACGCATCCTCGCGGCCCGAACCTGGGTAAACGATCCTTGTGCTGATTGTTAATGCAGCTCTTCTCACAACCCCGCGCCCCGGCAACCGTAGTAGGGATTCTTGTGATCCCATAGGTGTCGTTTCCCACCGACAAAGCACATGCTCCAGTGCACCAAAGTTTGTTGAAAATCACATGTGTGTCTTTGGGTGAATTTATAGGTCCCATGCAAGAAATGCGAATCAAATTCAAACATCTCGGCGTCGTGGCTCGGCCGGAAAGATTGAGAAACTTGGTTTTTTAATTCCTGTAAATCCAAAACACGCTTGAAAATCATGAAACTTGGCATGGTGTCATGACATGGCACCAACATGTCGCGGTAAATTTTTGGGCCGAATTGGGACAAGCTTCGGTATAAGCTGCTTGCAAACAAGAGCTTCCCTCAAGAAGGCTTGTGGTTCCGAGAGGGAACGTGTCACCTCCGTGTGCGAAACGACATACGTACACTGCCTTCTCCTGCCTTAATTTTTTTACACATGCAGATTAGACCAAATAGAAGTATCATGCTAAAAGTTGGAATTATTCCGGGTTCGTTTGGCCTTTTTTATACATTAATTGAGTCTCCGGGCATTTAATGTGCATAATTCAAATTTAAACTACAAGTACATGCTCCAGTGCACCAAAGTTGGTTGAAAAATCACATGTGTGTCCTTGGGTGAATTTCTAGGTCCCATGCAAGAAATGGGAATGAAATTCAAACATCTCGGTGTCGTGGCTCAGCCGGAAAGATTGAGAAACTTGGTTTTTTTAATTCCTGTAAATCCAAAACACGCCTGCAAATCATGAAACTTGGCATGGTGTCATGACCTGGCACCAACATGCTGTGGTAAATTTTTTGGCTGAATTGGGACAAGCTTTGGTGTAAGCTTCTTGCAAACCGGAGCTTCTCTCAAGAATGCTCGTGGTTCCGAGAGGGAACGTGTCACCTCCATGTGTGAAACGACATACGTACACAGCCTTCTCCCGCCTTAATTTTTTTACATAGGCAGATTAGACCAAATAGAAGTATCGTGCTAAAATTTGGAATTATTCCGGGTTAGTTTGGCTTTTTTATACATTAATTGAGTTTCTAGGCATTTAATGTGCATAATTCAAATTTGAACTACAAGCCCATGCTCCAGTGCACCAAAGTTGGTTGAAAAATCACATGTGTGTCCTTGGGTGAATTTCTAGGTCCCATGCAAGAAATGGGAATGAAATTAAAACATCTGGGCGTCCTGGCTCGGCCGGAAAGATTAAGAAACTTGGTTTTTTAATTCCTGTAAATCCAAAACATGCCTGAAAATCATGAAACTTGGCACGGTGTCATGACATGGCACCAACATGTTGCGGTAAATTTTTTGGTCGAATGGGGACAAGCTTTGGTGTAAGCTTCTTGCAAACCGGAGCTTCACTTAAGAAGGCTCGTGGTTCCGAGAGGGAACGTGTCACCTCCGTGTGCGAAATGACATACGTACATTGCCTTCTCCCGCCTTATGTTTTTACACATGCAGATTAGACCAAATAGAATTATCGTGCTAAATTCTGGAATTATTCTGGGTTCGTTTGGCCTTTTTTATACATTAATTGAGTCTCTGGGCATTTAATGTGCATAATTGAAATTTAAACTACAAGCACATGCTCCAATGCACCAAAGTTGGTTGAAAAATCACATGTGTGTCCTTGGGTGAATTTCTAGGTCCCATGCAAGAAATGGGAATGAAATTCAAACATCTGGGCGTCGTGGCTCAACCGGAAAGATTGAGAAACTTGGTTTTTTAATTTCTGTAAATCCAAAACATGCGTGAAAATCATGAAACTTGGCACGGTGTCATTACATGGCACCAACATGCTGCAGTAATTTGTTTGGTCGAACTGGGACATGCTTTGGTGTAAGCTTCTTGCAAACCGGAGCTTCTCCCAAGAAGGCTCGTGGTTCCGAGAGGGAACGTGTTACCTCCGTGTGCAAAACGACATACGTACACTGCCTTATCCCGCCTTAATTTTTTTATACAGGCAGATTAGACCAAATAGAAGCATCATTCTAAATTTTGGAATTATTCTGGGTTCGTTTGGCCTTTTATCCATTAATTGATTTTCTGGGCATTTAATGTGCATAATTCAAATTTGAACTACAAGCACATGCTCCAGTGGACCAAAGTTGGTTGAAAAATCACATGTGTGTCCTTGGGTGAATTTCTAGGTCCCATGCAAGAAATGGGAATGAAAGTCAAACATCTGGGCGTCGTGGCTCGGCCGGAAAGATTGAGAAACTTGGTTTTTTAATTCCTGTAAATCCAAAACACGCCTGAAAATCATGAAACTTGGCACGGTGTCATGACATGGCACCAACATGTTGCGGTAATTTTTTTGGTCGAATTGGGACAAGCTTTGGTGTAAACTTCTTGCAAACCGGAGCTTCTCTCAAAAGGCTCGTGGTTCCGAGAGGGAACGTGTCACCTCCGTGTGCGAAACGACATACGTACACTGCCTTCTCCCGCCTTAATTTTTTTACACAGGCAGATTAGACCAAATAGAAGTATCGTGCTAAATTTTGGAATTATTCCGGGTTTGTTTGGCCTTTTTATACATTAATTGAATTTCTAGGCATTTAATGTGCATAATTCAAATTTGAACTACAACACATGCTCAAGTGCACCAAAGTTGGTTGAAAAATCACTTGTGTGTCCTTGGGTGAATTTCTAGGTCCCATGCAAGAAATGGGAATGAAAGTCAAACATCTGGGCATCGTGGCTTGGCCGGAAAGATTGAGAAACTTGGTTTTTTAATTCCTGTAAATGCAAAACACGCCTGAAAATCATGAAACTTGGCATGGTGTCATGACATGGCACCAACATGCTGTGGTAAATTTTTTGTGCGATTTGCGAAGGCGCACACATTAACAATCAACAAAGTCATTTTGGAACAAGTGTTGTCACGTTACAAATTGGAAACACAAGTATTATTGAAACCGTGGGCGTTCTACTTACCAATTACGTTCCGCCATGCGTCCCCTTTTTTTATTGGCTAGGAGGTGTCGTGCGGGGTAGCTATTTGAGTACGGGATGCGTGCGATCAGACCCCTGTGCATGCTCATCGGGAAGAGAGCACTTTGACCTCTACCCGCCGCGCACCTCCCTCCCAACGTCTCCATTCATGGCGCCCGAGCCCCTGTTCTACGGCGTGGCTATATGTCTCACCGGACTGAGATTTAAGAGAGAAAAATGAAAATCTGAAAAGAAAGTTTTGCACGGATCTTGATGTAAGATCCGACGGACCTATATATATAGCATCGACTGTGACTTATAGCAAGCATGATGAATATAAGGACGATGACAGTGGATAATAATTGTCTTACATATTTAGGAACATAATTAAAAAAAGCCACATGCGGCAACGCCCGAAATACACAAGGGAAAAAGAAGGAAGACAACGATCTGGCTCGATGATCTCTACTTTCTTGATGCATTGCTGCAGGCCGCAGGAACTAGTCTCCGCGGCGAGCGGCGATGAGCTCTTTCTTGTCCTCAAGATGCTGCTTGAGAGCATCCACGGATTCCTCCACTAGCCTTCTGCGCTCGATGCGCAGCGTGGCATTCTCGTCCATAAGTTTCTCGTAAAAAGGGTTCAGGAATTGTTAAATTTAGATATAGGACCCTAGAAGAAGAATATAGGACTCGAGCGGAAGACTCAGAAGAGGAATATGAGACCCTAGAAGACGAATACAGGACCCGAAGATCCTAAAAGTCTCTGATTAGTCGACTCTCTCCATTTAACACTTTCCTCTCTCTCCTTTTTTCCACTGACTCAATTCTAGTTTATTAGATTCTTGTTTAAAAGAATGAAAAAAGTTCAGCGCAGCTGGGCCATCCTGGACTTGAACCAGAGACCTCGCCCGTGAAGTAAATCATCGCCCCTACGATCCAACCAATTGGGAGATGATGACGCCTGTCCTCTTCAACAAGGCAGTGGTCTCCTCATGCTTCTCCGCACTTCCGACGATCTTCATCCTCAGGATGCTGCTTGAGAGCATCCTGAGGATGAGCTATTTCTTGTCCTCAAGATGCTGCTTGAGAGCATCCATGGATTCCTCCACCAGCCTTCTGCGCTCGATGCGCAGCATGGCATTCTCGTCCATAAGTTTCTCGACGATGACGCCTGTCCTCTTCAACAAGGCAGTGGTCTCCTCCTGCTTCTCCGCACTTCCAACGATCTTCATCCTCAGCAGGTCGCGCTCGGCCAGGAGCTTCGCATTGCTCTCATTTAGTTGTCGGATGACACCGGTAGCCTGTTCAAAAGAAGCTTTCATGTCGTCCTGCAACCTCGCCCAACCAGAGATCTGATCCATCTAGCTATGGACGATCGCATGCATGCACCTGTAAGAGTCCTCGCCTGCCCACGAGACATTTTCCCAGGCCGCCGTGGCGCGGGAGGACATCTCTGCTGCATTCGCGGCACAGCGGGATATCTCTTCCGCTTCCGTGGCACGGCCGGACCGGTCTGCTACATCGACGGCACGGCGGGACCTCCATGCTGCTTCGACGGTGCGGCGGGACCTCTGTGCTGCTACGGCCGCGCGGCGGGACATGCTCGCTGCTTTTGCGGTGAGGCGGGACATCTCTCGTGCTTCCTCTTCCATGCTCGCATCTCCCTGGTGGCAATCTCTCGACCCAGAACTCACGCTGGCCATGGCAGACGCAAGGGAATGATGATGAATGACTTGTTTGTTTTTGTGGATGAGGAGTTGAGGAGGAATGTGCAGTCATCTTGGAGTAGAAGTATTTATAAACAAGTACTAATACACTCCTAAGTGTGAAACCATTTAGGTTTTGATCGGTGTGAACTAGTTTGCAATTAAATATAGCGTGGCTGTAATTTGGAATGTGACGGGATGCAGGCTCAAAATTTATTGACAGTTATAAGTGCGGCACTATTCCCGGAAGGCATAACATGGGCACGCCTTCTCGGCCGCAGATGTGGCGTTTGCACCATAGGGTGCACCGCAATAGGCAATGTCAGCACACGTCTTGTTCCAACAACCGTGCACGCTCGTTATTACCATCGCACACGCTTCTTTTAGTTAGAATGTGTGTGCCCATCTAGGCACACACGTTGATCTATCTAACTGTTTCTGTTTGTTGTGGCTAATCGCAAACAGTTCATCCGTGTGAAGTGTATGCCATCAATCGCAGACACTTTGATTTTGCTGAGCCATTTCTGTTATGTTGCCTAATCGCAAATAGTTAATCCTTTTGAAGCGTATGCCCTCAATCGCACACACCTTTATCTAGCTGCCCGTTTCTATTGTTCCTCCTCATCACAAACCATTCATCCGAGTGAACCGTATGCTGTATATCACACACGCCTTCACCTGGCAGCCCGTTTCTTTTGTTCCGCCTCATCGCAAACAGTTCATTGAACTGAACCGTATGCCCTCCATCGCACACGCAATTGAAATCAGAACCGTGTTTGATGCATCCAGCATCGCAAACATTTTGCACCTTTTTTGACGGTTCTTTTACACCACCGTTTGCGATTATTGCATCGCACACAGTTTCGTCAAACGGTCTCTGATCGTAGTGTCGCGTTAGCAGCAACCTGCAGTAGTGCAGGGTTTGAGAGGAGATGGTGTTGTTGAAGATGTTGATGAAGATTGCCCTCCCAAAGATGAGAGGGTTGTTGGTGATGACGATGGCTTCGATTTCCCCCTCCGGGAGGGAAGTTCCCACGGTGGAATCGCTCCACCGGAGGGCAAAAGTGCTCCTGCCCAAGTTCCACCTCGAGACGGCGGCGCTCCGTCCTGATAGTCCTCTCCCTATTTTTTCTAGGTCAAAATGACCTATATACCAGAAGATGGGCACCAGAGGTGGGCTGGGCTGAGCACAACCCACCAGCGCGTGACTGGGGGGCCTGGCGCGCCCTGGTGTCATGTGCTCACTAGGTGGCCTCCCTCCGGTAGTTATTTGCTCCAATATTTTTTATATATTCCAAAATAATTCTCCACAAATTTTTAGCTCATTTGGAGATGAGCAGAACAGGTAACTCTAACATAGCTTTTTCATGTCCACAATTCCAGCTGTCGGCATTCTCCCTCTTTGTGTAAACCTTGCATATTATGAGAGAAAAGGCATTAGAATTACTTCATAAAGCATTATTATGCATAAAAACATTATAAATAACAGTAGGAAATCATGATGCAAAATGGACGTATCAACTCCCCAAAGCTTAGACCTCGCTTGTCCTCAAGCGAAAACCAAAATCGAAAAACATGTCCACGTGCTTAGAGAGAGAGAGAGAGAGGTGTCGATAAAAACAAAATACGAACATAGAAGCATCATGCTTATTATTATAGCAGCAAAGAACTTTAGCATAAAACTTTATCACATAACTTTATCATATGACTTCTCATGAATAAGTAATAATTCATCACAACATCGAAGTAAAAGCCTAAACTCTATTGAAAAGCAACAAACTATGATTTGAGTCAACTTGCAATTACAATTCATCAAATTTCAGAAAGGGTCTCATATCGGAGCCTTTTGGCAAGTCCACATACCCAACCATCATTTAATCTTCTATGATTGCTAACACTCACAACATACCCATGGGCAAAAAGTTTCAACCAAACACGTAGAAAGATAGGGGCTTATAGTTTCGCCTCCCAACATATTCACCTCAAGGGTGATGTCAACAATAATAATTCATACTCACTCATATCCAACTGGATATATGTGCCTAGATCTTTCCTCACCACATGATGCTTGCAAAAAGAGAAAATAAAAAGGAATAGGGAAGAATACTTTGACCCTTGCATAAAAGTAAATACATAAAAGTAAAAGATAGGCCCTTCGCAAAGGGAAGCAGAGGTTTTCATGCGCTTTTAGGTCTGCATGCCAAATCCTTTAATGCAAAAGAACGTCACATTATATTGCCCCTTATGATAGCAACCTTTATTATGCGGTCCCTCGCTTTTATTACTTTGCCATCACAAGTTCGTACAACGCTCAATTTTCTCTTACACTAAATGATCAAACTCAATCCATAGGTAGGTATGGTGGACTCTCAAAATAAGATTTTTGGTTTAAAGGTTTTTGGATGAAAAAGTAGTATCTCTACTTAGTGCGGAATTTTTGGCTAGCAAAGATATTGAGCAAGCACCACATGTTGGAGGATCTATGACAATATAACTTCTATGTGAATATGAACAAACATAAATCCTTATGTTGTCTTCCTTGTCCAACGTCAACAATTTTGACATATAATAATTAATGGGGGCTCACAATCATAGAATATGTCCAAGATAGTGTATTTGCATGTGTATCTTCTCTTCCCTTATTCATTCTTTCATGAATTGCATCGTTGACCAATGCTATGTTTGTCAACTTTCAACCAATTTTACCACTTGTACTTTTCCTTATGTGATGTCATTACTTACCATAAGATTAGCATATGATCTTTTTCATTATTTCCTTTTCTTTTTATTGAAACAAAAAAGTAGAGAAACCAAACTCAAACTACTCTTTATTATATATCTCACACACGATTACATCGATAGATAGATCACTAAGCAACCACTCAAAAATAAATCGAACTAAACTTTCATTCAACTACTTCTTAAGATAACTAAAGATCGAAGTAAGATAGATAAAGGCAAAGAAAGTGGTGGTGATACGATACCGGGGCACCTCCCCCAAGCTTGCCACAAGCCAAAGGGAGTGCCCATACCCGTTACTCAAGTCTCCTTCGGTGGGGAAGATGATGATGGTGGTGGTGATGCAGTGTCACACTTCAGGCTCAGGAGGTATTCCAATCTAGGAATGATGCTCCGAAGGGTGATGGTTTGCTCTTGCAACAGAATATTTTCACGAGTGAGATATTTATTTTGAACACGAACCGTTTCAATGGTCCTAAAGGCTTCAACGTTAGTAGGGGTAAGATGACCGTAGTATGGTTGAAGGATATCTTCTTCTTCTGCTGCTGGAACGGCCTGCTCTACTGCTGGATCTTGATCTCCCGCAGCTTCCTTGACCTTGTTCCCCTTGATGGTTTCCTTTGGTTCCTCTCTCTTCAGTTATATCTTCATCAACAAAGCATCATCTTCTACTTTGTTGGAGGAGGGAGAAGACATGATTCCTGGCTTGACAGATTTGATAGAAAACAGCAAGAAACAAGAATAGCGGGTTTCTTTGTAATACGGTGGTCAATACGTTAGGGGCGTATATAAAGATTTTTTATCTTGGGAAACAAGCATACGAGAGGAAAACATAGTGGGGAAGGTTCCCGAGGGGGGCAGAACCCACCTGGGCGCGCCCTGGTGCCTTGTGCCCTCCTCGGTTGCCTTCCTGGTTATTTCTTATTTTCCTAATTTTTGTAATATTCCAAAACTGACAAAAAATATTTTTGCGGATTTTGTGGAGTCCGTTTACTTACCGTATCATGTAACTCCTCTTTTTCAGGATTCGGGAGTGTTCCAGAAGGTTTCTTTTATGTGTTCCTCTGGTGTTATGGTTTGAATGATATTGCTTTCAACATTAATAAGCGTACCTGAGATATAGTGTTTAATTCTTTGCCCATTGACCACCTTCGGACTAGTACCTTCGGCATTATTAATTTTGATAGCTCCAGAGCGATAAACCTCTTTGATAATATATGGTTCTTCCCATTTGGAAATAATTTTTCCAGCAAAGAATCTAAAATGAGAGTTGTACAAAAGAACATATTCCCCAACTTTGAATTCCCGCTTTTGTAATCTTTTATCATGCCATCCTTTAACCTTTTCTTTAAATAATTTGGCATTTTCATAAGCTTGGGTTCTCCATTCATCTAGTGAGATAATATCAAATAACCTCTTTTCACCGGCAATCTTGAAGTCATAATTAAGTTCTTTAATTGCCCAATATGCTTTATGTTCTAATTCAAAAGGCAAATGACAAGCTTTTCCATAAACCATTTTATAAGGAGACATACCTATAGGATTTTTATAAGCTGTTCTGTAGGCCCAGAGTGCACCTTCTAATTTCTTGGACCAATTCTTTCGGGACCTATTGACAGTCTTTTGTAAAATTAGTTTTATTTCTCTATTGCTAAGTTTGACTTGACCACTAGATTGAGGATGATAGGGTGATGCAATTCTATGGTTAACATCATATTTAGCAAGCATTTTACGGAAAACACCATGAATAAAGTGTGAACCACCATCAGTCATTAAATATCTAGGGCCTCCAAACCTTGGGAAAATAACTTCTTTAAGCATTTTAATGGAAGTGTTATGATCACCACTACTAGTTGGAATAGCTTCTACCCACTTAGTAACATAATCAACATCAAGCAAAATATGTGTGTACCCATTAGAGGAATGGAAAGTCACATATAATCAAAACCCCAAACATCAAATGGTTCAACAACAAGTGAATAATTAATAGGCATTTCTTGACACTTATCGATATTACCTATCCTTTGGCATTCATCACAAGATAAAACAAACATACGGGCATCCTTGAAGAGAGTAGGCCAATAAAAACCAGTTTGCGATACCTTGCGAGCAGTTCTATCTCCCGCATGATGCCCTCCATAAGCTTCGGAGTGACATTTTCGTAGGATTTGTTCCCGTTCATGCTCAGGTACACAACGTCTAATAATACCATGTACTCCTTTTTTATTAAGATGTGGGTCATCCCAAAAGTAATGTCTTAAATCATAGAAGAATTTTTTCTTTTGTTGGTATGTGAAATTAGCTGGTATATATTTAGAAACAATGTAATTAGCATAGTCAGCATACCAAGGTATTTTATGAGAAACATTTATTGCAGCTAGTTGTTCATCAGGAAAACTATCATCAATAGGTAGTGGGTCATCATGAATATTTTCTAACCTAGGCAAGTTATTAGCTACGGGGTTCTTAGCTCCTTTCCTATCAGTGATATGTAAATCAAATTCTTGTAGCAAGAGAACCACCTAATGAGTCTAGGTTTAGCATCTTTCTTCTCCATAAGATATTTTATAGCAGCATGATCAGTGTGAACAATTACTTTGGAATCAACAATATAAGATCTAAATTTATCACAAGCAAGCACAACTGCTAAAAGTTCTTTTTCAGTAGTAGCATAATTTCTTTGGGCACTGTCTAGATTTTTACTAGCATAATGGATAACATTTATTTTTTATCAACTCTTTTTCCTAAAACAGCACCAACAACATAATCACTAGCATCACACATAATTTCAAAAGGCAAGTTCCAATCAGGTGGTTGAACTATAGGTGCATAGGTTAAAGCTTTCTTAAGTGTTTCAAAGGCTTCTACACAATCATCATAAAAAACAAATGGAACATCCTTTTGTAAAACATTTTTAAGAGGCCTATATATTTTAGAGAAGTCTTTAATAAACCTCCTATAGAAACCATAATGACTAAGGAAACTACGAATACCTTTAATATCCTTAGGACATGGCATTTTCTCAATTGCATCAACTTTAGCTTTATCCACCTCAATACCCCGCTCAGAAATTTTATGCCCCAAGACAATACCTTCATTAACCATAAAGTGGCACTTATCCCAATTCAAGACAAGATTAGTTTGCTCACATCTCTGCAAAACTCGATCAAGGTTGCTTAAGCAATCATCAAAGTAAGTTCCATAAACAGAAAAATCATCCATGAAAACCTCAACAATCTTTTCACAAAAATCAGAGAATATAGTAGTCATACATCTTTGAAAGGTGGCGGGTGCATTGCATAAACCAAAAGGCATACGTCTATAAGCATAAGTTCTAAAAGGGCAAGTAAAGGTGGTTTTCTCTTGATCAGGTTGTGAAACAAGAATTTGAGAAAAACCAGAATATCCATCAAGAAAACAAAAGTGCATGTGCTTAGATAGTCTTTCTAGCATTTGATCAATAAAAGCCAGAGGGTAATGATCTTTTCTAGTTGCTTTATTTAATTTTCTAAAATCAAGTACCATTCTCTAACTAGTGGCGATTCTTTGTGGGATAAGTTCATTTTTTCATTAGGAACAATAGTAGTACCTCCCTTCTTAGGGACATAGTGAACGGGACTTTCCCATCTACTATCAGCTATGTGATAGATTATACCTGCTTCAGAAGCTTTAATATTTCAGTTCTTACCACTTCTTTCATCTTAGGATTCAAACGTCATTGGCCATCAACAACGGGTTTAGCAGTAGGTTCCATATTAATTTTGTGCTGATAGAGAGTGGGACTGATGCCCTTAAGATCATCAATAGTATATCCAATAGCAGCTCGGTGCATCTTCAGAAATTTCAATATTTCTTCTTCATGTTCTGAAAGGTTAGCACTAATAATAACATGATATATCTTTTTCTCATCAAGATAAGCATATTTCAAAGTGTCTGGCAATTATTTTAATTCAAACACAGGATCACCTTTAGGTGGAGGAGGAACTCCTAGAATTTCAATAGGAAAATTGTGTTTGAGAAGAGGTTGTTGTTCAAAAAATATTTTATCTATTTCATTTCTTTCATGCAAGTGCATATCATTTTCATGGTCGAGCAAATATTGTTCTAGTGGATCAGTAGGAGGCATGGCAATAGAAGCAAGACCAATTATTTCATCCTTACTAGGTAATTTTTATCATGGGGTTGTCTACTAAACTTAGAGAAATTAAATTCACGAGACTCATCACCAAAGCTAAAACTGACAATTTGTTTATGACAATCTATAGTAGCATTGACAGCGTTGAAGAAAGGTCTACCAAAGATAATGGGACAAAAGTCATCTTGTGGGGAACCAAGAACTAGAAAATCAGTAGGATATTTTATTTTCCCACACAAAACTTCAACATCTCTAACGATCCCCAGTGGTGTAATGGTGTCTCTATTAGCAAGTTTAATAGTAACATCTATGTCTTCTATTTCAGCGGGTGCTATATCATTCATAATTTATTGGTATAAGGTAAAAGGAATAGCACTCACACTAGCACCTAAATCACATGGGCCATGATAACAATGATCTCCTACTTTAACTGAGACAACAGTCATGCCAACAACAAGCCTATGTTTATCTTTTTCATCGGGCTTAGCAATTCTAGCAGCTTCATCACAGAAGTAAATAACATGCCCATCAATATTTTCCACCCAGAGATCTTTAACCATAGCAACACTGGGTTCTACTTTGATTTGTTCTGAGGGTTTAGGTGCTTTAATATTACTTTTGCGAACCATAGTTGAAACCTTAGCATGTTCCTTTATCCCAACAGGGAAAGGTGGTTTTTTAATATAAGCAGTAGGCACAACTGGATCAACATTGTAAATGATAGTTTCATCTTCAGCTATTACCGATTCTTTAATTTCTTATTTAATAGGGGGTGATATTTAAAACTTCTCCTTAGGGAGATCAACATGAGTAGCAAATGATTCGAAAAAGAGGCTACTATCTCAGAGTCAAGTCCATATTTAGTGCTAAACTTGTGAAAAGCATCGGTATTCATAAAAGATTTAGCACAATCAAACTCAAGCTTAATACCTGACTCTTTAACTTCGTCGAGTTCCCAATCTTCAGAGTTGTGTTTAATTCTTTCCAAAATATTCCACCTGAATTCAATAGTTTTCTTCATAAAAGAAAGAACCAGTACAAGAAGTATCGAGCATGGATTGATCATCATGAGAAAGCCGAGCATAAAAATTCTAAATGATAATTTATCTAGAGAGCTCATGATTGGGGCATGAATATAACATTGAATTAAGCCTCCCCCAAGCTAAAGCGATACATTCTCCTTCACGAGGCGAAAAATTATATATAATTCCGATCACGATGAACTAGATGCATATGATACATTTTTTGGTGAAATTCCAATTTCAGTCGATTCCAGTTCCAAGATACAATATCATCGCATAGCCGATACAATATCATCGCATAGCCTATACCATATCAATTCTTTTCCCTTCAAACATAAAGGGAAAAACTTCTTCTTAGCTTCATCTTCGGATAAAACTGCAATCTTAAATAATCCACAAATTTCATCCACATAGATCAAGTGCATATCAGGATGTTCGGTTCCATCTCCTGCATAAGGATTAACTAGCAGTTGTTCTATCATACCCGAACGAATTTTATAACGAATATTTTCAGTAGGTGCTTCCGGTCGAGGGGCAACTAATTGTGCTTCCGGTCGAGGTGAAGATACCCCGAACAAATCCCTCAAAGGATGGTTTTCCATAGTAGCAAATGGCAACAAATTTCAGCACGTAGTATAAACTTTTCCTTACCAATTTCCACTTACCAAGAGTGCTTCACTCCCCGGCAATGGCGCCAGAAAAGATTCTTGATGACCCACAAGTATAGGGGATCAATCATAGTCCTTTCAATAAGTAAGAGTGTCGAACCCAACGAGGAGTAGAAGGAAATGAAAAGTGGTTTTCAGCAAGGAAATTTCTGCAAGCACTGAAATTGTCGGTAACAGGTAGCTTGATAGCAAGATAATTTGTAATGAGCAAGTATCGGTAATGATAAATAAAGTGCAGCAAGGTAGGCCAATCCTTTTGTGGCAAAGGATAGGTCAAAACGGTCTCTTATAATAAGCAAAGCGTTCTTGAGGGTACACGGGAATTTCATCTAGTCACTTTCATCATGTTGGTTTGATTCGTGTTCGCTACTTTGATTGTAACAACCCGAACTTGATAAGACTCGATGTCTCTATGCTTACTGTGCTAGTCCCTGGATCATTAGCTAGCACACACAGTACAAGATGCAATATAAAAATAAAACCACATGTCATAATATTACATCATAGATCCAGAATTTAATATAATACATACCTGCATAGCTCAAGCTAGTATACAAACAAAATGCGGCAGAAAAGCAAATAAAATCTCCATGAAGTCCATCAACACCACAGGCAAATGTCGAGTATAGACATCGTAACCCTACATCGTATTGCTCACTCGTCGTATAAAATCTGCAACATGAAACGTTGTAGCCACGAAGGGTCAATACTTTGAATGTATTGGCAAGTCACACAACGAATGATATAACAGACCTACATCTATATGCAAGGTATATCAAGAGGATATTGTAGTGGTTGTTTTGCGGAAAGCTAGTTTTTCCCTGATAGCTACATAATATAATAGTCAATTTTAACTTTATCTTGCTACAATTAAATACATATGGTTGAATTGGGCAATCCAGTTACAACCTATCCCAATTATTAAGTTTCCCACTCAATTTTTATTAAAGTATCCTCTGTAAAGATCATCCAACAACTGTAATGGCATAGTGGCTCAAATTTGTCCATAACCAGGGACACGGCTAATCATGATTAGTTTTTACACTCTGCAGAGGTTTGTACACTTTACCCACTAGACTCAACCCAAAGATTGAGACATAGTCTTTCAGAAGCAGTCGCCTAGTCCCACAGGAGGCCCATCCCAACTATCATAACCACATCTGTTGTCACATCTGGGTAAGGTCTCCACAACTGATCAACTAAGCGAGAGCCCATATTAGCCAGTGGTTGTACATGGAAGCTACTAGTCACTAAGTCTGTCTGATCTTTTTGAGCCTGGACGGCACCCATTTACATTCAAAGGGTATAAACCATGATGTTCTTGAAACCACCCAGCAATACCGTTCGGGCGCACTTAGCCATGGTCCATGCCCTTAGAAAAGGAACAAGAAACCATGATGCAACCCTATTCGTCCAGAGGTGAATTATATATTATGTTTTTACTCAAGTTGTATTATATATAGTCCTCACATAATCTCGATGCATACACGAACCAATCCCCGTCTAAATAGCATAGCAAGAATACACTACCATGATCTACAATAAGGCCATACTAAGCTGAAACTCAGTAGCAATAACATGCTACCAAAAATATTCCTACACATGCAGAATATGGTATTGTGATATAGAACTACATGCATAAAAAAATAGGATAAAGGATGATCAAGGTGTAACTTGCCTGGTACGTTTGATGAAGATCGACGCACTCACAATCCCTGATAATTCTACTCGTCACGCTCCGAGTAATCTATCGCAGTCAAAGAACTCAAATCAATAACCATGCCATACAAAAGAATCAAGAGAACAACAAAACCAATATGGCAAGGTTGAACAAGAATAATACATATAGGCTTAATATATAATATAGGTGTGCATGGTGCTATAACGTGACAAGGTGAAGGAATGAACTCGAAAGAGTTAAAGTGCAATGTAACATGGTTTTATATGCTCATATTCGATATAATGGGAATCAGAGTCAAAGTGAGGGGAAACAACATACAAGTGGTGTAACAGATTTCATGTGACATAAGGGTTCATATGCAAGAAGAATTGATGGAACAGGAGCACTACAACGCAAGTTATAGTGGAGCGAAGTTTAAATTAAATTTAAATTCAAAACAGGTCAAACATATTTGAATTTTGTGTATACATGATATGATCAGCAAGTATTTGATACAAGTTTTCAGATGCAAAAAGAATCAATTGAAAAGGTGTCACGGTTTGCAATATATTGCCTCCGGAAGGTGGAATTCAAATTTGAACAAATTTAAATTTAAACAATTCAAACTTGTGAAAAGTTGGTTCTACAGGATTCTCCTGATCAATATGAGTTCATAGGAAAAAGAATTACCTAAATTGGCCATATGGTTTAAGAGATACCTAATTGAAATTAGGTGAACAATCTCTAAAAAGACAAAAGGGAAACTCTATTTTTTTGTGCTGCTGTGGCTACTGTAGCACACTGCCACGTGGCCTGACGGGAATTGTCCAAAAAAAACCATGCGCGCGCGCTCACCGTGAGAGAAAGGATGATGGCAGCAGTACAGGCGGGGGTGGCGGCGCTACTCCAGTGGTCCTCCGGCAAAGTTGAGGCGGCTTGTGGATCCGGTGTTCGATGAGGGTGGTGATGGTGGCGTAAAACGGTGAAGGAAGCATCCTCTGTTGGTGGCACCATCGTTCGGTAGTGCTGGCGAACTCCGATGAGGTCGAGAGTGCACCAGGAGCTTGCTCCGGTGTCAATAGTCATCGGAATCAACTGGTGAAGGGAACTCGATGGCAGAACTTCAACAAATCCGTGCGCTCGTCTCCAATGATCGTCTGACTCGTGGATGTGCACGGGAGGGTTCGGAGCAACTCTTAGAACTCAAACATGTGCCCAGGGCACTCCGGGGATCCCTGTTGCGGTAGCAGTGACGGTGGTGAGAGGTGGCTTTGGGACTTCATTCTGATGCTCGATTTGGCGCTTCTAGGAGCAAACAAAAGGGTCAAGGAGTGGGGCAACAACGTCTGTAACGACCCGAACCTGATAAGACTCGATGTCTCTGTGCTCACTGTGCTAGTCCCTGGATCATTAGCTAGCACACACAGTACAAGATGTAATATCAAAATAAAACCACATGTCGTAATATTACATCATAGATCCAGAATTTAATATAATACATACATGCATAGCTCAAGCTAGCATACAAACAAAATGCAACATAAAAGAAAATAAAATCTCCATGAAGTCCATCAACACCATAGGCAAATGTCGAGTATAGACATTGTAACCCTACATCGTATCACTCACTCGTCGTATAAAATCTGCAACATGAAACGTTGCAGCCACGAAGGGTCAATACTTTGAATGTATTGGCAAGTCACACAAGGAACGATATAACAGACCTACATCTATAGGCAAGGTATATCAAGAGGATATTGTAGTGGTTGTTTTGCGGAAAGCTAGTTTTTCCCTGATAGCTACATAATATAATAGTCAATTTTAATTTTGTCTTGCTACAATTAAATACATATGGTTGAATTGGGCAATCCAATTACAACCTATCCCAATTATTAAGTTTCCCACTGAATTTTTATTAAAGTATCCTCTGTCAAGATCATCCAACAACTGTAATGGCATAGTGGCTCAAATTTGTCCATACCCGGGGACACGGCTAATCATGATTAGTTTTTACACTCTGCAGAGGTTTGTACACTTTAACCACTGGACTCAACCTAAAGATTGAGACATAGTCTTTCAGAAGCAGTCGCCTAGTCCCACAGGAGGCCCATCCCAACTATCATAACTACATCTACTGGCACATCCGGGTAAGGTCTCCACAACTGATCAACTAAGTGAG
Source organism: Aegilops tauschii subsp. strangulata (assembly GCF_002575655.3). Taxonomy (NCBI): domain Eukaryota; kingdom Viridiplantae; phylum Streptophyta; class Magnoliopsida; order Poales; family Poaceae; genus Aegilops; species Aegilops tauschii. The sequence continues at coordinate 363,017,634 of NC_053038.3, forward strand.
AGCCCATATTAGCCAGTGGTTGTACATGGAAGCTACTAGTCACTAAGTCTGTCTGATCTTTTTGAGCCTGGACGGCACCCACTTACATTCAAAGGGTATAAACCATGATGTTCTTGAAACCACCCAGCAATACCGTTCGGGCGCACTTAGCCATGGTCCATGCCCTTAGAAAAGGAACAAGAAACCATGATGCAACCCTGTCCGCCTAGAGGTGAATTATATATTATGTTTTTACTCAAGTTATATTATATATAGTCCTCACATCATCTCGATGCATACACGAAGCAATCCCCGTTTACATAGAATAGCAAGATTACACTACCACGATCTACAATAAGGCCATACTAAGCTGAAACTCAGTAGCAATAACATGCTACCACAAATATTCCTACACATGCACAAGATGGTATTGTGATATTGAACTACATGCATAAAGAATAGGATAAAGGATGATCAAGGTGTAACTTGCCTGGTACGTTTGATGAAGATCGACCCACTCACAATCCCTGATAATTCTACTCGTCACACTCCGAGTAATCTATCACAATCAAAGAAGTCAAATCAATAACCATGCCATACAAAAGAATCAAGAGAACAACAAAACCAATATGGAAAGGTTGAACAAGAACAATACATATAGGCTTAATATATAATATAGGTGTGCATGGTGCTATAACGTGACAAGGTGAAGGAATGAACTCGAAAGAGTTAAAGTGCAATGTAACATGGTTTTATAAGCTCATATTGGATATAATGGGAATCGGAGTCAAAGTGAGGGGAGACAACATAGAAGTGGTGTAATAGATTTCATATGACATAAGGGTTCATTTGCAAGAAGAATTGATGGAACAGGAGCACTACAACGCAAGTTATAGTGGAGCAAAATTTGAATTAAATTTAAATTCAAAACAGGTCAAACATATTTGAATTTTGCGTATACATGATATGATCAGCAAGTATTTGATACAAGTTTTCAGATGCAAAAAGAATCAATTGAAAAGATGTCACGGTTTGCAATATATTGCCTCCGGAAGGTGGAATTCAAATTTGAACAAATTTAAATTTAAACAATTGAAACTTGTGAAAAGTTGGTTCTACAGGATTCTCCTGATCAATATAACTTCACAGGAAAAAGAATTACCTAAATTGGCCATATGGGTTAAGAGATACCTAATTGAAATTAGGTGAACAATTGATAACCCACAAGTGTAGGGGATCAATTGTAGCCTCTTTCGATAAGTAAGAGTGTCGAACCCAACGAGGAGCTAAAGGTAGAACAAATATTCCCTCAAGTTCTATCGACCATCGATACAACTATACGCACGTTTAACGTTCGCTTTACCTAGAATAGGTGGTTTTTGATAAGTTTGCAAGATAATAAAGAGCACGTAAATAAATACTAGGGGCTGTTTAGATAAAGACACAACTAAGTTAGTTTTAGTAGAGAGCTTTTTGTCACACAAGAAAGTTATTTGTCCCTAGGCATTCGATAACTAGACCGGTAATCATTATTGCAATTTTATTTGAGGGAGAGGCATAAGCTAACATACTTTCTCTTCCTGGATCATATGAACTTATGATTGGAACTCTAGCAAGCATCCGCAACTACTAAAGATCATTAAGGTAAAACCCAACCATAGCATTAAAGCATCAAGTCCTCTTTATCCCATACGCAACAACCCCCTTACTCGGGTTTATGCTTCTGTCACTCAAGCAACCCACTATAGGCGAATCATGAACGTATTGCAACACCCTACAGCGGGAATCCCTCACACTTGCGCGACACGGAGAGCACCATAGGACAGCACCAATAATGAAACATGCAACTCAAACCAATCACGATCATCAATTAACCAATAGGACAAAACGGATCTACTCAAACATCATAGGATATCCATACATGATTGGGAAATAATATATAGCATTGAGCACCATGTTTAAGTAGAGATTACAGCGGGTAAAAGAGGGGTTACATCACTGCATAGAGGGGGGAAGAGTTGGTGATGATGGCGGTGAAGTTGTTGGTGTAGATGGTGGTGATGATGATGGCCCCGGCGGCGTTCCGGCGCCACCGGAAGCGAGGGGGAGAGCCCCCCTCCTTCTTCTTTTTCCTTGACCTTCTCCCTAGATGGGAGAAGGGTTTCCCCTATGGTCCATGGTCTCCATGGCGTGGGAGGGGCGAGAGCCCCTCCGCGATTGGATCTGTCTCCCTGTCTCTCTCTGTTTCTGCGTTCCAGATCAGGCCTTTCACCATCTCTTTTATAACTGGAGATCCATAACTCCAATTGGGCTGAATTTTGGACACGATCTCTATCTGGAAATTAGCTTTCTTGCGGCGAAAGAAGGGCTCCAACCGCCTTAAAGGGTGGCCACGAGGGTCCAGGGCGCCCCCCTGCCTCGTGGCCCCCTCGGGCATCGTATCGCGTTGATTCTTCTTCCCAAAAATCACAAATATTCAAAAAAATCTCCATCAGTTTTTATCCCGTTTGGACTCCGTTTGATATGGATTTTCCGCGAAACAAAAAACATGCAACAGGAACTGGCACTGGGCACTGGATCAATATGTTAGTCCCAAAAATAGTATAAAAAGTTGCCAAAAGTATATGAAAGTTGTAGAATATTGGCATGGAACAATAAAAAATTATAGATACGACGGAGACGTATCAGCATCCCCAAGCTTAATTCCTGCTCGTCCTCGAGTAGGTAAATGATAAAAAAAAAGATAAATTTTGATGTGGAATGCTACCTAGCGTAATCTTGATCATGTATCTAATCATGGCATGAATATTAAGACACGAGTGATTCAAAGCAATAGTCTATCATTTGACATTAAGACAATAATACTTCAAGCATACTAACCAAGCAATTATGTCTTATCAAAATAACATAGCCAAAGAAAGCTTATCCCTACAAAATCATATAGTTTGTCCATGCTTCATTTTCGTCACATAAAATGCCCATCATGCACAACCCCGATGACAAGCCGAGCAACTGGTTCATACTTTTTAATGCGCTCCAGCCTTTTCAACCCTCACGCAATACATGAGCGCAAGACATGGACATAGCACTATGGGTGGAATAGAATATGATGATGGAGGTTGTGTGGAGAAGTCAAAAAAGGAGAAAGTCTCACATCAACGCGGCTAATCAACGGGCTATGGAGATGCCCATCAATTGATGTCAATGTGAGGAGTAGGGATTGCCATGCAATGGATGCACTAAGAGGTATAAGTGCATGAAAGCTCAAACTAGAAACTAAGTGGGTGTGCATCCAACTTGCTTGCTCATGAAGACCTCGGGCATTTGAGGAAGCCCATCATCGGAATATACAAGCCAAGTTCTATAATGAAAATTCCCACTAGTATATAAAAGTGATAACTCAAGAGACTCTCTATGTGAAGAACATGGTGCTACATTGAAGTACAAGTGTGGTAAAAGGATAGTAACATTGCCCCCTTTTCTTTTATTTTCCTTTTTTCTTCTTTTTTTGCGGGCTTCTTTGGCCCCCTTTTTATATTTAGGCTTCTTTGGCCTCTCTTTTTTTTCTTGGGGCAATGCTCTAATAATGATGATCATCACACTTTTATTTACTTACAACTCAATATTACAACTCGATACTAGAACAAAGATATGACTCTTATATGAATGCCTCCGGCGCTGTACCGGGATGTGCAATGATCTAGCGTAGCAATGACATCAAAAAACGGACAAGCCATGAAAACATCATGCTAGCTATCTTACGATCATGCAAAGCAATATGACAATAAATGCTCAAGTCATGTATATGATGATGATGGAAGTTGCATGGCAATATATCTCGGAATGGCTATGGAAATGCCATGATAGGTAGGTATGGTGGCTATTTTGAGGAAGATATAATGAGGCTTATGTGTGATAGAGCATATCGTATCACGAGGTTTGGATGCACCGGCGAAGTTTGCACCAACTCTCGAGGTGAGAAAGGGCAATGCACGGTACCGAAGAGGCTAGCAATGATGGAAGTGGGAGAGTGCGTATAATCCATGGACTCACATTAGTCATAAATAACTCATATACTTATTGCAAAAGTTTATTAGCCCTCGAAGCAAAGTACTACTATGCATGCCCCTAGGGGGATAGATTGGTAGGAAAAGACCATCGCTCATCCCCGACCGCCACTCATAAGGAAAGCACTCAAAGAACACCCCATGCTTCAAATTTGTCACACAACGTTTACCATACGTGCATGCTACGGGACTTGCAAACCTCAACACTAGTATTTCTCAATTTCACAATTACTCAACTAGCACGACTCTAATATCACCACCTTTATATCGCAAAACTATTGCAAGGAATCAAACATATCATATTCAGTGATCTACAAGTTTTATGTAGGATTTTATGACTAACCATGTGAATGACCAATTCCTGTCATCTCTCTAAATAGATATAAGTGAAGCAAGAGAGTTTAATTCTTTCTACAAAATATATGCCCATGCTCTAACAAATATAAGTGAAGCAAAAGAGCATTCTACAAATGGCGGTTTTCTATGTGAAGAGAAACAGGCAATCCAAACTTCAAATGATATAAGCGAAGCACATGAAGCATTCTATAAAGCCGTACTCAAAGGATATAAGTGAAGTGCAAAGAACATTCTATAAATCAACCAAGGACTATCTCATACCAGCATGGTGCATAAAAGAAAAGTGAAAACTAAATGCAAAAGACGCTCCAAGATTTGCACATATCGCATGAACGAAACGAATCCAAAAACATACCGATACTTGTTGAAGAAAGATGGGATGCCTTCCGGGGCATCCCCAAGCTTATATGCTTGAGTCTCCTTGAATATTTACTTGGGGTTCCTTGGGCATCCCCAAGCTTGAGTTCTTGCCTCTCCTCCTTCTCCTCACATCGAGACCTCCTCGATCTTCGAACACTTCATCCACACAAAACTCAACAGAAAACTCGGTAAGATCCGTTAGTATTATAAAGCAAATCACTACTCTAGGTACTGTTGCAAACCAATTCATATTTTGTTTTTGCATTATAGCTACTGTAATATAACTTTTCCATGGCTTAATCCACTGATAGAAATTGATAGTTTCATCAAAACAAGCAAACTATGCATCAAAAACAGAATCTGTCTAAAACAGAACAGTCTGTAATAATCTGAACATTCACCATACCTCTGGTACTCAAAAAATTCTACCAAAATTAGGAAAAATAATTTTTTTATATAAAGACAGTTAAAAAAGTTTCATAACCGTTTGACGTTCCAGTAAAAAATGTAAAATCACGCACTACAGCCAAAGTTTATGTCCTGCACCGTACAAACCAACAAGCATTGTAAACATCCTAAAGGCAAACCTTGGCACATTATTTTTATAATACAATGGAATTGTACAAGGGGATAATTATTTTTGTTGAAAAGTTTCTGTAATCAAGATTCACAAAGTTTCCGTGAGCATGAACAAAGTTCAAGGCTAGCTCCCACTTTAACAATGTTCGTCTTTCTCACTTTCGCTTTTATTTTTGAAAAAGTTTTAGATTCCCCCTTTATTTTTTTGTTTTTAAACTTTATAAAAGCACTCAACAAAAATAAATGACTCTCTAAAACTTCCGGGTTGTCTCCCTGGCAGCGCTTTCTTTAAAGCCATTAAGCTAGGCATGTAGTGCTCAAGTAATGAATCCACCCGGATCCCAAGGTATATCAAAGCCAATTTTAATTAACAATGATTTGTAATTTAGTAGTGAGCACAAAGTAACATATATCAAGCAAAAAAGAAGTCTAACTCTCTTCCTAAGCATCGGCATGTCATAAAAGTACAATTCATGCCACAAAGTAAAGGCCAATGCATAGTATAAACAGTTTCTTGCAATTTTATCGAGTTGGAAATATAGAGAGGTGGAGATATAGTTCCTCTCTCATAATAATTGCAAGTAGGAGCAGCAAGCACATGCATATTATTTCTATCAAAATCATCATGTGTAGCAGTAAAACGCAACCCATCAATATAATCCTTAATAAGGGCAAACTTCTCCGATATAGTGTAGTCGGGAGAATTAATAAACATAATAGGACTATCATGCGTGGGTGAAAGAGCAAGAATTTCATGTTTAACATAAGGAACTATAGCAAGTTCATCTCCATAATCATAATTCATATTGGCATCTTGGCCACAAGCATAGCAAGCATCATCAAAAAGGGATATTTCAAAAGAATCAACGGGATCATAACAATCATTATAGCAATCATCCTTCGGTAAGCACGAAGGGAAATTAAACAATGTATGAGTTGAAGAGTTACTCTCATTAGAAGGTGGGCATGGGTAGCTAATCCGCTCTTCCTCCTTTTGTTCATCGCTCTCCTCATCATCTTTTTTATCCAATGAGCTCACAATTTCATCAATTTCTTCTTCCATAGACTCCTGCAAAATATTAGTCTCTTCTTGGATAGCAGAGACTCTCTCAATAAAATCATCAATATCGGAATTGAATTCATAATTCTCATAGCAATATTTAAGTATAGCTAAATTTTCAGGTCTATAAACTGAATCATCAAAATCTTCAAACTCGTTAAACAAAGATTCAATTCCATAAGCACCCATAAAAGCAACGAATTCTTCTATTTGTTCCACATCATAGTAAACATATATACCATTAGCATAAGAAGCCAAGTTGCATGAAAAGGGAAGGTGTGGAGCCTTCATCCTGGAGCAACAAGTATAATCATATCTCAAGCATAGTTCCCGAGCATACCAATGCAACATATGAATTTAATCCCATAATAGTTTCCCTTTTTGAGTCAAGCGATAATCCCTAAAGTATTCACGTTGATCCAACGTGTCTCCCATTACATAACTGAATGGGGTTTTCTCAGGATTATCAAAGTAATACATAATATTTTTCACATAACCAGCATCGAGGGTTTTAGGAGGTTCCCCATCTCCATGAGTAGCAAGTACACCTAATGTTTTTGGTATTTCATGTTCCATATCCATAACTAAAGATAGAGAACAACTTAGAACAGCAAATAAAAATTACTTAGTGATAAAGCAAACAAGCACACACGAGAATATTCACCCCACGCTATGACTCCTCGGCAACGGCGCCAGAAAAAGGTCTTGATAACCCACAAGTATAGGGGATCAATTGTAGCCTCTTTCGATAAGTAAGAGTGTCGAACCCAACGAGGAGCTAAAGGTAGAACAAATATTCCCTCAAGTTCTATCGACCACCAATACAACTCTACGCACGCTTAATGTTCGCTTTACCTAGAACAAGTATGAAACTAGAAGTACTTTGTAGGCGTTTTTGGATTAGTTTGCAAGATAATAAAGAGCACGTAAATAAATACTAGGGTCTGTTTAGATAAAAACACAACTAAGTTAGTTTTAGTAGAGAGCTTTTTGTCACACAAGAAAGTTATTTGTCCCTAGGCATTCGATAACTAGACCGGTAATCATTATTGCAATTTTATTTGAGGGAGAGGCATAAGCTAACATACTTTCTCTTCTTGGATCATATGAACTTATGATTGGAACTCTAGCAAGCATCCGCAACTACTAAAGATCATTAAGGTAAAACCCAACCATGGCATTAAAGCATCAAGTCCTCTTAATCCCATACGCAACAACCCCCTTACTCGGGTTTATGCTTCTGTCACTCAAGCAACCCACTATAAGCGAATCATGAACGTATTGCAACACCCTACAGCGGGAATCCCTCATTCTTGCGTGACACGTAGAGCACCATAGGAGAGCACCAATAATAAAACATGCAACTCAAACCAATCACGATCATCAATTAACCCATAGGACAAAACAGATCTACTAAAACATCATAGGATAGCCATACATCATTGGGAAATAATATATAGCGTTGAGCACCATGTTTAAGTAGAGATTACAGCGGGTAAAAGAGGGGTTACACCGCTGCATAGAGGGGGGAAGAGTTGGCGATGATGGTGGTGAAGTTGTTGGTGTAGATGGCGGTGATGATGATGGCCCCGGCGGCGTTCCGGCGCCACCGGAAGCGAGGGGGAGAGAGCCCCCTCCTTCTTCTTTTTCCTTGACCTTCTCCCTAGATGGGAGAAGGGTTTCCCCTCTGGGCCATGGTCTCCATGGCGTGGGAGGGGCGAGAGCCCTCCGAGATTGGATCTGTCTCTCTGTCTCTCCCTGTTTCTACATTCCAGATCTGGCCTTTCACCGTTTCTTTTATAACCGGAGATCTGTAACTCCGATTGGGCTGAATTTTGGACACGATCTCTATCCAGAAATTAGCTTTCTTGCGGCGAAAGAAGGGCTCCAACCGCCTTACGGGGTGGCCACGAGGGTCCAGGGTGTGCCTGACCCCTTGGCCCCCCCGCCTCGTGGCCCCCTCGGGCATCGTATCGCGTTGATTCTTCTTCCCAAAAATCACAAATATTCCAAAAAAATCTCCATCAGTTTTTATCCCGTTTGGACTCCGTTTGATATGGATTTTCTGTGAAACAAAAAACATGCAACAAACAGGAACTGTCACTGGGCACTGGATCAATATGTTAGTCCCAAAAATAGTATAAAAAGTTGCCAAAAGTATACGAAAGTTGTGGAATATTGGCATGGAACAATAAAAAATTATAGATACGACGGAGACGTATCAACAATATCTAAAAAGACAAAAAGGAAACTTTGTTTTTTTCTGCTGCTGTGGCTACTGTAGCACACTGCTACGTGGCCTGACAGGATTTGTCCAAAAAAACTGTGTGCACACGCTCACCGTGAGTGAAAGGATGATGGCAGCGGTACAGGCGGGGGTGGCGGCGCTACTCTGGTGGTCCTCTGGCGAAGTTGAGGCGGCTTGTGGATCCGGTGTTCGACGAGGGTGGTGATGGTGGCATAAAACGGCGAAGGAAGTGTCCTATGTTGGTGGCGCCATCGCTCGGTAGTGCTGGCGAACTCCGATGAGATCGAGAGTGCATCAGGAGCTTGCTCCGGTGTCAATAGTCATCAGAATCAACCGGTGAAGGGAACTCGGTGGTGGAACTTCATCGAATCCGTGCGCTCATTGATAACCCACAAGTATAGGGGATCGCAACCGTTTTCGATGGTAGAGTATTCAACCCAAATTTATTGATTCGACATAAGGGGAGCCAAAGAATATTCTTAAGTATTAGCAGTTGAGTTGTCAATTCAACCACACCTGGATAACTTAATATCTGCAGCAAAGTATTTAGTAGCAAAGTAGTATGGAAGTAACGGTAACGGTGATAGGAGTATCAATAGTAGTTTTGTAGTAATTGTAACAATGGCAACGGAAAAGTAACTAAGCAAAGAACAATATGTGAAAAGCTCATAGGCATTGGATCAGTGATGGATAATTATGTCGGATGCGATTCCTCATGTAATAGTTATAACATAGGGTGACACAGAACTAGCTCCAGTTAATCAATGTAATGTAGGCATGTATTCCGAATATAGTCATACATGCTTATGGAAAAGAACTTGCATGACATCTTTTGTCCTACCCTCCCGTGGCAGCGGGGTCCTATTGGAAACTAAGGGATATTAAGGCCTCCTTTTAATAGAGTATCGGACCAAAGCATTAACACTTAGTGAATACATGAACTCCTCAAACTACGGTCATCACCGGTAAGTATCCCAATTATTGTCACTTCGGGGTTAACGGATCATAACACATAATAGGTGACTATAGACTTGCAAGATAGGATCAAGAACTCACATATATTCATGAAAACATAATAGGTCCAGATCTGAAATCATGGCACTCGGGCCCTAGTGACAAGCATTAAGCATAGCAAAGTCATAGCAACATCAATCTCAGAACATAATGGATACTAGGGATCAAAACCTAACAAAACTAACGCGATTACATGGTAAATCTCATCCAACCCATCACCGTCCAGCAAGCCTACGATGGAATTACTCACGCACGGCGGTGAGCATCATGAAATGGGTGATGGAGGATGGTTGATGATGACGATGGCGACGGATTCCCCTCTCCGGAGCCCCGAACGGACTCCAGGTCAGCCCTCCCGAGAGAGATTAGGGCTTGGCGGCAGCTCCGTATCGTAAAACCCGATGAATCCTTCTCTCTGATTTTTTTCCCCGAACGTGAATATATAGAGTTGGAGTTGAGGTCGGTGGAGCCTCAAGGGGCCCACGAGACAGGGGGTGCGCGCGGGGGGCAGGCGCGCCCCCCATCCTCGTGGACAGGGTGTGGGCACCCTGGTCTTGATTCTTTTGCCAGTATTTTTTATAAATTCAAAAAATATTCTCCGTGAAGTTTTAGGTCATTCCGAGAACTTTTATTTCTGCACAAAAATAACACCATGGCAATTCTGCTGAAAACAGCATTAGTCCGGGTTAGTTCCATTCAAATCATGCAAGTTAGAGTCCAAAACAAGGGCAAAAGTGTTTGGAAAAGTATATACGATGGAGACGTATCAACTCCCCCAAGCTTAAACCTTTGCTTGTCCTCAAGCAATTCAGTTGATAAACTGAAAGTTATAAAGAAAAACTTGTACAAACTCTGTTTGCTCTTGTTGTTGTAAATATGTAAAGCCAGCATTCAAGTTTTTAGCAAAGATTATGAACTAACCATATTCACAATAACATTTAGGTCTCATATTTACTCATATCAATGGCATAATCAACTAGCGAGCAATAATAATAAATCTCGGATGACAACACTTTCTCAAAACAATCATAATATGATATAACAAGATGGTACCTCGCTAGCCCTTTCTGAGACCGCAAAACATAAATGCGGAGCAGCTCTGAAGATCAAGGACTGACTAAACATTGTAATTCATGGTAAAAGAGATCCAGTCATAGTCATACCCAATACAAACTAATAGTAATGCATGCAAATGACAGCGGTGCTCTCCAACTGGTGCTTTTTAATAAGAGGATGATGACTCAACATAAAAGTAAATAGATAGGCCCTTCGCAGAGGGAAGCAGGGATTTGTAGAGGTGCCAGAGCTCGAGTTTTGAAATAGAGATAAATAACATTTTGAGTGGCATACTTTCGTTGTCATAACAACCAAGAGATCTCGACATCTTCCATGCTACACACATTATAGGCAGTTCCCAAGCACAATGGTAAAGTTTATACTCCCCCACCACCAACAAGCATCAATCCATGGCTTGCCTGAAACAACGGGTGCCTCCAACTAACAATAGTCCTGGGGGAGTTTTGTTTGCAATTATTTTGATTTGGTTTGAGCATGGGACTGGGCATCCGGTGACCAGCCATTTTCTTGTGAGTGAGGAGCGGAGTCCACTCCTCTTGAGAATAACCCGTCTAGCATGGAGGATACAGACAACCCTAGTTGATACATGAGCTATTCGAGCATACAAAACAGAATTTCATTTGAAGGTTTAGAGTTTGGCACATAAAAATTTACTTGGAACGGCAGGTAGATACCGCATATATAGGAAGGTATGGTGGACTCATGTGGAATAACTTTGGGGTTTATGGAAGTGGATGCACAAGCAGTATTCCCGCTTAGTAAAGGCTAGAAAGAGACTGGGAAGCGACCAACTAGAGAGCGACAACAGTCATGAACATGCATTAAAATTAATAAACATTGAGTGCAAGCATGAGTAGGATATAATCCACCATGAACATAAATATCGTGGAGGCTATGTTGATTTTGTTTCAACTACATGCGTGAACATGTTCCAAGTCAAGCCACTTGAGTCATTCAAAGGAGGATACCACCCTATCATACCACATCACAACCATTTTAATAGCATGTTGACACGCAAGGTAAACCATTATAAACTCCTAGCTAATTAAGCATGGCATAAGCAACTATAATATCTAATTGTCATTGCAAAAATGTTTCATTCATAATAGGCTGAATCAGGAATGATGAACTAATCATATTTACAAAAACAAGAGAGGTCGAGTTGGTAACAGCTTCTCTCATCTCAATCAGTCCATCATATATCGTCATTATTGCCTTTCACTTGCACGACCGAACAGTGTGGATAATAATAATAGTGCACGTGCGTTGGACTAAGCTGAAATCTGCAGGCATTTTAATACACAGGAGAAGACAAGGTAATATGGGCTCTTTGTTAAATCAACAATAATGCATATAAGAGCCACTTCAACATTTTCATTATGGTCTTCTCATCTCGACCCCCAAAGAAAAGAAAGGAAATAAAACTATTTACACAGGAAAGCTCCCAACAAGCAAAAGAAGAACGAGAAATCTTTTTGGGTTTTCTTTTAATTATTACTACTACAGACATGGAAAGTAAACTAACTAAAAGCTACAACTAATTTTTTGGTTTTTCTTAAGGTTTTTCAAACACACAAGAAGAAGACTAGAAAAGAAAATAACTAGCATGGATAGTACAATGAAAAAGTATGAGCACCGACAACTAGAATGAGTGTGTGAACATGAATGTAATGTCGGTGAGAAATACGTACTCCCCCAAGATTAGGCTTTTGGCCTAAGTTGGTCTATGCCCATGGCTGGCCTGGCGGATATCCAAAGTTGTAACTTGGGTCGTACTGAGATGCAGCGGCTATTGCCTCACGAGATGCAGCTTGGAGGCGAGCTGCTTCCGTCCTCCTCTCGTACTCGTTTGCCTCCTCCCTGGTTATGACATATCTCCCTTTTGCCTGAAAGTCAAAGAAAGTAGGAGCAAGGAGAGCAACATGGACCGTGCAACGCTTGTCAAAGATTAGTCGGTACTCGAGGGACTGTTCATTCCTTTCAACAAATTGATGGCGAACCATAGCATTAAAATCTAAATAAGCGGGAGGCAATTCCATATCATTTTCCTGTATGGGTATCTCAAGATAATTAGCTACACGGGTTGCATAAATTCCACCAAATAAATCTCCACTAATATTTTTATGATGCAACCTTCGTGCAACAATAGCTCCCAAGTTATATTGTTTATCTCCTAATACAGAACACTAAGATGGTGAATGCACATGTGACATGCCTCGTCCTTACCGTTAATGCATCTACCTATAAAGAGAGCAAAATAATGTATAGCAGGAAAATGAATGCTCCCTATGGTAGCTTGTGTTATTTCTCTAGATTCCCCCACAGTTATACTAGCAAGAAAGTCTCTAAACTCAGATTTACGAGGTTCACTAGCACTACCCCATTGCGGGAGTTTACAAGCAGTATTAAAATCTTCTAAGTCCATGGTATAAGATTTATCATAGAGATCAAATAAGACAGTGTGAGAATTGCGCGAGGATGAAAATTTAAACCTTCTCACAAAGGAATCAGTTAGGTGGTAATATTGGGGGCACTTAACTAACATGAAGCCCTCGAGTTCAGCATTACGCACATATGCGTCAAATTCCTCCTTAATTCCTGCTTGGACCATGAAATTTTATGACGGCCATTCACAAGGCCGCACTTGAGCTTCCCTTGGTGGTTCATGGTCCGGCTTACGTATTGCAGGCCTGGGTCCTTGCTTTCTTGAGGAACCACCTTGGTATATTTTCCTAAACATATTTCTTCCTCTGAAAAATTTCTGAAAGTTTTAGTAACTCAAAATAAAAGTGAACCAAACTCAAGGCACAAGTCAGAGTAAGTAGTAGTTAAAAGGCATGAGGATTAAGGACTTACAACAGCGGCTTTGACTGGTGTAGTCATGCCCTTCTTCTTGCTGGTGTGACAGTCCTTGAAGATTTGCACATCATTCGGTTCAGGTACTTTTTGGTCCTTGCGGGTTTTCCTCTGCATTTGGAACAAGTCAATATAATCTGATAATATGGTACAACGAAAAGAGTGAAACAGCAGCTAATTACAAGAGCCTCGTAGTGTGCAATATAGCTACGAGATCTTGTCGTCTGTTGGAATTTCACTTTCATACGGTTGGCCTTGTTCTTTGAACAGTTCACCTACAAGAAGATAGATTTGTGTGGCACATGCGTAAATAGGACTTCAACATGTGATCTAATCACATATATATAATGTACCTGATACTTCGGATCAAACCAGTGCTTAACGAGGCCTCTCCAGTCTTCATCGGATATATTTTCCACTGGAGATGTTTGGGCAAGTTCACTGTTAGCCTTGCCTTCAAAGTGAGTTTTCCTCAAGTTATACCGGTACTGTCACAGAGCAGACTTGAAAACATGGGTGTAAGCTTGTTTGGTTGCATCATCTTGGCTATCAAACTTGAACCTCATCTGTTGAAAATTATGGGAGTCTCATTATCAGCAACCTAGAAAGTATTGGACAGAGCAAGACGATATTACTAGTTTCCATACATAACCATACTTACAGATAAATGGTCGAGGAAGCTGTTGAACTGGGAATCACCTTTGTCATTCCTGCACTGAATCCATGTTGGGAGGATACATACATGACACCTAACGGCAACCGCTGCCTCTGATACTAACTTGGCTGACTCTGTAGCATCACGTGGCCTTTTTAAACCTTCCTCAAAACGGATCTCCATTCTTCCTCCTCTAGATTTAGTTAACCTATCGAGCATTATCCCTGATGTTTGTTTCCTCTTGCGCCTAGGTGCTAGTCCAACAACGAACATAGGAAGTGTTTGTCTACATCAAACTGTGAGACCACATATAAAGAAGCATGCAACTGTAACTTGACTCTAGCAACTACCTTCTTGCTGTTGAAGCTCACAAAGTTCATCTGATCTTGCCAGCTCATCTTGTGTCAAGAGTGCTTCAGAAGTAGTGTCAGGTGGCAAGGGAGCTTGGGAATGTGCTGCTAGCTGAGTTGACCAACGAGTAAATCGTGCAGCTGGTGGTACTATGGAATGTGTTGCAAGAACTAGGGATGTCTCTACTTGTTTGGTGGCAGCTATTTGTTTCTGTTTGGCTTTTTCTGCAGCTCGTGTAGCATGGGATACCCTGTTTGTAGAATTTTCCGCTGGACTTTGACCTTCTATTGCACCATCAATACCAGCAGAATCTGCAGGATTCTTCTGGTTCCCATTCCTTGCCATTCCATGTTTCTTCCTCTTTCTCTGTGCCATGTTAAGTCAAGCCGACAAGAAAAACGAATAACAATTTAGTTCTTCAGAACAAATTGATGCATGGTACAGACAAACTGAACTTTGATGTTAGACAACCACATGATAGGAGGATGTAATATGTACGAAAAACAGGACGGAAGAGATAACCAGAACTATGATGTGTAAACTAAGCAGAAGACATTTCACTAAATTAGAAGCAATGCAATGGAAGGTAGACACCATATGAAAGATGCTACAAATATCGCTCTGCCAAGTTAACAGTGTCTCATCATAAATGGCGTTTAAACAAATGTGAAGCAGTACAAGAAATAAATCATATGCAAGATGCAAACAACATCACACTACCAAGTTAGAGGTCTCTCGTCATTAGTGCCATTGCATATTCACAGCTTATGATGTGTAACCTAAGGAGAAGGCATTTCAACAAATTAGAAGCAATGAAAGCTAGACACCATATGAAAGATGCAATGAATATCACTCTACCAAGTTAAAACTGTCTCGTCATAAGTGCCATTTCAACAAATTAGTAGTACAAACTAGAAAAGAATGCGAGATGTAACCTATATCACACTCCGAAGTCAAACGTGTCTTATGATAAGTGATTGTTGCAGGTTACACAACAGTAGTAATTTGATGTAAGAACATGGTGTGATAGACAGATAGTGTATGTTCTAGAAACAGGAACACGTGTCTTATTCAAGTATAATGTGTAAAGTAAGCAGATGGAATTCAACAAAATTAGAAGCAATACAAGCTAGACATCACACATAACATGCAACCACATATAACAGTGCCAAGTTAGAGGGAGCACCAGTGATGGTGCACTAGGGGAGACGTGTTCATCATAAGCACAACTATGTTGAGTGTCTATGCATGTGTTGTCTTGGAAATCATCTTGGGGGGATGGAGGAGTAGAAACTGTAGAGGCCCTCCGTTTGGAAGGAGCACCTTTATCCGCTGCCTTGCTAACTTCCTTTTGCTTTATTGATTTTGAATTGTCAAGTAAAACCGACAAGAAAAAGCAATAAAATTCTCTCTTCAGAACTCATTCATGCATGATACTGACAATCACTACTTTGATGTAAGGCAAACACATGATACCAGGATGGAATATGTACGAAAAATAGGACGGCATGGCATGTTCACAACTGTTTGTGTAAATTAAGCAGAAACCATTCCAACATATAAGAAGCAATGCAAGCTAGACACCACATGAAAGATGCAACCAATATGACTCTGCCAAGTTAAAAGCGTCCCATCATAAATGGAATTTCAACAAACTAGAAGCAACACATGCTATAAATCATATGAAAGATGCAACTAATATCGCACTGCATATACAAAAGGTGTCTCGTCATATTGATTGATGCGGGATACAAAAAAATAGTTTTATGTAAGGACATGCTTAATGGACATATGTACTATGTACTAAATACATGAAGGCATGTCACATTAATAGGTATAATGTATAAGCTAAGCAGAATAGCACATGCAGTTTAACCAGATTGGAAGAATTACAATCTAGACACCATATGCAACATGCAACCACATATCACACTACCAAGTTAGAGCAAGCACCTGCGATGCTAGTGTAGGGGAAATGCGGTAATCAACTACAGAGCTACATTCACTATCTTCATCTAGCCTTGCTGTTTCTTGAGAATCATGTCTGGAGGCTAATGTTGCATTCTTTAAATGAGGAGTAGTCCTCTTGCCTGACTGCCTCATCATAAGTGATTGATGAGGGATACACAAGAACATTAGTTTGATGTAAGAACATGGTTAATACACAGATGTACTAGTATGTACCAAAAACAGAAAGGCATGTCATACTCAAAGGTATAATGTGTAAGCTAAGAAGATGCAATTTAACCAAATTGGAAGCAATACAAGCTAGACATCCGGCTGGAGTGGTGAGCATGATCATCTAGGACCTGAGAGCCTGGTGGGAGGCAGGCTGCTTCGCCACCATCACGGGTTTTTAGTTGGCTTCTAGGTGATGTCTGTCTTTCCTGGGCTTGTCACTGGCTCGGCGAGTGCCCTGACTAGCTATTTGTCTTCTGGTGCTCACGGGATGGTGGTTCATGTAAAAAAACATCTTTCCTTATCTTAATAAAGACCGACTTCGGCCTTTCGAATACAAGCTAGACACCATATGGAACATGCAACCACATATGACACCGCGAAGTTAAAGCAAGCACCTGGGATGGTGGTTCATTGCGAGCGAGGTCATCAACTCCAGAGCTACGTTTACCGTCTCCATATGCTGACACTACACCCTTTAAAGCCTTGAAACGTGTCTGGCCTAGCCGCGTACCACGCTGGAGCAACTTCTCTCTACTCTTTTCTGCTTCTGTGAACTCAGGGTCTGAAATACCCTTGCATAAAAACACAATAGTGAGAGTATGGGTGAAGTGTGTGCAGAACTAGTGCACTATAAAAGTAGCACATAGCAGGTGGGTGAAAAATAAATGACAGGAGACATATGATAGCTCTACAACATTGCATGGCAAACAAAATTAGATTCTACTCTGTATGATTTTGTAATATATGAGCACAGGAAATGCAGGTACTCCTCCAGCACACCACCACATGTGGTCATATCAAGATAACAGTTGACTGAAAATAAATAGGTCCGTCGATTTTTCTAATGAACCGTCCGATCTATAAGGAACGGGCAGATGGCCTTCGTCTACCTCCTACCAGTCACTGTTGACGATCTTTCTCGAACCGCCAGTGACCACCGGCCCAGACCCCTGCCTCCGCCGCCCCGCCCTCCCCTCGACCTCACAGCACCGCCATGCTTGGCAGTGCCCCAGGCCATCCGTTTAATCCCGACCGACCTCCAGATCGGGCGCTAGTAGCTCTAGGCCCCACACGCCCCTAAGATAAACACTGAGGCGCTGCTTCCCTGGCATAATAGGCGGACTAGCGCCTGTTACACCGGGGAATGCTTCCGTTAATTGGGAATCAACTGACCAGGAATTGAAATTCAGGGGGGCGACGGACCTCTAGCTAAGGTGAAATTGTATATGAGGAAAAACTTTGTGCATCGCGAGTTACTAGGAACATCTAGTATCAAGAAGAAGCGATCAACTAGTGTCTTCTGTGGGATGAATACCGTGCAAGCAAACACGTAAGATTTGCACGAATAAGGGAAGAGGAGTACCCTTATCGGTTGCCAGTGTGGTCTCCTCCATATGTCGCGGTGATCGCCTTTTTCTCCCGGGGGAACTGATGTTTTGGAGAACCGTGCATCCTTGGACAAACCCATGGCCAAATTGTTGACTGTGCTGCTGTGGCTGTATATCGGCGGAGGGGAAGCAGATCTGAGGCGGCGAAGGATGGCGTAGCAGGAACAGCTCCGGTGCGGTGGAGGGTGGCGAAGTTGGAGCGGCAGCGGTGAGGCACAGGACGGCGAGGTTGAACTGGATCGGGTACGGACGGCTCGGCCTCAGCTTCAACTACTAGCCGTGGAGGGCATTGTGGTTGAGGTTGCGGTGGACGACGACGTCGGGGTATCGGCTCCGGCGTGATGGAGGAGGGCGGCGGTTGATGGGTGGGATGGGCTGGCGGACGGAGGACGCCGGGTTTTTGCGCTGGTGGAGATGTAGTTTTTGCGCCCACGGAGTACGAATGGGGAATCGGACGGGTGGGCGGGGGGAGGGGGAGAACCATGTTTCGGTCTAGGACGCGCTTGGTTTTGGCTTTTTTGAACAGAAGATGGGACACGCTTGTTTGAAATTTGGGGAAAGTACAAACTTTGCCCCCCTCTTAAATTTCAGACCTACTGCAGGTCGGGGGTAGGATGGTAATCCCAGGTGTCCCAAATAGTGGGCGGGAGCAATTTCGGCCGCGTGCATGTGTGCTTAGGCGGCCATTGTGTATGAATGTTTTTCGGAGGTGGTTGTGTGGCGTCTAGATGAAGCTACAAATCTACCCCGGTTTAGACCTTTGGCCGTCGGGCCGGTAGGTTTCACGGATCAGAGTTATTAGAAAAGTAATTTCCTTGTACTACCAAACATTGGTCTCACGCGGTTTCGGGCGAGTAGAGGCTCTTTTGGCGCTTCGTTCGAAATTTTGAAACACAAGCATTCACGTTTAGAGTACTCTTGAACTTTGAGGATTGACCTAAATAGACAACGTTAAATTTGACCTTGTATGTTTGAAAACCTCATTAAATTATCCGCTTATTTTTGAAAATTTGACACTTGAAAATCCTATAATTACGATTATTTCGGAATGGAGGAGCTAAATTTGAATCTATTTTGTACACGACTACATATGCTATTATGTACAAAATCAGAGCAAAGATTGGTGCCCCCATAATTTAGGTATGATTTACAAATGCCATGATATCAAATTCAAATAATTGAATGGACTTCATGTTGAATTCGATTTTTTTAAACCACCTTAAGTTGAATTCAAATGTATGCTAGTTCATAGGTAGCTATTTATAATGTTCATTGTGTAACTTTCGTATGTATAATGTGCTTTACACACACAACATGAACTATACTCACGTTTATATTCGATTGCTAAAGCGATGCATTGTCTGGAGTTCAAAATACTAAGTATGTGGATCAATTGTGTCGAATAATAACATAGACATGCTCAAATTCAATAGCATCTAGATGTCTAATGGATCAATGACCGTTCCTTACGCGAACTGCAAATATCATGATCCCATCCTAATATTTGGATACAATTTATATCTTTAATCAATGTGTACAGCAGTCTTTTACGTGTAGTTTCACTCTCCATCGGTGGTCTCTCACACATGCTCACACTCTCTCTCCCGAGGTTTCTTTCTCGCACACATGCTCTCGATATAACCCTCCCTCCCTCTCGTAATCATTTATGACTGTTTTCACTAACCTTTATCACAAGCACTCTTCCTCTCGCAAGCATACACACGCACAATCCCCATCGACCCTTTCTATATACATAGACCTGCCCATGTGTCTCCTGTACACACATTATCTTTAGGCCTATCTCTCACGCATTGTCTCACACCTCTCTTCCTAATCGTTGAGTATGATTCTAGCAGAGCATTCTGTAGGATGCCCCTTAAAGTTAGGTTGGATGAATGGTAATATCAGAGATAAAGGGGTTACCTTAGTCCGAGAACCTAGGGTTACAAATCCTAGCCGGCTTTGTCAGTGGACACAGAGTCCTTCACAATTATGCTATCTTTTTCTTGTACGACTAGTCATCCATGGGTCTCCCTAAATGCGTCACGGGCCGACCAATGTGGCGCAGGACGGAACCGAACGAAGGGCCTCACCTCGACCCACTGGACCTCACGCGGTGACACACCCTCTGCCCCACGTCTCGTTATCTTCTCACACCCACACATACCAACACAGACACCACACAAAAAAAATCTCCTGGTGCCTCTGTCCACTCCCCCCTTGCATATACACACTCAAGGGAATCTCTCGCTGTGACGTCATATTCGTCTCTCTCTTTCTCTAGACCACTCTCATTTCTCGTGTTATCTCTCCCACGCCCCCCCCCCCCCCGCCGGCCCCTCTATCCATGCCTCTCTCGAATACGTAATACACACACATACCTCTCTAGGCCCTGCCAAATGCATCAACTACAGATTCACACATGTTACATCACGTACCCCATTGATCTAAAAAGCCCTCTCTTCATGTTTATTTCGCATACAACATTCCTTTTGAAAAAAGTGTGGCCAATTTTTTTTTTTAGAATTTCTACATATATACAACATTACAAAGTTATATGGAGGAGTATGAACGCTAATTTGCATTGCATGGTGCCCACAATGATATTTATTCTGCACTGTGAATTTGTATATTTTTATACTATATATAAAGTTAGTCATAATAAAGAGAAACGAAGAGCATCTCTCTCTCCATCGCATACCCCCCTCTACGCCCCTTTCACGTACGCACGCAAACTATCTCCAGGTCCTCTAAAAGTAAGCCCCCAGCACATTCACGCATGTTTCATCTTTCTCTCGCGATATATACAGTGACGATCATTGTATTTGAAGCGAAACCACGATACGTACATTAGACTTCGGTATCCACTCATTACGGTCACCATTTACATTTTGTGGTTATTATACAGTCACGGGCTCACCGTACAACTCTGTATTTGCTCAAGACACGACTAGTTGACTAGTTAAATGCTCCATGTGGCACCTCTAGTGTTGCATCACATTATCTCACTACCATCGGGCCCACGTATCGGCTTGTATCTACTCTACATCTACACTCTTATAAAATATAAAATACACTCCCATAAAAACAGAGTTGGTGATGATGTTGTGCCTGCCATCTTGCAATATAGGCCGTCCGATTTATATCTGACGGACAGGAAAGAAACTATGACAATTTTGCAAAAAGGTACCCACACACCTCTCCACATTTGCAAATAAGGCCTTCCCTCGTTCATCCTTTTCTCTCACAAGATAAACTAGTCATACAAAATGCATCTTGATGTTACGTGCAATGCACGGGCATCTTGCTAGTAAGAATGAAAACAAACGGCAAAAAAATATTGGACGGTGGTTCGAAGTCATGACCGCGGGCACAACGGACAAGGTGGCCTTGTATTGGTATGTTGAGCCATCTGTTTTAACACACAGGAGCTGGTGTGGTGATTATACACACACGCACGCATGCACACGAACTGCATGCACGCAACACTCACACGAACCCATGCACCCACCCACGCACGCAACACTCACACGTACACACGCAGCCACACACGCACGCAACACTCACACGCACACACGCACGCATGCATGCACACACCAGTACACCACACGACCAACACACACTCTCATGCTCAAGTGCTCAACCTACACATGCATGTGCACACATCAGGCCCTGACAGACACATACACAACCAGGTGATTCCCGTGCACGGGTTGGAGTCTTGTCGCCCCTGCGTAAATTTGTGTTTATCTGACCTTTTCCCTATGCGAACTGATAGGTGGGACCCACAAGGAACGTGGTCAATTTAACTAGTCAACATGGTGCCACGCAGACTATTTGGTCGGTCAACAGAGTGCAATCCGATGCTGAACCGTGAGCAAGTGACCGTATAATCACCGCAAAACGTATATAGTGACCGTAATCAGCTTATTCTGAAGTTCGGTGAACGTATTACGCTTTTCTCTTTGTAGGCCCTCCAAAACTACATCTCTACATGTTCTTGCATGTTACATCTAACAACTATGCAATACAGCACTACTACTACACTCTAACACAATAAATCATATGTGTTTTTAGTTTTACTAGATATCATATTGTTACTTAATTATTCAGTTTGCATACATTAAAATTTCCTTTGAAATGTATGGCCAATATCATATACCGCGTGGGAAAAATCCCGCCCTTTCCTGTTTAATCGGGTTTGTATTGATGGATCGTGCGAAACAACAAAACTATAGTCCTATACAGTACAAGTGACAGTTCATGGGCCGTCATGTCGTGTACTCCTCCGTCGTAAGAGTGGAGCGCTCGCTTTCATAAATCTTCTAGTCCGTTTCGCTGACATGTGGGACATCAAGCTACCGGGTCCACGTGCCATACCGGAATACAGTGCAGAGCAGTCGGGGTGAAGCACCCAGTCATGGCGCCGGCGTAGTAATGATCAATGAGGCGTCAAATCACAAAGCTGCACCTTTCCCGCGGTTAAGTTGGAGGAACGAAGTAATAATGCTAAAAAAAGAAGTTGGAGGGACGAAGCAACCATCATTTCACTCGTTGCTAAATCCGCTTCTCCCTCATCTTCTTCAAGTTAACCACGTGTTGCTTCTGCCGTTGTTCTGCCTCATGTGGGACGCGGATCGGCTTGGTAAAGCACTGACATGTGGGACCGCATGTTAGCAAACCGCCAGGACAACGTCCTCTAAAAATAAGAAACCTCCCCCGCCATCCTTGCGGCAAAATCACCTCCTTTTTACTAATCTTGATTCTATAATTTTTTAGATCAATAAAATTGAGATTTGTATAGATAGCACACAGGAGCAAAACCAAGTGGTACGGTTAAGGGCATCCACAATGCATAGCCAAATGTGAAAATAGCTTTTGGCATCGTGGGAACCATTGTGGACGGTGTTGCCAAAGCCAAAAGGATGGAACCGAAGCTCCCTGATTGATTGATTGAAGGAATAGAAAAATGCGACGTCTCTCCTCTTTCTCCCGTGCTTGGACGCATGTACAGTATAGAGCACAGAGTCTACTCCCCTGTCCCTTCTATCACAAATCACAAAGCAGGGAGGCGTCAAATCACAAAGCACGAATGAAGCAACCATCATTTCACTCTTCGCTGACTCCGCTTCTCCATCGTCTTCTTCGAGAAACCATCTCACCGCACTAAGCTGGACGGACGACGCTATTGTGTACGAGTAGTAGTAGTACATTTACGTGTCCTTTGGTTCAACGGACTTCCTGGATGCAAATAAGGCGGTTGTGTCGGCTTGCAGGCGGCACTTGCGAACGACTTACCGTGGTCTCCCTCAATGGTGTTCTCCGTCGAACGCACTTCGCCAAACCACAACGTTCGAGATATCGTCGACGTCACCGCAATGGGGAAGGAAGTCAAATATAGTTACTACCTCCATTTTTTTGTACACAAGGCTAGTATATCAAAATTACAATTTGCAAAAGGCCAATAACACTAATCAAGGCAAAATTGATGGGGTTTGCCTCGTACTAGCAACCAAGGACATTAATATCCCCTGCATGCATGCGGAAGTGAGAAGGTTGGTTTGCATGGCGCTGCATTAATCAAGCGATGAGGAGTGAGATGGTTAGCTCTTTGGGCTTTGGAGAAAAAAATACGCATTAATCGACACGTGAAACGAGGATTTGTATCGATTAATCCCGCGAAGGAAAACCCCACCTTTCTTTTTTAACACTAGTACTCCTAGTACGTAGTACGTACTTATCCTGTTTGGGTCTAGGGCTTGCATTGCCATACTTCTCCACACATTTTTGCCAAGCTTGCCTGAAGTTTTCAAAATGAAAAGGAGGTACACTTGCACACGGCTGTCGCGTTCGCACCGCACCCTCACACGGTCGCTCCGCACGCCGCGGTCGCACCGCCCCCTCACACAGTCGCTCCTGCACGCCGCAAACCCAACCAAGGGAACGCACCCTCACTGACATGTGCTGTCGCATGTGAACAAACCAAACTCAGGAATCCTAGCGCTGACACATAATTTTCGTTCATAGAGTATGTTTATCCAACCGCATGTTGGGGAGTATCCGTACGGCCCATGCGGTGGTCTGTTGGGGAAGAAGAAGAGGTGAGGAAGAAGGGTTAGGAGACGTAGGATATTCATCCAACCGCCTGAAATGGTAGACTGACCCAAGTCAGGCGACTTGCATAATAATATATGTTTTTACATAGCAAAAGATCCATAAAAACAACAACATAAAGAAAAACTATCATTGCTCGTGGAACGAGATGGCCTCGTCGTCTTTGTCTGCCGGCGCGAACCAGCCGTAGCTGCCGACGTGTGTCTCCACACCATGGTTGTCCTCGGCCTCCAGCTACTCGTTCACGCGGAGCGTGCGGTCTCTCTGCACGGACGAGAGCACCGCCCGGTTCAAGTCGAGGACGTCCGGTTCCGCCTGCAGGAGGGCCTCGATGGCAGCGGCATCCGCGCGCTCCGCGTCGAGTCGAGCCTCCGCCGCCCGGTTCAAGTCCGGGACGTCCGGTTCCGCCTGCAAGAGGGCTTCGATGAGAGCGGCATCCGCGCGCTCCGTGTCGAGTTGAGCCTCTGCCACCCGGTTCAAGTCCAGGACGTCCGGTTCTGCCTGCAGGAGGGCCTCAATGGCAGCGGCATCCGCGCGCTCCGCCTCAAGTGGAGCCTCCGCCGCCCGGTTCACATCCACGACATCCGGTTCCGCCTGCAGGAGAGCCTCGATGGCAGCGGCTTGCGCGCGCTCCGCGTCGAGTTGAGCCGCTGCCTCCCGGTCCTCCTTTAGTATTGCCAGGTTGAACTGCTGGTCCACCTGCACCATGGGGGACTCGAATGCCGGCACGAAGTTGACATCCATCATATCATACCCATCGGGGGCCTTCTGCGCCATGACCTCCGCCATGAACATTGGATCGGCTTCCTCCTCCTCGTAGCTTGGCTCCAGAGAACTCGGGGATTGGCCCGCCGCAAAGCGAGCTTGGGAACGGAGGTCTGTGGCGCCGACCGCCGCCACGATTTCTGCGCGGCGCTCCGGCGTCAGCATCTTGTAGTACGTGATCTTGCGGCGCACCATGGCTTTCCGACGAACTAGGGGACGCTTGATGCGGGCTAGGGGATTGAAAGGTGGGGGAAGGGGCTGGAGATTAGGTGTGGTTTTAGGGCAGTGGCTGGCGTAGGCCGAGCAGCGAAGGTTCTGGTGTGAATAGTGGTTCCGGTGACGACCGGTCAATCGGTTTTGACTGTACATCGCTCTTGTCGCGTTCGCGTTGCAGCCCGGCACGCTGGACCCTCCATGTCGCTCACCAAATGGAACGCGCTTCGTCTTGCATTTTCGCTCGCTTGTGGGACCGTAGTTGAGAGCAAACCGACGTCCCTCCCCCTCCCCCGCCCGCGTCATTTATACTACCACTCCCTCCATTTTATGCGGAGTAAATAAAAACAGAGGGAGTATACTACAGATGAGGATCCCCTGACGTGGCTGAACCCATTGAGTAACTGACATGCGGGGCCTAGCAAGCATGGGGTCCGCCAGTAAGTGACCGAAAGGGAAGGTAAGGCAGGGATACCTACGTCAGAGGATCCACTTCCACTACTACTCCCTCCTTCCATTTACTATACAGGGCCTAATGCGTTTTTCGAGGCTAACTTTGACCAAATGTTAGAGTAATAATATATGACATGCAACTTACACAAAGCATACGGTCAAATTCGTATGTGAAAGGAGCTTCCAATGATATAATTTTCACATTATACATCTCATGTACTATTAATCTTGTCAATAGTCAAATGCGGTTTTGAAAAACGCATTAAAGCATGGTTAATAATATAGCCAGTCGATGGCTATAAGGAACTACCAAGTCATCTATAGCCATCATCTATTATATGCACTCATACAATAGTGTGGGCTGGTTGGCTATTTCCCGCAAAAAAAATTATAAGGTTGGCTATTGTATTAGTACTTTTTCCATCTCCTCTCCATCTCTTTCTTCATATTTATTGTATTTAACTAGGAATGTGTATATAGCTAGGCTCTTGCATGAGAGCTCACTCCCCTTACTTTTTCACATCTCTCTCCAACACATAGGCCCTATATAAATGGAAGGAGGGAGTACTACTATGAGCACTGCATACTCTAGTACAGATGTTGTCAGTACTCCACTAGTACTATTGGACAGGGAGCTTAAAAATAGTTACTATTGGACTGGCTATACATGGCGAAATCCTAGTAGGAAGAGCATGCGCGAGAACAAGCACAATCACGTGGTTGAAAACAAATTGGAAACCATCTCGAGTACAAATCTAGGAGTACGTACGAATCTAAAAATATTGATTGGGCGTTGTTGAATGTTGATACTTTTTTTATCAAAGTAAAGATACTTTGACTACACATAAAACTTATATGTAAACTAGAAAGGATAGGAGGGAGTATATTGTACGTTCAAAAATGAAACGAACATTGAATACCCTTTATATATGATTTGCGGATGCTATGATCACCGGTTCAAAATTTTGAATCCGCCTTAGGTATCACACATGCCCCCACTCGTTCTCTCTCGGTTTCATCTCGGGGTCCGAAGATCGATTGAAAGAGGACTAGGGTGGGTACAATACGTCCATTTCGCTTATGAACATACAATATACTCCCTCTGATCCCCACAGCCCCCCCATGGGTCATTTCTATCATAGAAACAGACCAAACCTTTATCTCCTTGCACGACACGCAATTGATCTCTGAACATCAATCGATCTTGTCAACATGTGTCGGGGCATGAACCTAATGGGATGTCAAAACTAAGACGTGAAGCGACACATAGTGGAGGCAAAGTGAAACTTTAAACGAACCGTTTGTTTGTATGCATGTCGGACAAATTACAAAATAGTGGAAATACAAGCATGGTCTAGGCCCACATGCGAATGATACTCGGCGGAATGTTCAAATGAGGCATGCGGGAGGATGGACTCGACCGGAGGGCGACATGATCGATGTAGAAGAGGGTTGGAGAGGAATGAGAAATAAGCAAACGCCACATGATTATACTTGAACGGCTCAAATAAACAATAAGTTGTCTCGCTTGGCCTACATAGTGAAAGGCCTAATGCGCAACGCGGAGCACTGACGCTCGAATATGGCCGGGAAAACAGGGAAACCGACATGCGGGGCACACCTGTCGGGATGACGTAGCGCAGACTAGTCCAATGGAGGAGCTAGCCCGCGACCTCCTCACCACCGGCAACCGTTCATGTGGGTCGTGGGGGCCAACAACATGGCGCAGCTCCAGCACCGCCTCTGGACACGGCGACCGCGGTGAGCGACACGCTCATCGTCGCTAGACACGGTCGGTTTCAGTGTGCCGAGGGTGGCGTTAGTGTTGTGGGACGACCAACAGTATGTTTGGTTTGTGCCCAAGGTTGCCCCATCAAAGCATTGGGTAGCCAAAATTTTGGTTGCGGTTTTGGTTGCCCATGATTTGGCCGACGTTGGCAAGAAAAAATGAACTAGAGTTGGCTAGAGTTCATTGGCATGCCAAAAAATGGCAACCATCCAAACAAAGACCAATCTTTGGGTCATGACCAAAATTTTGGTAAGGTGCACTTTGGCCACAATCCAAACACACCCCAACACCCGGCTCGTCGAGGATGCACGGGGCGCCGGGACGCGTCCGCGGAGTGGTGTAGCGCGGCCAACTGCATCCTCAGGACCTGAGACCATGCCAGGTCGTCTTGCTTTTTCAATGGCATGCGTCGATCGCATGTGAGAAAAGGGCATCTCCAACGTTGCCACGACCGCAGCTGACTACCCTGGCACACCAAAAACCCTTGTCCCTCGCGCTGTCATGCGGTGCGTTCCCAGCCGGCACCAGCTGCCCGCATTCATGTCGTCCGTCCGTATGCCGTTGTTAAGAGGCTCGGTGCCCGAGGAACCAACTCTGGCGACTTAATGACGCACCAGGACGCTTGGCCTCATCGGAATGCGCTACTTAAAGCGGCAACGCCCAGCTAACCTCCACACCATAGCGCATCGTCCTCCTACCTGGCACCACATCTGCCATGACCGCAAGCGTGAACGCTTTGTGGGAGAGCTTGTCTTCGGGGATGAAGCTCGAGGTCGCCGTCCTCGCTCAAGTCGCCTCTCGCGACGCAATAACGGGGTAGCTGGATGCGGACGCGATCGCACAAGTGGTGGCCATGCTGACGGCCGACGACGGGAGCACCGTCAGCCACGCATCCTACTTGCTGCCGTCCAACATCCGGCACCGCCGAGGTCGGGGACTCCTCCGAGTATGAGTAGGGCATGGGAGGTTGCAGGGCATGGTGTGCCAACTGGCCGGTCCGTATCCCGTGTTCTAATCTTCCTCGCCGGAGACTGCACCTTCACTTCACGGGTCTTGAACCCCTCCCCCGTACATAGAGATCGCAGATGGAGGACGTCGGTCGCCACCGTAGAATAGGTTTAGGGTCGGGTTTCTTTTATTTTTCTGTCCTATAAAAGTACGAAATGTAATGAAAATCTGCCGTGTTTGCATTAATCTCGGCCGATGTATATGAGCTTTCACAATAATATAGTATATTGTAGGAGTACTAGCAAGATGCCCGTGCGTTTCACGGAAGATCAAGATCTTGTGGGAGAAAAGGATGAACGAGGGAAGGCCTTATCTGCAAATGTGGAGAGGAGTGTGGGTAAATTGTCATAGTTTCCTTCCTATCCGTTAGATATAGATCGAACGGCCTATATTGCAGGATGACAGGCAACCATCATCACCAACTCTGCTTTTTATTGAACCGAGGCAAAGCTAACATGCGAAGTAAAATAAACACATAGGGTCTATACATACACAATTTACCTTAGGCACTCCAATAGTACGTCCACTACACATTCACGCATTTCACATCTTTCTACATCTACGGGAACCTACGAAAGGGTTAACATAAAGTGCCTCTCTCTCTCCTCCCCTGATTTTCATGGTGGTGGGCCCCTCCCTCCCCCAATCTACAATCAACAGCTCACACGTTTCACATTACGTTAATTACATTACTGGGATTACGTAGGTGTAGCATTACTCGTCCTAAAAAAACCAACTAAGCCAACCTCCCAGCATATCACGCGGGAAAAGACTCGGCCGCACCGTTTTAGTCGGGATTACCGGATTACTAGTAGTAGTATCGATGGATCGCGTGAAGCAACAAGTTTTTTTAGGGGGCGAAGCACCTATAAAAGGAAAAAAGGTGGTACACTCACAACACCCCTGTCGCGGTCGCATTGCACCCCACACACGTTCGATCCTGCACACGGCTCACGCAAACGGAACGCGCTTCGGCTTGCCTCTTCACTAACACGTGGGATGCACTTGGAGAAACCGAGCATGCGCTTCGGCTTGCCCACCGCGCGAAAATCCTCCCCCCCCCCACCCAAAAATTCCCCCCAAATCCTAGATTCAACCGCCCTTCGGCCAACTAGCCAATAATATTCCCCAAACCCTCCTCCCCCCCGTCCCCCTCCACTCCATTCGCTCCACCAAAGCCGCCCTCCCCGCCACGCCGATACGTCGGCGCCGCGGTTCGTCGAGGGGGACGCACAGCGATCCTCTCGCTCCCACAGTATGCTCTCGTAGACTGTCGTCCTCTAGCCGCGCCGCCACCGCTGGCGACGTTCTTGTGGAGGCGCACGGCGGTCAGCGCCGCCACCGCTGGTGACGTCCGTGTGGAGACGCATGGCGGTCAGCTTCTCCCACGGTACGCGCATTCTAGACTGAGGCCCCGTGCATGTCGGTGTAGCGCTGAATGTTAGCTGATAGACGCTGTTAATCTCACAGTTTGCCGAAGTAGTTTACAGTCAATATGCTCTGCTTAAGAAGCTTCCTTGCCCTATTCTGCACTCAATCTGCTTAGCTGAGATGGCATGCCAAGGCCGATAAGTTGCTAAAATATCTTGCCATATATTTATTGTGACGTAGATTGCCATGGTCTAGTAGCCAATCTGTTAGGTGAAATAGCTCTACACTGTTTTATACTCGATCTTTGTTGCTGCGATGGCCTTCGATAGTTCAATGGTTGTGTGCTCGGCCTCATTGACTGCTGAAATAGCCTGCCATAATTTAGCACTCAAATCTGTTTGCTGAATTAGCTTTACATATATTTCGTTACTTAGATCTGCTCGTCCAAATATCTTGCCATAGCTTTAGACATCGACCTAGGTAATTTTTTCTGGACTTCATAAAAAAGCATATATGTTTTTCCTGTAATAAATAGTAGAAGAACTAATTTGTATGTCTAACAGATGGACAGGACTTGGATAACTTCTGCTTGAAGATTCTCCGTTGCATATGTCGAGGGGGTTGAAAACTTCATGAACTTTATCAAAGCTGAGTACGGTGGTCCGAAATCACATGTGCTCTGCTCGTGTAGCAGTTGTATGAATTCAGTTACAAGACCCCAGTCAACTGTGCAAAATCATCTACACTTGTATGGGATGTCGGTCACATATACTAGTTGGGTTCATCATGGTGAAGCTGTGAATGTCAATGTTATTGACTACGTGGAAGCAGAGATCACCATCTTGATCTGCCTGATGCTCAGGTGGAAGAGGAGGAGGAGGAGGTGGTGGCGAAGCCAATGAGTTTGACCAACATTGAAACAATGCTACGAAATGCTTGTGCATTCCATGAACTTTCACCTCCAGAAGAAAAACGGTGGACCCGCATGTTGGAACAATGGAACGTGGCTGTCACCCCAGGAAATAAGCTGTCAGTATTCTCAGCTATGGTCACCTTTCTTCAGGTGAAGACATTCGAGTGGATGACCAACAAATCATTCGATGCGATGTTGGCTGCTTTCCACAAAGCTTTCCCAGATGCGTCTGAGCTGCCACACACCTACAGTAAAATGAAGAATTTCCTTCGTGCAGTTGGAATTGGATATAATATGATCCATGTTTGTAAGAATAATTGTGTTCTGTTCCGGAAGGATTATGCCAACTTAAGTGAATGCCCGAAATGCAAATCATCAAGATGGAAAGATGGCGATGCTGTGAAGAGGATTCCTCATAATGTTCTGAGACATTTTCCAATTACACCAAGATTGCAGAGGTTGTTTCATGATGCTGAAAAAAGAGAGGATGTACTGTGGCATTCTAGGAACCAGGAGTATAGAGATCAGAATGTAATGAGCCATCCATCACATGGTCGTGAGTGGAAAAACTTCAATCAGAAACATGAAAAGTTTGCTGCTGACCCGAGAAACATTAGACTTGGCTTAGCTTCAGATGGATTTAACCCATTTGGCCACCAGAGCGCCACATATAGCATGTGGCCAGTGCTTGTTATCCCTTACAACATGCCTCCAAATGTCTGCACCAAAGAATCAAACTACATGATGGACTTGCTCATCCCAGTTCCAAAAAGTCCTGGAAAGGATTTTGATTTGTTCATAGAGCCTCTTGTGGAGGAACTTCAACAGCTATGGAGGGGTGTTCTCACTCGAGACCTATATAGCAGCCCACCAGCTGATTTCTTTCTGTGTGCTGTTATAATTTGGTGCATCCATGATTATCCGGCTTTGGGCACTATGTCGGGCGAACGACACATGGTTACAATGCATGTGTTCGCTGTGACAGGAATCCGCTGTCATACGCAATACTTAGCAAGATCTGTTACATTGGACACGGCCGTTTCCTTGCCAAGGACAAGCCGCATCCTAGAAAATAATGAAGACATGTGTTCAATGCAAAGCATGAAAACCGTGATGCGCCAAAGAGGCTCACCGCCGATGAGTTGCAAGTGGAATTAGAGAAGGTCAGGCATATTACACCAGGAAACCATCCTGGTAATGGTAGTGGGAAAAGGAAGCGTGGTAGGGCAGAAGAGAGATTATTGTTTACCCGCAGGTCCACTTTGTGGGACTTGGAGTATTGGAAAGATTCGGATCTGCGGCATAATCTTGATGTGATGCACATCGAGAAAAATATATGTGACAGCATTATCGGCACACTTCTTAATATTGAAGGCAAGACAAAAGATACCTTAAAATCTAGGTGTCAGGACCCCGATTCTAAGTCACACCAATCTAGCCTGTAACACCTCATATCACTTTGCGGCCTCACGCACGGTATTCCCATGGGTGTCGCCTTACCATGGCCTGGGACCAATGGACCCTCTCGGATTCTTAATCACCCTTGTCCTCTGTCCAGGAGTTGCACGTAGTTTCTGGTGTTTGTAGTATGCTGGAGGCCGTGGGCAGCGCTGACCCGAGGGGTGGGCTGTGATGCGGTAGGCACGTGGCTGGGTATGCCGGGCACCCGTTTGGTGTCGCGGAACCCTGTACACATCGTTCGGGGCCGTATGTGGAAACCTCGGTCGGACTCCTTGCGGATGGAACCTGAATAGGCGATAAACCTGGACTAGAGACTTGAGTGTTTAGGTAGGCTGTGGCTGACACCCACGTTGGGCTTCCGCTTGAAGGTTGCCGAGTACATGTCGTGTAAACGGCGGTAAGTGGTGAGAGCGTGTGTGACGAAGTACACCCCTGCAGGGTTAATATGATCTATTCGAATAGCCGTCTCCGCGGAAAAGGACTTCTGGGTTGCCTATAACAGTTCATAGACAAGTGAAAGTGGATACTCTAAAATGCGCAAGATAAGCGTGAGTGCTATGGATGGCGTTCTCGTAGGGAGAAGGGAGCGGATCCATAGTGGAGTATTGATATGGTGAATATGTGGACTCGTGTGCGCCACCTCAAAAGAGTTACTTGCAGTCGTAGTTAGGATAGCCACCGAGTCAAAGCTGGCTTGCTGCAGTTAAACTCCACCACCCCCTTTGTTGATACCGATGCATATGTAGATAGTTCTGATGTAAGTCTTGCTGGGTACATTTGTACTCACGTTTGCTTATTTTATGTTTTGCAGAGAGACGTCAGTCTCGCTAGTAGTTCCGTGTGGACTTCGACGTTTAGCATGATACCTCAGCTACGATCTTGTGCCCTCGGCAGGATCTGGTAGATAGTCAGGCTTCTCAGCCTTTTCCATTTGTAGATGTCTGTACTCAGACATGTTAAGCTTCCGCATGTGCTTTGACTTGTATGCTCTGAATGTTGGGTCATGAGACCTATGTTTGTAATATCTCGCTCCTCGGAGCCTAATGAATAAATACTTGAGTCGTAGAGTTATGTTGTGATGCCATGTTGTATTTACACATATCGAGCATATTGTGTCTATGATTGAAATGCTTGGTATGTGTGGGATCCGACAACCTAGTTGTTTATCCTTGGTAGCCTCTCTTATGGGGAAATGTAGTCTTGTGCTTCCATGAGCCATAGTAGTCCGCTACAGCCCGGTTCACCGGAGTCCTGCTAGCCCAGCACTACTGCTCCGGAACACTTGACTGGCCGGCATATGTTTCACTTCGTTCCTGTGTCTGTCCCTTCGGGGAAATGTCACGCGGTGACATCCGGAGTCCTGCCTAGCCTGCTACAGCCCGGGTTCCCGGAGTCCTATTAGCCCAGTGCTACAGCCCGGATTCGCACGCTGCTGATCGACATGCTCGATGCTGATTCATGTATGCCTGTCCCCGTAAGTTAGTGCCACTTTGGGTTCACGACTAGTCATGTCGGCCCGGGTTCTCTGTCATATGGATGCTAGCGACACTATCATATACGTGAGCCAAAAGGCGCAAACGGTCCCGGGCCATGGTAAGGCGACACCCGTGGGAATACCGTGCATGAGGCCGCAAAGTGATATGATGTGTTACAGGCTAGATCGGTGTGACTTAGAATCGGGGTCCTGACAGCGTTGGTATCAGAGCCTGACTGCCTGTAGGATTACCAAGCCAAACTGGTCGAAGTTGTCTCTAGAAATGCTTTAGTTATATAAGGGAATTGATTGTGGAAGGGAATTGATTGTGGAAGGGAACGTAAGGCTCTTTTTACTCCTTTACCTTATGCCCTTCTGATCTGAGTCACCCTCTTCTCTTCTATGGGGATTAAGAACTAGGCTTCTCATCTTTCTATCAGGATCACGTGTTACTAATCTGTAAACTTGTAGGATTGTTGGATTTAAGCCCCAGTTCAGTTTCTACTACTTCCGTGTGTTCATAGTTGGTCTCGGAACCTTGATATTGTGCTTCTAAGTGGTTATGCCACCATTTTTGCAGGATGTCTCAAATCCTTTGAGCATTTACAGCCGTTATGTTGTCCGAGTCATCCCAGGCTTCTAAATAATCAGATGCATTTGCAAATCCCTTCTTTCCGTTCTCGATGTTCCTTTGGGCCAGATTAACCACACTAATCGTTGAGTTGAGGTACTCTGTTGCCTTGACATATATGTTGGAGTTATTATTATGACCCTAGGTGTCTTAGAGGACCACTTAGTAATCTAGCAATGCTTGCATCCCCAGTGTGATGATTCTGGCCATTATTCTCGAAAGCATCCCGTGATGCCACTTAGTTAGTAGGCATTCTAGTCCCGGGTTTCTGAACTCGAGATTCACTCCACTTACCTCCTGTTGATAGTGTTTGCTCGTTCCTTTAGGATATTAGTAACCTTTGCGATAGTCCTCGAGGTTCATGGTATATCCTTCTTCCAAATATCATGAACTGCTTATGGAAGAAGTTCCTCGCGGAACCGAAAGATCTCAACTAGAGTGCTCTTGAGGAGTACTCCATTCATATTGTGACTCTGCCAGTCCTTCCTCCTCTGCATGGGTTATCCGGAAGAAATATGTTCAATTTGTTCGACATACTAATCCATGCATCCACAACTCAGAAAAACATATGTTCCTTTGGGTTGTCCCTCTTTAGTTATTTTCTGGCCCTCGTCTATCAATTGATAGTCAGGAGCAATTGTGCATTTGTGTTATCGATGCCTATTATTCTTGTGGTCTATCAAGCCATTCTAATCCGGAATGACTAGGAGAAACAAACTCCAGTACCTCGTCCATCTCTGGGATTGGGTCAAAGTAGTTGTATTCCGCAGATCAAATGCCTAACCAGCTTTTGTTCTGTTCTACCTTCGAGTATTACCCCCTTTATGTCGAGGATATCGTAGGAATTGCACCACCTTTTGTGAATTCTTGACGCAATGATACTCCTCGCCATCATCATTCATTTCTCGGTCCCGTGTTATTGTAACCGGAATACCGACAAGTGAATTGTGATGTGTGAAATCAATACTCCTAGCAACTCCGTTGCTTGGTAGTTAATGGACAATAAACTCATTCTTAGCGTGTTGGTTATTGTTTTATCATTCTAGGATTGATCGTGCTACCTTGTTCTTATTCTGGTGCACTCTTCGATCTTTGAGTTAGGATTGAATCCCTTGCTTATTGATCATATCGTCTTGCCCTGAAAAGCAAGATTGTTCTCGAGCTTAGCAACATATCGGTGGTACATGATTTTCCGACTATCTTCTCGGAAGTATCACCAGGTCGTCCCCTGACCGATATGTTGAGTTCGTGATCAAGTTGGTTTTCCAATAAGCCACTCTTTCTCTAAGAATCTGTGTTGGATACCCCTGAGCTAGTTGGTTAAGCCAAACAACAACTTGGAGAGTTGGAAGTTAAAAGCTTGTCTGACTTAGTTCATGTTAAGGGATATCTTTTGTGTGTGTGTGTGTGTTGAAGAAAGATGATATCTCCATCGATTGGTCCTCGTGATTAGTTGTTGGATCTATTGCCTTTTCAAAACTTTGACTTGAGTATGGGCTATCGTCAAGTCAAATCAGAACCAACGATATTCGTAATGTTGTCTTACTCATGGTTGAAACCTTGATCATACACCATTACATCTTTTGGTCTGACCAGTGCTATCACCGTGTTCACATGATGGTGGAAGTCCAGTGATATGAAAATTCCGATGAGTTGTTGTTGAGCCCATCAGCAGCATTTTGTCTCCCCCATGTTTCATGTGGAACATTAAAGCTAGCATTGGAAACCTTGTAAGCATTGCCTTCATGTTCCGCTCATGAGGTATACGTTTGGATGAAAGAAGTGACTTCCTCTAACTCACGTGCATTTGATGTAAGTTGTCGCCGTGGATCCGAGAAAGTTTGTTTTCGCTTCCTCTGGAATCATCCCAAGTCAGTCATGCATGTGCGAAGTATTCTATGGTTTGATAGACTGATCATCTTCATTCCATCTGAATTCCCTAGCACACCAAGCCACTGATTGATTTGTTCAAGGAGAAGTAGTTCCTTCTTAAGAGCATGCCTTATGCAAGGACTTCAATATCCCCGACTATGGTTCCCCACCTGAACTCGGTAGTGTTTTGTTGCAAGACTTCTACGTGATTATGCTTGTCTTGGACATCATGTTCACATGTGTGTAGCAGAACCGGCTCATGTTTTGGAGCTTACTATCGTAGTTCATTTCCCGAGAATCTCGCAACGTCATCTCATCGATTTGTGTTGCAAACTTTCTTTTCAGACATGCTGAGTCTGAAGTATCATATCACCAATCGGATCTGAATCTCAGCCAGATATGATGGTTGGAACATTCCCAGTATTTGCATTTTGTTCCCAGCTTGCACCGCCTTGTGCCAATCTCCCTTGGACTGCCCTTCTCAGCAATGATTGTTCAGGATCATCTTCAGAAGTGGTCCTACCATGGGTTCCATCCATTTCCGATGATAAGCAAAATCATCCATCGTGCTGTCTTCAACAAGGAAGTCCACATCATTCATTCTGGTATGAGTATGCCATTCTTTCGAATTCGTTCACACGATCGTTTGTGATTGCCTTAGGCTGGTATAAAGAGTTTCAAAGATCTTTGTATCAAAAGTAATTCTTTTTGCCACTTAAGGGAAGAATTCTACGAGTCACCTTTCCTAAGGTGCCCCGTTATGGAGTCATGGCAATTAACTCCTCGCTGCTTTGGAACCCATGCACCATATTATCTAAGCGTGGGATTGTTGCCTACCAAATCAAACCTCATCGTTTGTTCTTCCATCCCTCTCGATGTGTTTTGTGTCTCAACTCGAGATGTTTCAACATCTCATTCCGTGAGTTGCTTGATCTTTAAGGAGAACGATTTCTATAGAGTTTCTTTCTGCCATCATCGTGTTGGATAAAGATCTCGAAGGCAAAGACGTCAAGATCAATATGATGCACCGAATCAACATCTTTAGAAATGCGATGGATCGTGAAGAGTGTGTCAGTTCCGTGTTCCCTCTGTCTTCTTACCTCACGACTTGAATCTCGGGACGAGATTCTTGTTTAGTGGGGGTGAGTTGTCACATCCCTAGCTTCTGACATTGCACTAGGCTAACTTCATGTGTGCATCATGTTTAAACTTTGAAAGAAACTTGAAACGGGGATTGCCTAAACCCTAGCACTAAAGGAATTCACTAGGTTCAACCAAAATATTTCCAGTAAATCCAAATGGCTTTCAAAAATGTTCATCATTCTTGGAAAATGCTGGAAACAGTAACCAGAGGTGATGCACATTTTTCCATGACATATTTGGGCTCTCATTTAAATCATATGCTATTTGCAATTGGGCATTTAAATGCTGTATATTATTTTAAGTGCTCAATTAATTCTGAACTTAAGTGAGGGCTGTTAGGAATAATCCAAACAGAGAACACAATTAATTTTTAGGATTTTTGAAAACGTTTTGGTATTTTTAATAAAGCCCCGAAGTTACAGAAAAATAGAAAAACATTAACAAAAAGAGAGAGAGAGAGAATACCTAGCGCTTACCTGGCCGGCCTGGCACTGTAGCAGCCCACCAGGCCCATCTGCCAGTCGTCTCCCACCCCGCGCCAGAAGGATGCGAGGCGTGTGTTCGCCGCACACCGGCACGCGCCCCGGCCACCTCCTGCTTGCCGCTCTCCCTCGACGCCCTGGCCTTCTCTGGTGACGCCACGCAACCGCCTCGACCCCTCTCACTCTCCCTGTGCTCCTCCCCCCCCCTCTGTTTCTCTCTCACGCAGACACCGAGCCGCCGTTCGCTGCCACCGTGCCCAGAGCCGCGCCCTCACTTTTCAGCCATGCCCAAAGGCTCCGTCTCGTCGCCCTCGACCTCCCCGCCGAGCCACGCATCGCCGGACGCCCTGTGACGACGCCTCCGAGCTCGTCACCGCCGCATCTGCCGCCAGACTTCGCCCATCGATCTGCGTCGTCCAGTGCCTCCCCGAGCTCAACGACGGCGCCGTTTGAATCTCTGTGAGGCTCCGGTCCTTTTACCCCTAACCACCTCGTCGATTTCATCATGTAGCCGCCGTCCTCATGAGCTCCGAAACTCGCCGCCGTCAGGCCACATCGCCGCCGCGGCCAGAGCTAGCTATGACCGCAACCAAGCATTGCAACACACTTAGCACGCCGTCAGGAGCCTAGAAC
This sequence comes from Aegilops tauschii subsp. strangulata, assembly GCF_002575655.3. Taxonomy (NCBI): domain Eukaryota; kingdom Viridiplantae; phylum Streptophyta; class Magnoliopsida; order Poales; family Poaceae; genus Aegilops; species Aegilops tauschii. The sequence continues at coordinate 363,056,128 of NC_053038.3, forward strand.
ACTCAACCGTTGCTCCTATCGTGCACTGCAGCGTCGTTTCGTCGGTCCCGTAGCTCCGGCCGCCGCTAACCTCAATGATGGCGCTGCTTCCGGCCGCCCCACGGCCTCCCGCGTGTTCCATTGGATGTGCGCGAGCGCAGCTACCCATAGCACCCATCCGCGCGTCGAATGGACGCCGAAGCCGCGATTCCGGCGTGCCTCCGCCGTGGCAAGAGGTCACCGGCGGCTAAGCGCTGGCCTAACCCCGATTAGGCTAGTGCTAATGATGCCCTGTGCCACTGACATGCGGGCCCTCTGCTTAACTAACCGGCGAACCAAATAGTTTAAGGTTAATCTAATTACCGTGGGGCCACGTGTCAGTTTTGACTATGCTGATGTGTCCGTTGACCCGACCCCACCTGTCTGTGACACTAAATGTCACAGGGTCACTGACCAGTGGGTCCCGCCGGTCAGGTTTGACCCTGGCCAACCCGTTGACTCGCTGACGCAGTGATGATGTCATGCTGACGCAGTAAAGGAATTTCTGGATTTATTTTTTATATAGGAAATTCCAGAAAATGTAGCAAACTTCTAAAAATCATAGAAAATAATCTGTAACTCAGATTGAAAAGATTTATATATGAAAAATGATCAGAAAAATCCAATCTCTCCATCTGTACTGGTTTCATGCATGTCTAAACAACTTAACCTTGCTGTTTAGTTGAAAACATGATAATGCACTATTTAAATTCATAAGATGAGTTTGGGGTTGAATCTTTGGTTCAAAATGGCTCAAACCCATCTGGCTGTAGTTGCATTAGCCCAACACACTCATTTTGCTATGTCATGATGATGCATCATATTGTGCATTGCATTGATTGTGTTTCCTTCTCTGTTGCCGGTAATTGTCCCCTCTCGATAGCCGTGATTCTGACGATGAGTTCGATGACACCGATGAAGAACTATAATATCTTCAGAAGTGCCAGGCAAGCAAAACCCCCTTGTTCATTCCGATACAACCCCACTCTCTCGCTCCTGCTCTCTTTTACCGCATTAGGACAACAACGATTCATCTGTTACTTGCTGCGGTAGCTGAACCCCTTTATCCTCTACATGCCCTGTCATTGCCACAGTAAATAGATGAAACCCACTAGCATGAGTAGGAGTTGTTTGAGCCCTGATGTGCCTACTCATTCATGCTTGTTTGTCATGCCTGCTACTGCTTAGAGTTGAGTCGGGTCTGATTCGTCGGGGATGAATTGGAATGGTGATGAACATGTCCTACTATGTGTGAGCTAAGTGTGTGAACACGATTTGGTAAAGGTAGCGGTGAGAGGCCATGTAGGAGTACATGGTGGGTTGTCTCATTGAAGCCGTCCTCAGGAACTGAGTTCTGTGTTTGTGATCCATGATACAGTTACTACCACGCATTGGGCCCGAAACCAATGGACCCTCTCGGCTTCTTAATCACCCTTGTCCTCTGTCCAGGAGTTGCACGTAGTTTCTGGTGTTTGTAGTATGTTGGAGGCCGTGGGCAGCGCTGACCCGAGGGGTAGGCTCCTAGAGTTATGTTGTGATGCCATGTTGTATTTACACATATCGAGCATATTGTGTGTATGATTGAAATGCTTGGTATGTGTGGGATCCGACAACCTAGTTGTTTATCCTTGGTAGCCTCTCTTATGGGGAAATGTAGTCTTGTGCTTCCATGAGCCATAGTAGTCCGCTACAGCCCGGTTCACCGGAGTCCTGCTAGCCCAGCACTACTGCTCCGGAACACTTGACTGGCCGGCATATGTTTCACTTTGTTCCTGTGTCTGTCCCTTTGGGGAAATGTCACGTGGTGACATCCGGAGTTCTGCCTAGCCTGCTACAGCCCGGGTTCCCGGAGTCCTGTTAGCCCAGTGCTACAACCCGGATTCGCACGCTGCTGACCGACATGCTCGATGTTGATTCATGTATGCCTGTCCCCGTAAGTTAGTGCCACTTTGGTTTCACGACTAGTCATGTCGGCCCGGGCTCTCTGTCATATGGATGCTAGCGACACTATCATATACGTGAGCCAAAAGGCGCAAACGGTCCCAGGCCATGGTAAGGCGACACCCGTGGGAATACCGTGCGTGAGGCCGCAAAGTGATATGAGGTGTTACAGGCTAGATCGGTGTGACTTAGAATCGGGGTCCTGTCACGATCGACACCCGTGGGAATACCCAGGATTGATTTGACACACCTGGGTATCAGACAGGATTTGCAGGTGCAAGATGAAGGTAAACCACGGGATATGGCACCAGCTGTGTACGTCTTGGACAAGGTAAAAAGAAAAGAATTCTGCGAGGTCCTGTCACGGGTGAGATTCCCACATGGATTTGCTTGCAACCCTGAAAGGAGAGTTAGTGCAGATGGAAACAAGGTACAAGGGTTGAAAACTCGTGACTGCCACGTCCTACTTCAAAGGGTTTTACCTGTTATCCTTAGAGGATTGGGCCGCCCTGACTTATACAGAGCAGTTGCAGAGTTGGGACAATTCTTCAGGGAACTCTGAAGTAGAAATATCAGGATAGATGCTTTGGAGCGTATTAGAGACAAGATACCAACTATCCTATGCGACCTTGAGAAGATATATCCTCCAGCCTTCTTTGATGTGATGGTGCATTTGGTTGTTCATCTATCTAACGAGGCACTACTTAGAGGTCCAGTACAGTATGGCTGGATGTACCCTATTGAAAGGCGGCTAGGCACTTTCAAGGGCTATGTTAGGAACAGAGCTAGACCTGAGGGTTCCATTGCAGAGGCCTACATTGCTACAGAAGCGTTGAAATTCTGCTCAAAATACATTGAAACAGTTGATCAGCTTAGCAAAGAGGTGGATGAAGACAATCCCGGGCTCAATGTTTTCGATTATTCTATTCGAGTTACAGGGAAGAGTCGACAAGAAGACAAACCTAAAGATTTGGACAAAATGGTTTGGTATGTGTTGAATAACTGTCCTGAGATACTACCTTATATCAAGTAAGTCCTAAGTACTGCGGCTTATACATCGTAATCTACTAAACTTGCAGCACATTCTTATATATTTAGATGTTTGACGCGATCACTATGTTGTGCAGCATCAACAAAAAGGAGTTACTGCCTCAAAATCCAAGAAACATTGACAAACTGGTTATGGCAGGATTTGCGAAATGGTTCAAGAGCCATGTAAGCTTTTGAATTCACTGTCAGTTTTTTTAATATATTGAGTACATAAGATGATCAGCTTGTCTATTTTCTAACCATAGGTTAAGAATATGCGGGAGGATGGGCATGCAGTTGATGATGCCCTTTACTCACTAGCAATTGGTCCTGATACTCGGGTAAGACATTATGAATCTTGCGTTGTTGGAGATGTGCGCTACAACACCCTTGCACAAGACGAAGGCAGGAAGACACAAAAAGTGCCATCATGAGCACGGATACGTATGACAAAGAGACAACTGAAGTGTATGCTAACATAACAGACATTGTTCAGTTGCAGTATATCTCAAGTTTCGAGGATCATCGGTGTGTGGTTCTATTGTGCTGTCGTTGGTATAACCTATTTTCCAGGATCGCAAAACCCAGAGCTGATGATTATTTCAAATCCATCAATGTCAAGGCGGCGTACCAGACCAACGAGCCTTTTATTTTGGCAAATCAAGAAACATAGATATTTTTCTTGGAAGACACATTTGCACGTAGCGATGACTGGAGAGTATTGCAAAGGTTTGAGCAGAGGAATTCGTTTAATGAAGTTGCACAACAAGATGATGCTTACACTGCTCCTGATGTACAAGATAACACAGATGTTCCTAATATCTTTGAGAACCATCACGTCAATGACGCCGGCAAAAAGATTGCCTGTCGTGCTGTGGACATACAAGAGTTGATCAAGAAGAAGCCAACGTTCGAGGACGTTGAGGACAGAGAAGAAGATGACACCTTGGGGAATTATGATTCAGACTGATACACATGGCGAAGATGTTGACGCTGCTACTGCGGATGATGATTACATTGTTTTTGTCATATTTGCCTGTCAGAAGACGTTTTTTATCTACTATGTGAAATTGTGTTTTCTATGACAACTGAAACCTTATGAACGTGTTGTTTAGTATTTTGCTGTGAGAACATCACTTGCTATGTATGTTGATTTGTGTTTGGTGATTGTATGACGAGTAAAACATGATGACATTGTTGTTTAGTTGTACTCATATTTGGATGTGAAACTTGAATTTGATGACATAGTTTGCTGTTGGACTGCAATTTGCTCGACGTCTTTGAATGGGAACAAAGCTGACCCGACAGGGCCTCTGCTAATTTATTTATTTATTACCAAAAGGGCCTCTGCTATTTATTTATGGATGAGCAAAAGGGGATACCCCCTGATTTCCGTTAATAGAAATCATTAGATGTTCACAACACTACGCCCAGCCTACTACACAGGTTTCATTCATTACTAGTTTCAGCAAAGTGCTCATGTCATAGCCACTGAATACATCACGAGTGCTACATACACTGCAAATAAAGAGACAATCATCCTACAGAGCACATCGATTTTTCCCATTATCTTCACAAGCTCTTTCATCTCCTCATTGCTGTCAAGGCCATTCAGCAGTTGTTGCTTGGCCATGATCAGAGGAACTGCATCTTTAACCTTCTGCTCTGCATCTTCCTCTTCTGCCGTTCCTTCAGTTACTTGTCCAACACCCCAACCTTCTGGTATTGGGATTCCTCGGCTAACCAAATAATCAGCGTAGTTGCACTACCCCACATCAGTAACTTCCCAGAAATACAAATCACACGAATCTTCCCTTTTCTGCACGAATCAAATTGGAAGATCATCAACCAAACTATTAAAAAATCAGCAACTGAAAGCAGCAGAACAACACTTAAACATATTATTACCCCATGATTCGGGCATTTGTAGAAGACTCGACTAGGATTGAGGATTGTGGTTGAGACGCGATGGATGACTCTGCGTGATTTGCAGCAGTGGCACCACACCAATGGCAGCGGGTTGTGATGAGAAACCGGCTGCGGTGCGCGTGCCGGCGGGGGTGTCATGAGACCCATAGGCGATCGTACGGGTGGCGACTTGGCGCATATTTGGTTGTTGCCTGTTGAAGAGCAGGTGGACGAGCAGCCAGCGGACATGGTTGTTGCGGCCAGAGCTTCTGATGCTAGGCAGAGTAAGTAGAGAAGAGGAGAAGCGAACGTTGGATATGTCAGTTTCATTACTTGCAGAGTAGCATAGCACCATATATAGTCATACTCTAGGTTTGGATTCGAACCAGCTACAGGAGCACGTCTCTCTTTTTTATAAAACTCAGCAACGTCTCTTTACTGGTACACTAGCTTGTTCTGTACGCCTTCTCAAGTCTTTGATTCCTCCACCTGACATCTGGGACCCACCGGAAGGGCCTGTGTATTTCGCGAAAAAAATGTGCCCCCCGCTGACAGGTCGGACCCACCAGCTATCTTCGCACGCGACGAAGTGCCTCCTTATTACGCACAAAAAAATGAATACTCCCCCTGCCAGCTGGAACCTAGCATAGTGGAGGCTGACTTGTGGGCCTACCAAGTTGACGGGGACGGAGGGCTTTGTCAACTTGGTCAATATGAACGATTCTAGCTCCAGTTACCGTACGATGTTCATCCAACGGCCGTAGTGCTTCTTCAACCTCTGGTCTTCTTGCTCCAGCCGCCCAAAGCAGCGCCGGTCGAGCCGCCTGCTCCTGCCTCCCGTAGCCGGATGTGCTGCCGCAGAGGCCTCACCACCCCCATACTACTCCCACCACTGGCCAGGCCATCCCTCCACTCACCCACACCCCCTGTTATTCTGCGGCGACGGCAGCCTCACACCGCAGCCGAACCAGTGAACCCTCGTACTCCTCTCCGCGTGGGCATCCACTGCCGCGTCTTCCCCGGCTCCGCGTCGTCCCCTTCCTAGGCCTCGCCGTCGTCCACCGCCTTGGTGCTCTCGGCGCGACGTGGTCAATGTGGTCAACGACCGACTTCCATCGAAAGAGTAATGTACGTGGAGAGGCTGACAGCTGGGTCCATGGCCGCAGCTGGGTCCATGGCCACAGCCCAGTTTTTTTTTGATTTGCCAAGTAAGTCGCTTTGTCAGGCCTGTTGGGCTGCAAATCTTTCAAGACGAGGAGAGCTTCATTCGGCTGGCCGAGAAAATGGCCTATCAGTAATGAGAAATGGGTTGTAGATTTTTAAAACACATCAAACCGGCAATTAGTTTCAAATTTCTTTTTTTCATTTCGAGATTTTAAATTGCATTGATTTTTATGCGTGGACAATTTGTTGGATTTTATATTGATATACATTTATTTTTGAAATCAGTTTGAATGTGACTCGAAATTTCGAGATTAAAAACAGTTCGGACCGCACCGAAATATGCAAAATTTCGTATAATTTTTTAACCGTGGCCACAATATGGGCTGTAATGCTAACAAAAAGAATATGGGCTCGAAAAAACCTTAAGAATTAGCAAATGGGTTGTAAATTATTAGAAATAATGGCAGATGGGTTGTATGCTGTTTTCCACAGATTTGAGGCTTTCCTAAAAAAGGTTGACGCACAAGCAGTGACTGTTGGATGTCCATCCAACGGCCGTCGTGCTTCTTCAATCTCTACTCTTCCTGCTCCAGCCGCTCAAACAAGTGCCGGTGGGACTGCCTGCTCCCTCCTTCCCGCAGTCGGCTGTGCTGCCGCGCAGGCCTCACCGCCCCACCGTACTCCCATCGCTGGCCTAGCCATCCCTCTACTCACCCACACCTGTTGTTATTCTCCGGCGACGGCAGATGAACCAGTAAACCCTCGTACAGTCGTACTCCCCTCCGTGTGGGAAACAACTACCGAGCCTTCCCTGGCTCCGTGTCGTTCCCTTCCTAGGCCTCGCCGTCGTCCACCGCCCTGGTGCTCTCGGCGCGGCCTGGTCAACATGGTCGACGACCGACATGCATCTGAAGTGGACTGTACATGGAGAGGCTGACAACTGGGTCCACGACCGCACGCAAGGAAATGCCTCCTTATTACGTGCAAAATAATGATTCCTCCACCTGACATCTGGGACCCACCGAAAGGGCCTCTGTATTTCGCGAAAAAAATGTTACCGCCGCTGACAGCTCAGACCCACCAGCTATATCTTCGCACGCAAGGAAGTGCCTCCTTATTACACAAAAAAAAATGAATACTCCACCTGCTAGCTGGGACCCAGTATAGTGGCAGGCTGACTTGTGGGCCTACTAAGTTGACGGGGACGGAGGGCTTTGTCAACTTAGTCAATATGCACGATTCTAGCTCCAGTGACCGTACTATGTCCATCCAATGCCCGTAGTGCTTCTTCAACCTATGGTCTTCTTGCTCCAGCCGCCCAAACCAGCGCCGGTCGTGCCTCATGCTCCTGCCTCCCGTGGCTGGCTGCGATGCCGCGGAGGCCTCACCGCCCCCTACTACTCCCACTGTTGGCCAGGCCAGCCCTCTACTCACCCACACCCCCTGTTATTCTGCGGCGACGGCAACCTCACACCGCAGCGAACCAGTGAACCCTCATACTCCTCTACGCGTGGGCATCCACTGCCGCGTCTTCCCCGGCTTCGCGTCGCCCCTTCCTAGGCCTCACCATCGTCCATCGCCCTGGTGCTCTCGGCACGGCATGGTCAACGTGGTCAAGGAACGGCTTCCATCGGACGTGGACTGTACGTGGAGAGGCTAACAGCTGGGTCCACGGCCGCAGCAAGGAAGTGCCTCCTTATCACGCGGAAAATAATGATTCCTCCACCTGATAGCAGGGACCCACCAGACGGGCAACCGTATTTCGCAAAAAAAACGTTTCCCCTTGACTGCTGGGACCTACCAGCTATATCTTCGCACGCAAGGAAGTGCGTCCGGGCAAAAAAACGATTCGCCCCCCTGACTGCTGGGACCCACCCGCTACATCTTCGCACGCAAGGAAGTGCCTGACAGTCGGGACCCACCTGGTCGAAGCGTACGTAGCGTTGTCTTTCTGGTCGCGAACGTGTACGTACATACTGGTCGATGTAGAGGCGCGCACGTGTCGTAGTAGAGGCGCGCACGTAGCATGTACACGTACCTACAGCAACCAGTGTGCAAGAAAGAAAATACGGCCACGTACGTACATACGGGCGGGATCTCAAATGCCTACTCGCGCATACGTACGGCCAGGGCTCGTGTACATGGCTGGGTCGGAATGGAGAAACTGCGTCGTCGCCGTGTTCATGGGGAGGCAACGGAATGCGTCGTGTTCATCGGGAGGCAACGGGACGCGTGGGAGCCAACCGGCTTGGACCGAACAGCCGATGGAAACGAGGCCTAGCGTATCGCAAAACAGAGGAAACGGCCTTGTGTTCGACCAACCACGTTCGAAACGGGATCTTGTTCATCGAGAGGGGTCTGGTGTACCGCAAAACGGAGGAAACGGACCTCCTACGGTCGAAACGGGGTCCTGTTGATCGGGAGGGTTGTGGCGTGCCGCAAAACGGAGGAAACGGACTTGTGTTGGAGCGCTACGTTTGAAACGGGGGTCCTGTTCATCGGGAGGGGTGTGGCGTACCGCAAAACGGAGGAAACGGACTTGTGTTGGAGCGCCACTTTCGAAACGGGGGTCCTGTTCATCGGGAGGGGTGTGGCGTACCGCAAAACGGGACTCCACGGGATACTGTTCATCTCCACCTTCGACCCCCTCCAGCCTCCACGGGCTACTGTTCATCCACCGTCGACCTCCTCTAGCCTCCACCTGCGACTGTTCATCCACGGGCTCCTGTTCATCCAGCCTCCACCGCGCGCTACTCCACCGGCTACTGTTCAACCAGCCCTCCACGGGGTAGTCCTGTTCATCCAGCCCTCCACGGGGTCCTGTTCATCCAGCCCCAACTAGCTCGATCGATCGGGGTCCTGTTCATCCACCCCCACCGGGAACTGTTCATCCAAACCCCCCAGCAACGCTCACTGTTCATCCAGAGGCAGCATCGATCGGCTTCAGTTAGCAGCAGTAGCGAAGGAATCGCTCGATCGGGTTCAGTTAACAGCCATCAATCAATCGCTCGGGTTCAGTAACGCGTAGCCTGCAGTGTAATCGCTCGGGTTCAGTTAGAGCCCAATGCCTCACTCGGGTTCAGTTAGAGCCCAACGCCTCGCACCCACGCATGTGCGTGTACGAGAGAAACGCGCATCGCTCGGCCCCGACCGCCCACCGTAACCGGGAACACCCCGATATTTTCCTCGCCCTCGCTTCTACCATGATTTTTTCCGTCATGGACGGCCCAAAGAATGTCATGCAGCTGCGTCTCTGGCCCGCCCAGGACGAGAAGCCCATTTTCTGTCATGATTTTTTGTCATAGAAGTAGGAGCCCAGCACATCTATGATGATACCGGGTTTTGTCACAATTATCGTCATAGAAGTGTCATAAGTATGACAAAAAAATTCGTTCGGCCCAAAATGTCACGGATGTGTCTTTTTTTGTAGTGTCAATAGGTGGTACATTCTTAACATCTTCAGCTTTAATACTTTTTTCTTTCATAGATTTCTTTGCCTCTTGCATATCTTTAGGACTGAGAAATAGAATACCCCTTTCCTTTGGAGTTGGCTTAGGAGTTGGTTCAGGAAGTGTCCAGTTATTTTCATTACTCAACATATTATTCAATAGCAATTCAGCTTGATCAACAGTTCTTTCCCTGAAAACACAACCAGCACAACTATCCAGGTGGTCTCTGGAAGCATTAGTTAGTCCATTATAAAAGATATCAAGTATTTCATTTTTCTTGAGAGGATGATCAGGCAAAGCATTAAGTAATTGGAGAAGCCTCCCCCAAGCTTGTGGGAGACTCTCTTCTTCAATTTGCACAAAATTATATATTTCCCTTAAAGCAGCTCGTTTCTTATGAGCGGGGAAATATTTAGCAGAGAAGTAATAAATCATATTCTGGGGACTACGCAAACAACCAGGATCAAGAGAATTAAACCATGTTTTAGCATCACCCTTTAATGAGAACGGAAATAATTTAAGGATATAGTAGTAGCGAGTTTTCTCATCATTAGTGAATAGGGTGGCTATATCATTTAATTTAGTAAGATGTGCCACAATAGTTTCAGATTCATAGCCATAAAAAGGATCATATTCAACCAAAGTAATTATCTCAGGGTCGACGGAGAAATCATAATCCTTATCGGAAATACAGATAGGTGAAGTAGCAAAAGCAGGGTCATATTTCATTCTAGCATTCAAAGATTTTTCTTTCAGCTTAGCTAATAATTTCTTAAGATCATATCTATCATTGCAAGCAAGAAAGTCTCTAGCAGTTTCTTCATCCATAACATAACCCTCAGGCACAACAGGCAATTCATATCTAGGGGGAGAATCTTCATCATCACTTTCATCAATATTATCACTTTCAATAATTTCATTCTCTCTAGCCCTAGCAAGTTGTTCATCATCACTAAGCAAAGAAAAATATGTGAAAAGCTCATAGGCATTGGATCAGTGATGGATAATTATGTCGGCTGCGATTCCTCATGCAATAGTTATAACATAGGGTGACACAGAATTAGCTCCAGTTCATCAATGTAATGTAGGCATGTATTCCGAATATAGTCATACGTGCTTATGGAAAAGAACTTGCATGCCATCTTTTGTCCTACCCTCCCATGGCAGCGGGGTCCTATTGGAAACTAAGGGATATTAAGGCCTCCTTTTAATAGAGTACCGGACCAAAGCATTAACACTTAGTGAATACATGAACTCCTCAAACTATGGTCATCACCGGTAAGTATCCTGATTATTGTCACTTCGGGGTTAACGAAACATAACACATAATAGGTGACCATAGACTTGCAAGATAGGATCAAGAACTCACATATATTCATGAAAACATAATAGGTTCAGATCTGAAATCATGGCACTCGGGCCCTAGTGACAGGCATTAAGCATAGCAAAGTCATAGCAACATCAATCTCAGAACATAATGGATACTAGGGATCAAACCCTAACAAAACTAACTCAATTACATGGTAAATCTCATCCAACCCATCACCGTCCAGCAAGCCTACAATGGAATTACTCACGCACGGCGGTGAGCATCATGAAATTGGTGATGGAGGATGGTTGATGATGATGATGGTGACGGATTCCCCTCTCCGGAGCCCCGAACGGACTCCAGATCAGCCCTCCCGAGAGAGATTAGGGCTTGGCGGCGGCTCCGTATCGTAAAACGCGATGAGTCCTTCTCTCTGATTTTTTCCTCCCTGAACGTGAATATATAGTGTTGGAGTTGAGGTCGGTGGAGCCTCAGGAGGCCCACGAGACAAGGGGCGCGCCCCCACCCTCGTGGACAGGGTGTGGGCCCCTTGGTCTTGATTCTTTCGCCAATATTTTTTATAAATTCCAAAAATATTCTTCGTGAAGTTTCAGGTCATTCTGAGAACTTTTATTTCTGCACAAAAATAACACCATGGCAATTCTGCTGAAAACAGCGTCAGTCCGGGTTATTCCATTCAAATCATGCAAGTTAGAGTCCAAAACAAGGGCAAAAGTGTATGGAAAAGTAGATACGATGAAGAGCATAGACATTGTAACCCTACATCATATCACTCACTCGTCGTATAAAATCTGCAACATGAAACATTGCAGCCACGAAGGGTCAATACTTTGAATGTATTGGCAAGTCACACAAGGAATGATATAACAGACCTACATCTATATGCAAGGTATATCAAGAGGATATTGTAGTGGTTGTTTTGCGGAAAGCTAGTTTTTCCCCTGATAGCTACATAATATAATAGTCAATTTTAATTTTGTCTTGCTACAATTACAACCTATCCCAATTATTAAGTTTCCCACTCAATTTTTATTAAAGTATCCTCTGTAAAGATCATCCAACAACTGTAATGGCATAGTGGCTCAAATTTGTCCATAACCGGGGACACGCCTAATCATGATCGAGAGTGCACCAGGAGCTTGCTCTGTTGTCAATAGTCATCGGAATCAACCGGTGAAAGGAACTCGGTGGCGGAGCTTCATCGAATCCATGCGCTCATCTCCAATGATCGCCTGACTCGGGGATGTGCACGGGAGGGTTCAGAGCAACTCTCAGAACTCAAATATGTGCCCAGGGCACTCCGGGGATCCATGTTGCGGTAGCAGTGACGGCGGTGAGAGGTGGCTTCGGGACTTCATCCTGATGCTCGTTTCGGCGCTTCCAGGAGCAAACAAAAGGGTCAAGGAGTGTAAGGGACACGTTGGGGATCACTTGATCTACTACAATCTCTCACTGGTTTGAGACAAGCTTCGATTACATATGAATTTGATTACAGGAACAGAGGGAAACAAGGTAGGGGAAGAACGGAGGAAAGGGAAGGAGGTAGCCGCCGCCGGGTTCGCCGTGATCCACTGGATGCTCATCTCTTCTTGTTGCGAGGCTTATGTAGTTGTGCAGCTGGGCCGGGCCTTCACTTGTAGGGCCACCTTGGGTGCCGGCCTGGCGAGAGACAGGCCGATTCACCAACAGGTAGGGTCGCATGGCAGGGGGGCTGACATCCCCCTTCTTAAGATGAGGCTTGCCCCCAATCCTCAGCACCAAGGAAGTGAGCTGAAGGAATAGGTTTGTCTGCTCATGAACCAGCCATTGTCGTGCCACTGAATTGGCGTACCAGCACTTACTCACCTCTTGAGATTCATTTGTTCGTAGTTTCCTAGGGTCCCATGGAAAACATCGGATAACTGTGTAACGCGCTGATCCCATGACAACATTGCGAGTGAAGTATCTGGAGTCATGACACCCGAGCTCGCTGGACTCCGAGCGCCTGGTACACTCTGAACTCCATTTCTCATTCCTGCTGGACCTGAATGTAGAACAGCAAACCAACTGCAATATGTGCACCGAGGGCGCGATTACAGTGGTGGTCTTGTCGCTCCCCGGATGCCATGACTTGTGCACATAAGTTGCAGCTTGAATGACTTCATGCTTGGATTCAATGATGGTCTGCTTGTCCATTCCGTTGATTCCCTCCAGACTAAGACATGGTACACTCTTACTGATACAAACAGATGCTTTTGCTCGAATTCGAGGGTTCCTGTACTTGAGGTGGGGCTGCATTTTGGTTATAATGGTTGCCGCAGCAGCTTCACAAACAATGCGCTTGTCTTGTGAAGATTTCAGAAATAGTGGCATTAGTAGCAGATCAACCGAGTCAGTCATTTGTGGTTCAAAACTGCAGGTTTCCACAGAACTATCTTTGCTTTTTTCCAGCACCACGGATGGAGCAGCGTTGAGATCTTGTAAGACAAGAACAAGCATATTCACAACCAGCGTAGCAAGACAAGAGTGATGTTGTTCGAAAGCAGTGGGAAGCTTGACATGCTTAATAAAACTTGAATCAATATTGTCATGCTTCAAGGACCACAAATGCAAGAACTGGTCGGTGAGTATCCCTCCATAGCATCCACTGAATTTGTACTGCTGCTGCCATGATTCGTACACAAAATCTCCTGTTGCAGTATGTTCGTACAAGAAGAGAGGAATTCCATCAATAAGATGCATAGTCAATAATCCCAACTGATGTAGCTGAAGACAAATCCTGTTACAAGCGACATGTTGCTGAATAGTGGATGTATTCACACTTTCGAATAGAGGTAATGCCCAGCTCCAGATTCTGTTAGAAGACTGTGGCCAAATTTCCCTAGAAGGAAACTGAAAATCATGCAAAAGACATGGTCTACTAGCAGTTGTTTTCCTCTCGGAGCTAAGTGGCTTTGCAACATTCCACCGATATTGTTCAGAGCATTTAGGGAAAACAGACTGAGTGTTGAATTGCGCTCTCTTTGACCCAGCCTCACAACAATTGTTTGGCTCAGTGGAAACCAAGGAAGTAGGCTGCCCAGAAGGCCATGGTTGTCACTCAACTACTGAAACTAGAAGAACTTTCCCTCGGGCATGATGTAACAATTGTTGTGTTGTGCTCTTATTTTTTTGTTGATGGTGGGGTCGCCATGGCCGTTGCAGTTCAAGATTAGCAGACCTCAAGTAGTCTTCAAGCAAGTACAGCACAACAACACCTGATGGTCGCAGCCTTTGTGATTTGATTTCTCTATGAGTCATGTGACTCTTAAGGCATCCCTTGTCCAACCAAAGATTATCAGACATCATAAAAATACTTCCTGGATATTCCTCCATGCCAAGGTCAAGTGTACTGAAGGTCAAGCTCATAAGCTGAATCTTCCTTTGCAATTTCTCACCCATAGAAATAGTACACACAGTAGCATGCTCAAGTATGTGATGCTTGGACAAGTTCCAATGCTCGTGGGTTTTGCACACAAGATTTCTAGTAGTATCCAATTTCCTGGACTGCTCATCGGTAGCTAGAAACAGGTCCTCCCAATATTTAACTGAACCCAGATCAGGGGCAGATGTAGTTGCATGCCAACACAAATTGCTAACACTGGAACATAATTTATGAGGGAGCACAGTTTTGGGTAGTTCTGACTGCACACGTACTGCTCGACAATCGTAGGCAAAATATGGTAGCTTCGCCTGAACATTTTTCTGACTGAACTCAAACCTCACTTGTACATCTTGAGCACAAAGTTCATAAGAGGGCTGCACAAAGCAGACTACGAGTATCCGTATGTATTTTCCAAGTAGACTGAACCTGAACAGTAGATGTGCATCTTGAAAACAAAATTCATGAGAGGATTGCATCAGAAAGATAATTGACTGCCTTTCCACAACACCCAGGTACAGACCACGGATAATTTGCATTATTGGCTAACTCACAACAGGAATATCTCTTGGCAATTTTCCAGCCCTAGAAAAACTACATACGGCAGCATGTTCAGAAAACTTCCAATGTTCCTGCTCAAGAACAACTGTAAACTGATGCTCAATAGGTTCCAATGAACAAACAACTTTAACACCGATAGCCACCAGTGAAGCAAAATTGTCAAGAGTAGAATAGTATTCATCTGGAAGCTCACACTTCGGTAATTCCGACCACACTAGTGTTGCTTGGCCATTGCTTGAAAACGACGGCCATGGTAGTTTCAGCTGCATACTTTGCGAATACTTCCAAGATTCTCTCAACGAATTCAGAACACCAGAAAAATCCTCCATCGCAGAAGTATCTTGTGACAGCAACCCAACGTGCTTCCGATAAAGTTCATGAGAGCAAGTTAATGACGGGCACGACCGTTTCTCGTTTCCATCTGCAGGATCTCTCCAAAACGATGGCCATGGCTTCAGTCGTAACACCATCCATGAGGGTGTCACAACTTGGTGGAGCACATACCTCAGTAGTTTGGCGTTGTGACGAGAGTATTTCATCGAACAGGTGGTCAGCATTGGTGCAGAGAGGTCGCTGGGAATGATGAGTATGACGCTTGGGCGGACGGCAAGTTCAAGGGCGACGTCTGGCATAGCGGCCACGAGTGTGTACTCCTCCGGTCCTGCAACAGCGACGCCACGGGTGCTGTCGGGGGAAGACTTGGGTGACTGTAACGCCCACGATGCGGCTATATCTCCCACGTGTCGAGGCACGACTTAGAGGCATAACCGCATTGTGGTTTTGTCGCAAGAAGGGTCATCTTCACACAATCCCATGTAATGAACAAGAATGGGATAAAGAGTTGGCTTACAATCGCCACTTCACACAATACATAAATATAATTCATACATCATCCAAAATACACACATAGACCGACTACGGTCAAGATCCAAATGAAAATAAGATAACCCCAAATGCTAGATCCCCAATCGTCCCAACTGGGCTCCTCTACTGTTCATCAGGAAAAGACACATAGTAACGACCACGTTCCTCATCGAACTCCCACTTGAGGTCGATCTCATCAACTGCACTGGCATCGTCGGCACCTGCAACTGTTCGGTAGAATCTGTGAGTCACGAGGACTCAGCAATCTCACACCCGCGAGATCAAGACTATTTAAGCTTATAGGAAAGGATGGTGTAATGAGGTGGAACTACAGCATGCACTAAGCATATATGGTGGCTAACAAACGCAAAAGAGAGCGAGAAGAGAAGCAACGGAACGGTCATCAACTAGTAATGACCAAGAAGTGATCCTGAACTCCTACTTACGTCATTCATAACTCAAACCGTGTTCAATTCCCAGACTCCGCTGAGAAGAGACCATCACGGCTACACACACGGTTGATGTATTTTAATTAAGTCAAGTAACAAGTTCTCTACAACCGGACATTAACAAATTCCCATCTGCCTCATAACCGCGGGCACGGCTTTCGAAAGATATTACCCTGCAGGGGTGTCCCAACTTAGCCCATCATAAGCTCTCACGGTCAACGAAGGATAAACCTTCTTCCAGGAAGACCCGATCAGTCTCGGAATCCCGGTTTACAAGACATTTCGACAATGGTAAAACAAGACCAGCAAAGCCGCCCGAATGTGCCGACAAATCCCGATAGGAGCTGCACATATCTCGTTCTCAGGGCACACCGGATGAGTAGTCCGTACAACTAAAAGCAATCCTCGAGTTTCCCCAAGGTGGCGCTGCAAAGGGCTCTAGTTTGGACCAGCACTCGGAGGAACACTGGCCCGGGGGTTTAAAATAAAGATGACCCTCGGGCTCTAGAAAACCCGGGGGAAAAAGGCTTAGGTGGCAAATGGTAAAACCAAGGTTGGGCCTTGCTGGAGGAGTTTTATTCAAGGCAAACTGTCAAGGGGGTCCCATAAATCACCCAACCGCGTAAGGAACGCAAACTCAAGGAACATAATACCGGTATGACGGAAACTAGGGCAGCAAGAGTGGAACAAAACACCAGGCATAAGGCCGAGCCTTCCACCCTTTACCAAAATATATAGATGCATTAATATAATAAGAGATATTGTGATATCCCAAAATATCCATGTTCCAACATGGAACCAACTTCATCTTCACCTGCAACTAGCAACGCTATAAGAAGGGCTGAGCAAAAGCGGTAACTAAGCCAAACAACGGTTTGCTAGGAAAAGGATGGTTAGAGGCTGACATGGCAATATGGGAGGCATGATATAGCAAGTGGTAGGTAGCGAAGCATGGCAACAGAACGAACAACTAGCAAAGCAAAGATAGAAGTGATTTCGAGGGTATGGTCATCTTGCCTGCAAGGTTCTCAGAGTTGTCGAAAGCTTGATCCTCGTAAGCGTACTCAACAGGTTCCTCGTTCACGAACTCGTCTCCCGGCTCTACCCAAGACAAGAACACAAGTAATGGAACCACAATCAATCACGGGAAATGCACAAGCAACATGATGCAATACATGAATGATATGCAAGATATGATATGCGATGCGTATGCGTGCTCCGGGAGGAAAATGATGAACAAGGCAGTAACTTGGCAAACCAAGCATGCCACTAGAAAGATGAGATGATTTCGGTCGAAATTGATATAAAGATCACCGGAAACGATGCACGGTTTGCAAATGGCAAGCAAAACAAGAATGACACGAATCTGCGATTAACAGCATGATAGCACTTAGAATGCAACAAGTAACAATGCTACAGCACTCCAACATAGCAACAAAGAATATGACAGTAATCTATAGGAGATGCTTGACAAAAGATGAACACTGAGCTACGGCTAGATCACAACATAACAAGCTCAAACATGCCTGGTAAAAGTGCAAAAGAAATCAGGTTCACAGACTTGGTGAAATTACTGGACATGCCTGAAACAGCATCAGGTGGCAATGTTCAGAGCACGAAATCAACATGCTACAGAAACTTAACATAGCAAAACAAGGCATGGCAGTATTCTACTAAATGCATATGACAAAAGTCCCTTACTGACCATAAGCCAAAAAGGACCATAAGATATGATGGCAACCATGTAAACATAGCAAGTTCCGTTAACAGGTTTCAGACTTTGCAGAAAAACAGAGCATGGCAGAAACAATAATATGAAGGCATCTTGGTGAGCTTGATGCACTCATCACAAAGCAATGCATGACAAAACAAGCATACCTACAGCAATATGGAATGTTTATGAAGCTATCCATGGCAAGATCAAATACATAGCATGTATGAGACAACTACAACAAGCTTGGCAAAATTGAATAACACGTAAACAATCTGCCAGAAATATTTTATAGCAAAAGTAGAGCAAGATTGAGTCATGCTATGGCACTCCATAAATGCAAACAAGGGCAGGAATGGATCAATTACAACAATATCTACAAAACATCCTTACTGAATATCTCCAAAATATGCATGGATCTCTCCGTAGCATCAAGTTTACATGGCAACAAAATAACAGCAGACAAAGACTTAGAGAAATTACTAAGTCCCTGAAATCAGAAACATTACGGAGCCTAGTTTGCATGCTTGTTCTAGTCACCAAAGGGATCACAAAAATACATGGCATACACCTCTGTGAAGATGGCATGGCATACAACAAAACACATGTAGAGCTCATACCCATAAGATGCACAGATTAAATGCAACAAAAATAACAAATCTCCAAGTTCTGCTAAGTAACATCAGTTAACAGCAAGTAGCACTCTTTCACCAGAGATTTCGCATCAAGATGGACTCTAATGAACATGGTGCAATTGAACAAAATGTAGAGCATCACGAGACGAACAATCCGATATATTACACGCGCGAAACAGAGCTATATGCAGAGAGTTATGATGCGTTGAACAGGTCCATATATTGTCAAAAGTCTAGGACTTAAAACGGGAGAGGGGGAAAAAGTCTAACCCGAGATTCTCCTCGATCGGATCTGGAGCAGACGGCCGCGAGCTCGCCGGAGCTGCTGGACGGGGACGCCGGCGAGGGAGAGGACGGCGAGGAAGGAGCCGGCGTCGGAGGGAGAGGGGGCGTCGGGGGCGACGGCGGAGAAGGCGGCGGTGCGGGCGGCGGCGTGCGGGAGGAGGCGACGCGGCGGCGGCGGTCGGCGACGAGGTCGGCGGCGGGGCGGCGGGGAGCCCCGGCGGCGCAGGGCGGCGAGGGCAGCCGCGGCGCGGAGGAGGAGGGCGCCGGGCGCGCGGGCTGGGAGGGCCGGCCACGGGCTTCGGCGGGCCGCGGCGTACGGGCGGTGGCCGGGCCACGTGGCAGCGCTGGATTGGCCGCGGGGGCGGCGGCGGCTTCGTCCGGCCGGAGCGGACGCGTCCGGCGGCGACGGGAGGAGATTTTTCTAGGGTTTGGACTGCGGGAGGATTTCGGGAGAGATGCAAATATATAGGTAGAGGGAGCTAGGAGAGTCCAAATGAGGTGCGGTTTCGCCCACACGATCGTGATCGAACGACCTAGAGCATGGAAGAGAGTTTGGTGGGTTTTGGGCTGTTTAGAGAGGGGTTTTTGCTGCACACACACAAACGGACTTTGCGGTTACCCGGTTAACCGTTGGAGTACCAAACGACCTTGAAATGGAACGAAACTTGACCGGTGGTCTACCGGTGGTATACCAAGGCCACTTAACAAGCCTCGGTCCATTCCGAAAACGTTCAACACCCGCTCACGAAAAGAAACAAGAGGGGTGCACCGGAGGGGAGCGCCGGATTGCAAAACGGACAACGGGGAAAATGTTCGGATGCAAGAGACGAACACGGATGCAAGAGACGAACACGTATGCAAATGCAATGCACATGATGACATGATAAGGGATGCATGACATGAACAAAATACAAAACGACAAACAAAACCCGACCACGAAGGGAATATCATAACACATAGCCGAAAATTGCAAGAGTTGGAGTTACAAATATGGAAAGTTACATCCGGGGTGTTACAGTGACGAAACGTGGACGTGGAGCGGCAGGTTGGTGTTGGCCATCACATGAATGTTGAGGGCGCCGAACTTGTCGCTGAGGTCGATGAAGGGCTCGGGGCAGACAAGGTGACCTTGTTGGCGCTGTTGGTGGCGACAGCTTGGTTCGAGCCATCCGTCGAACAGGTGATGTGCCCCATCGTGACACCGGCAGGGGGCACGTAATGGGTGACCGCGAGCACTTCCTGAGCCTTGGTGGTGGAGTTGGAGACGTCGGGAACGGCCGCCGACGAGGCGTGCGTCGTGGTTGAGGCCGCTGAATCAACAAGCGGGGTAACCACCGGAGGGGCACCCGTGCTTGCAATACCCAACGCCGAGCTCATCTCATCTGCCTGGGCGCATAACCTCTCGAGATACCACAACAACTGCTCCTTGGCAGACATGGCATCCCACTCTGGTGGTTTGACGGCGGGCATGGTGTCGTCGCCGGTGGAATTGTAGGAATTGGGAGAAAATTTTGATGGAGAAGGGTGGTGCCTAGCTTTGTATACCAGATGTAAGGGACAGGTTAGGGATCACTTGATCTACTACAATCTCTTACTGGTTTGAGACAAGCTTCAATTACATATGAATTTGATTACAGGAACAGAGGGAAACAAGGTAGGGGAAGAACAGAGGAAAGGGAAGGAGGTAGCCGCCGCCGGGTTCGCCGTGATCCACTGGATGCTCGTCTCTTCTTGCTGCGAGGCTTATGTAGTTGTGCAGCTGGGCCGGGCCTTCACTTGCAGGGCCGCGCTGGGTGCCGGCCTGGCGAGAGACGGGCCGATTCACCGACAGGTAGGGTCGCCATGGCAGGAGGGCTGACAAGGAGTGGGGCAACAACGCCTATATGAAGAAGCAGAGTTGAGACAGTCGATGGGATCACCGGAGATGGCCGATTCACTCGCCGGAGTTTGGCTCTGCGGCGGATCTTCTCGAGGCCAACAAGCACGAAATCAGGGCGGATCTCGAGCGGCGATTGTGGGAATCGGACGAGAGAAACAAGAGGCGTCACTTGGTCTCCACGGATTGGAACGAGGTATTCGGCGTCGCGCGAATCTCGTGGGATTTGGATTGGGCTCGCTGCAGCTGTCGTGCACGGGTAGGAGTCCGACTGAATGTTGAAGACGAAGGTGGGACAGCGGTGTCAGAGAGATCGGAGATGAACGGAAAAAGAAAGGACTGGGGGAGCCGCTGCTGCTGGGCTTCGGCCTGCGGCGCTGCGTCACGCGCATGAGCGGCCGAAAGGAACTGGGCCACCGGGGTATCTGGGTAGAATTAGAGCATTTCCTATTTATTTATGTTAGGTACAAAAGGATTTTAGCTCCAAAGACGATCCAAATAATTTTATAAAAATACCAGGATATCTACAAAAACAACTATAATTAAAGGCAGCATAGTGAACATTTTTCCGGTCCAAAATACTTATATAAAATACATATAATATTTTTCTTAAACTTTACATGACACTTATAAATGTTCCACGAAATATTTTTGAACTCCGACAAATATCAAAATTTAAACTAAAACAACTCCCAACTCTTTTATAACGAAGGTGTCATATTACCTTCTCTCACTTACCTAATTTCTGAGTTGTTTTTGTTTGAAACAATAAAATCCAATAGAAAGAATATTCAATTGTCCTACTTTATATATATATATATATATATATATATATATATATATATATATATATATATATATATATATATATATATATATATAATTTGAGGAAGTCATGTCATCCTCTCTCATATCTAAGCCGGAACAATTTTAATATTCTCAAAGTTCAAAATAAGATCAAAAGGAATATTCGGAAAGTCATTCTATTCCCTCTCATTTGAATATTCAGTAAACCCAAAATAAGAACCAAATGAATAATTTGGGAAAGTTCTTTTATCCCCTCTCGCTTATTATTCATTTAAACTCCAAAAGTTTAAATTCCTAGTCAAAATTTACTAACAACAAACAACACAAGCAAGTTTTTAATTAATCCTATTTGAATTATTAACATTCCAAAATTTAGAATTTTGGGATGCTACATTGATAATTTGATATGTGGGTGGACCAGTGCTTGGGTGTTGTTCTTACTTGAAAAAACCTCCCACTTATGATTAACCCCCTCGCAAGCATCCGCAACTACGAGAAAAGTATTAAAATAAAATATAACCATAGCATTAAACATTTGGATCCAAATTGGTCCCTTCCGAAGTAGCGCATAAACTAGGGTTTAAGCTTCTGTCGCTCTAGCAACCCATCATCTAATAACTACTCCACAATGCATTCCCTTAGGCCCAAATATGGTGAAGTGCCATGTAGTCGACGTTCACATGACACCACTAAGGAAATCACAACATACATATCATCAAAATATCGAACACATATCAAGTTCACATGATTACTTCCAACATGACTTCTTCCGTGACCTCAAGAACAAAAGTAACTACTCACAATAATCATTCTCAAGATCAGAGGGGTATTAAATAGCATAATGGATCTGAACATATGATCTTCGACCAAGTAAACCATATAGTAATCAACTACAAGATGTAATCAACACTACTAGTCACCCACAGGTACCAATCTGAGGTTCCGGTACAAAGATTGAACACAAGATATGAACTAGGGTTTCAGAGGAGATGATGCTATTGAAAATGTTGATGAACATTTCCCTCCCAAAGATGAGAGGGTTGTTGGTGATGACGATGGCTTCGATTTCCCCCTCCGGGAGGGAAGTTCCCCCAGCGGAATCGCTCCGCCGGAGGGCAAACGTGCTCCTGCCCAAGTTCCGCCTCGAGACGGCGGCACTTCGTCCCGAAAGTCCTGTCCCTATTTCTTCTAGGTCAAAATGACCTATATACCAGAAGATGGGCACCGGAGGTGGGCTGGGCTGAGCACAACCCACCAGGGCGCGCGTGGAGGGCCTGACGCGCCCTGGTGTCTTGTGCTCACCAGGTGGCCCCCCTCCGGTAGTTATTTGCTCCAATATTTTTTATATATTCCAAAATAATTCTCCGTAAATTTTCAGCTCATTTGGAGATGTGCAGAATAGGTAATTCTGACGTAGCTTTTTCAGGTCCAGAATTCCAGCTGCCGGCATTCTCCCTCTTTGTGTAAACCTTACATATTATGAGAGAAAATGCATTAGAATTACTTCATAAAGCATCATTATGCATAAAAACATTATAAATAACAGTAGGAAATCATGATGCAAAATGGACGTATCAAAGGCGCGGCTGGCTGGCACTGGACTCATCAGACGAAGGTGAGGCCGCCTGATAGTTCAGGTCAGAATGGTTAAGCGGGTTCTTGATATGGCCGACTCTAGGGCAAGAAGGCTTTGAGCTCAGCTGCTCCTGAACACGCACCCAATGTGGAGACGACTCATATGAAAGATCATCTAAGATGTCATCCAAACCAGAACTCCGGGTCTTCCTCTTCAAGCTCGCTTCATGCTGTGTTTTGTTCAAAGATAAGTGTTTGTCCAAGTAGGCTGATGGGTGTGAAAATGGTATCTTGTGAATGGCCAGCCGCGTTTTCCTTCAATTAAGGGTTTTTTAGTCAGAGGCACTAGGAGTTACCTCTGTCTCGCCGACTCTGCTATTTTGAACTTGTTCCTATGAAGAGTCGGCATCAACAAATTCATTATGAAGACGACTAAGGGAATCAAGTTCTTCTACCTCACCTTCGTCATTTTCTTCTTCCACCTCCTCTAAAGTGTCATCCTTAAGAGGGGTTGGAGTTGAGGGTTCAGTTTTCCACCAGTCAGTGTTCTCCTGAAATAAACACAAGCCAACATGTTAAAAGAAGCAAAATATTGCGTAAATTTGAAGATAGGTAAAGATGGCTTACCTTAGGTGCCGGGTTACCAGCAAAGAAGGGGGAAATACCTACAATTGTGATTTTCTCACGAGTCTCACCAAGAAGTTTTTCAATGGCCTTCATGAGATCGTTGGAGGACAATTCTTTGTCAATGAAACGCAAGTCATCTTCTAACTCGCGAGTGTATTCATGCATAAGCTGGTTTCTGATGCTGAGGAGTTGAATCCACCAGCTCATCCAGCACCAGGTCAGATCAATCTCTGAGAGTCCATGAGCTATCAGGGCGTTGATTCTGGAATAAATGGGCTCTAGCACCGGTCTTTCCTCTGCAGATGCATAGGAAGTAAACTGATTTGTGGATTCAAGCCAGTTATATCTGTAACCCGACAATGGCTTCTACTGATTCGAAGAAGTGTCCTTGCAATAAAAGTTTTCTGCCATCCCTTTGGATGAATCACCAGCTTCATGTCAGGGAAGGCACTATTCCTTCGCCTCTCTATGGTAACTCCTCCGCATTCCAGACTCAGTCCTCCACCGCACTCAGTCTGTCTTTTGAAGTAAAAGAACTCTTGGAAGAGGCTTACGGTTGGTTCTATTTGAAGATAAACTTCACAAAAGACTTGAAAATTTCTAAAATTAAGAACCGAGTTAGGAGTAAGGTCATGGGGTCTGATGTCATAGTAATGAAGGATGTCACGGAAGAACTTGGAACCCGACGGACGGAAACCCCTGTCCAAATGATCCGTGAAGATAATAATTTCATTTTGACCTGGCCGGGGCCGGGTCTCCTCCTCCGGGACCCGCCATTCGATCTGATCCTTGGCCGGCAGCGAACCGAGTCTCACTAATTCATCGAGCCTGAGCTTTGTCACGCAAGACTTGGTCCAATTGGCGGCTTTGCTTACCACCGGCTTAACAACTTTGGTTCCCTTCTTGGGAGCAATAGTTTTTTATTGCATACAAGCTACAAGGTAAGCACAATTATAAGCGGGCTAGAAGCATATGAACTATGCGTATCTAAAGTATCTAAGGATATTTACAAGTGTGAGCCGGCTAAAGGCTACTGTGACTCAAGAGCCGGCCAAAAGGGCTACTGTGACTCAAGAGTTGGCTGAAGGAATTCAAGAGCCGGCAGAAAGGACAAAGAGCTAAAGGTACATTTAAGTATACCTAAAGTTAGATCCAACAAAATGATGGAACAATTGCCTAGTCGAAGGTTGTTATAAACAACTACTGTTCAAATTTAGCAACAATTATGGATCTAAGAAATAACGAGAAAAAAATAAAGCCCTAACCATGGCGATGGTCTTTACTTGCAACATCAAAAGGGATCTACTACAATGATAAAAGGGTTCAATGTAAAGGCAAATCAGCCACAGAGTTGCTACGACGTGCAATGGCCAGTGGACCTATTATAAACTATGACCATTCTCTAAATAAACTAATGATGAACTACGATGAACTACGGCAGCAAGACATGGTGGAGATGAAGATGGGGAAGCTTACAGATCTTAGGTGATGGAACTGAAGGTTTTAGGTTTCGTGGATGTGGCCGCGGTGGATCCTGACGAGTCTCGGCTATGACAAAAATGGTGTGAGTCTCGCCAGTGCTCGGGTCAGACGCTCGAGTCGACGCAGAGCTCGGGCAGAAGTGAGAGGAAGAAGAATTAGCACGTGAGGGGTAAAAATGAATTGGGGCTGCCACCAGCCTACTTATTATAGGCGGGGTAAGAACCAAGCGAGACGGTAAACCCTAGGTGGGTGCAGTAACTTTCTGCTGAAAAGATGCCTCGAACTTTGCATTGACAAGATGTGACATTATCCACCCAAATGTTTGTTATGAGGTTGCGAACATGTTTCAAAGCAGATGAGATGATGTCATGACATGGGACAACAAAATTACCAAGTGTGAGAAAACTATGAGACCCGACAACATTTTGAATCTTGGCGGAGACCCGGATAGATGACTTAAAAAGAGGAGAAATGACAAGACTGAAAAAGATGAAGCAGGTGCCGGCTCTAAAGGAATCAAGACTCGGGATACAACCATTCATGTATTTTCTTATCTTATTTTCAGGATGGAGTTTAACATGGATAAATCCAAGCTAAACTGGGGGCTAATGCTGGGGATGTTCCCCACGGGTGAGACCCGGCCCCGAACATGGTAGTCCTCAACATGCCCTGTGAGTCGCACTACTTCCGGGCCTCAAAATGAAACCAAGCCAGAAGGACTAGGGGGCGGATCGAGACCCGACACATGGCTGCTTGCTCTTACATAAGTATTGTGGGCCGACTCACAAGGAGGCCCAAGAGAGGATTCCCTAACTTTGAAGGCAAGATCATTAAGACTTGGAATAGAATACGAGTTGAGAGTACGACCCGGAATCATCTGTAACCCACGGGCCCTGCTGTTATATAAAGAGGAGTTCTTGGGACATAGAAGGACAAGTTACAATCTCTCGAAATCTAGGTAGTGAAAGAACATCCTTGTAATCGAGATCATTATCAATATCAATCAAGCAGGAGTAGGCTTTTACCTCCACCGTGAGGGGCCGAACCTAGGTAAACTCATGTCCTTCATTTTCGATCAACCCCGTTCAAGCTACCACCTAGTTGCGATGACCTCGAGACTTAGTCCTTTCACGAGGACATCTGCCATGACAAAACCACGAAACCGCCGGTGCCTTTGAGGAAGAGTACAAGGTGTTTTCTCAGCGTGCCCGTGCTTACCTCAAATCTAGAGCCAGCAAGTTGGTTCCCAGACTAGGTGAGGTGACCCACCATGACAATGAGGACACCCACGATGTGAAGGCCTCACCCTCTCCCAAGTTGAAGGGACCCATTGTCATCTCCAACGATGAGGAGTAGCTCGTATTTTTTAGCTTTCTAAGAAGATATGTTCAGCTAGCTACGCTGGTTAAGTATGTTCAGCTTACCTGTTGCATGTGCTGCTCATACCTTTCATTTAGAATTCTACCCAATTATCCAATGTAATGTTATTATCTAATCCGATCTTCTACTATGTTCTATTATGTAATGTGGTCTTCAGTTAACTATTTGGTTAATTTGCGCAATGTGGTGTTCAATTATCTGTTTGGTTCAACTGTGCAACGCGATGGTCAATTGTTGGTGTACAATTTTGTGTTGTTATGATGTTAGAAATAAATCTAATTTGGATGTACTAAATACACGAGAAACATATACATTTGCTATATTTTCTATAGTTGTTAAGCATGCTTGTTGTGGTTAACTGGCTTCTCCATGTGGCTCGAATTAATCTATTGGATCTGTAATGCGTTTATTTTTCATTAACCTATTTTATTGATAGTATACCAACTCTCACTTAACCTAATCAATATCTACCTTATGTTGCAGGGTAACAATGGGAGACACTGAGGTTTACCATCAAGGTTTGCACATGGCCCTTTGCCTAATAACACATTATTGTGCAATTGTAGGAACCATTCTAATATTTATGTTTTTAATAATTTGGTCTTGCATATGTGGGTCCTACTATCAGAGGCTTAGACGCATTGTCTGACCCATTTTGTGTATGTGGAAATGAGATGTCCATGAATATCAGTCAAGTCAAGAAATTCAGAAAGATTGTCAGGATAAAGAAACTAGCAATGAAAAAAAACAAGATCTTTGTCTGCACAATGAAGAAGACAACAGTCAACTATAGGATGGTACTAAATCTTTTACCTTATTTTTTCCCTATGCATCATTTCAATATTTAGAAACATATTTACGCATATCTTTGTTTTTCAGTCCTTTCCAAAGCAGTTCATCGATGATTACCTCTCAAACCACCTGTATGGTCATGAGGCGAGGAAGGTATTCATACAACTCCCACGGTATAATATTGAAGTCTTCCTCAAGAGGATGGATGATGGGCGGGCAATCATCCACAGGCACTGACCTAAAAGTTGCAAGGACCTTCAACATCATTGAAGGCTCAATATTCACCTACCCCTTCAGCAGTTTTCCAGATGAGATTCATCTATCTATTTACCGCCTATGGTGCCACTTTCCAAAGGTTTTAGATGTTGCATGTGAAACTTGGTGCTGTTGTGGAATGGGGTCTTAACTAGCTATATGGTGTAATTGAGTGTTGAACTAGCTATATGATGGTGTACCCTGATGTATTTCAATTATGAAATCCCGGTAGCCGTTACACGAATATTAAATATATTGTGTATTTGATATGAAATGTAATTTTTCTTACTAAATGGATTAAAAATAATAGGTTAATTAGCCTACTTATTGGGTTTTTATATTGCATAAGATTACTCATACAACTTCGTGGGCGATGACCTCAGGCAACCCACGGTTTCTAGAAAATACGCGTTTGGGATCAATGAACAACCACACACGACGTTTCCCCGATAACCGTTTGCGTTAGGCCAACTTGCACAAACATTTTTGACAGAAAAATTGTGTGTGATGGATAGCCCTATGTCATATAGTTTTCTCCTACGCACCATGTGTGATGTACTCAAATAACACAAATGATATCCATAGAAAAAGCGTTTGTGATGGCAACCCCTATTGCAGATAGTTTATGAAGAATATTGTGTGTGATGCACCGTAATAACACACACGTTTCTTGGGTTTGCATTGTGTTGGATGCCACGAACATCTCACATGATTCACACCGCACAATTATTTATGATAGCCCCCCGATCCCACATGACCACTTTTGCTCCGCGTATGTGACTGGAGAAGCTATCACTGAAGATTTGTCTGGGTCGTCTGGGATGGACCCCCGATCTCCCACATTAGCAAGGCGACAGTTTAGAACCGTGTCACCAAAAGGGGGTAAAAATCATTTGCATAGGACGCCTCTACCCTAGTGTAGGAAGCTCTAGCATTTGAATAGAGCGACATAATACGTATTTCATCCTCCTCTAAATTGCACATGGAGCATAATTTACTATAGTGTTTGGAATATTTAACTGCCCTCTTACCTAATGGAAAAGCCTTTCTTATTAGCCTCCAAGGAAAGGTTTGGATTCTAGGAGCTTAGTCCTTTTCTTTCCAGATATATTTCAATAGCCAAACTCCTAAGAACACGTTAGCCCTATTGATTTCATCACTTCCATTCCTTCTCTCGTTTTATTTTATTTTAATCTTGCACTTTACAATTAGTCATCAATCGCTCGCAACATTTTCAACGTCCTCTTTTGCCTTACTTTGGACTATAACTAACTTGCAGACTCAATTCCGTAAACCTCTATAAGAGTCAAAGACCACTTCTTGTGCTCCATGTGGGATTGATACTCTTACTTCGAAAAGTCTATAACCAAACTCTGTCCACTTGCAAAATATCACTAATCCACATCCCAGTCGAACTATAGCCATCTCAATCCCAAAGCCGCACTGAAATATTGTAGGTTTTTATCTCCAAGGCCTCCACAAGACTTAGGGGATCACACCTTCCTCTAATTAGCAAGACTCTTGCCACCATTTGTATTTTCCTCTCCACACCATAAGAACCTCCTCCTTACTTTATCAATCTTGTTTATCAACCATCTGGAGGGGGGACTACTAGGGAAAACCCTATAGGTAGATGCTTAATAGCAGCGCTGGGTAAGTCTCTCACGCTACAATTACTTAGTAGCAGCGCAGGGATAAATACAGTGCTACAGGTAACCCATAGTAGCAGTGCAGGCTTGCCAAGCCCGCGCTACTACTAAGAGGGACCAACACTAACCCCCGGAGCAGGCCATAGTAGCAGCTTGGGCTCTAGGAGCCACGCTACAACTAACAAAGTAGCAACAATGCCGACCATGGAACTCGTGCTGCAGCTATTTATGCACGGGGACCAACTGGGTGGGCCCCACTTAGCAGCAGCGCGGGCTGCCAGATAGGCGCTATTGCTAAGCTCCTCTTATCCTCTCCCGGTCATCCCTTTCCTCCTCACTCTCACTTCTTCACTTTGCCGCTCCTCTGTTGGCCGTCGCTATCGCCCGCCACCATCGTCGTCCCCGAGGTATCTGCCTCCCTCCCTCCTCCCACGACCATGTATGGTTAATTAGCATCTTGTATTCTTCCTACATTGGCCATTTTTTATGAATGGATACATAGATGGATGGATATATGTATTTATGTATGTACGTATGTATGTATGTATGTATGGATGGATGTATGGATGTATTGGTGTATTGCATAGATGTATGTTGACTGTATTTTGTTATTAGTATTGTGCATAGATTTTTGCTACTATGTATTGCATAGATGTATGGCTAATGTTTTTTGCTACTCCGTGTATTGCATAGTGCTACTTGTGATCTGCGCTGGGATTTTCTCAAAGAGGAGGGGATGATGCAGTACATAGAGATAAGTATTTGCCTCACTTAAGAACCAAGGTTATTAATCCAGTATGAGAACCACACAGAACCTTGTTAGCAGCACCTGCACACACAAAAGCAAATACTTGCACCCAACGCGATCAAGAGGGTTGTCAATCCCCTTGGTGGTTATTTGCAAGGATCAAATCTCGTGGTGGTAGATAGATAAAGTAAATTGCAACTAAAATAAAATAGGAAAAGTGCAACAAGGTATTTTTGGATTTTATATATGATAAAAGTAGAGCTGGAGGCCATAGTTTTCACGAGATGCTTCTCTCTCAAACACAAAGCATAAAGCTGGTAAACAAATTACTGTTCGACAATTGATAGAAAGCGCATAGTTATGACTATATTCAAGGCAATGATCATGTATATAGGCATCACGTTCGAGACACATAGACTAACTCCTGTCTGCATCTACTACTATTACTCCACCCATCGACCGCTATCCAGCATGCATATAGGGTATTAAGCTATAAAAACATAGTAAGGCCTTAGGCAAGATGACAGGATGCAGAAAAAGTAAATCCAATGAATATGAATAAAACCCATCTTTTTATCCTTAATGGCAACAATACAAATGCGTGTCATGTCCCTTTCTATCACTGGGATTGAGCACCGCAAGATTGAACCCATCACAGAGCACCTCTCCCATTGCAAGATAAATCAATCTAGTTGGCCAAACCAACTAGATAGACCGGAGAGAAATACAAAGCTATAACAATAATGCATAAAAGAATTCAGAAAAGACTCAATTAATATTCATGAATAATCTGATCATAAACCCACAATTCATCGAATCCCAACAAACGCACCGCAAAAGAAGATTACATCGAATAGAACTCCAAGAAGATCGAGGAGGACATTGTATTGAAGGTCAAAGAGAGAGAAGAAGCCATCTAGATACTAGCCATGGACCCGTAGGTCTGTGGTCAACTACTCACGCATCATTGGAAGGGCGGCAAGGATGATGTAGAAGCTCTTCGTGATCGATTCCCCCTCCGACAGAGTACCGGAGAAGGCCTCCAGATGGGATTGCAGAAGAACAGAAACTTGCGCAACAGAAAAAGTGTTTCGGGTGGCTCTCTGATGTATTGCGAATATTTGAGAATTTCTAGAGGTGGGATTAGGTCAAGTTGTGCCACGAGGGGCCCACAAGCCCAGGGGCACGCCCCCTGGGCGCGCCTGGTGAGCTTGTCGCTCCCTCGTGGCTCCCTTAGGTACTGTTGTAAACCCATTCATATTTTATTATCGCACAATACCTAATGTATTCTAACTTCTCCATGACTTATACCCCCCGATACAATCCATAGATTCATTAAAACAAGCAAACTATGGAACAAAAATAGTATCTGTGAAAAACAGAACAGTGTGTAATGATCTGAACAAACCCAATACTTCTGTAACTTCCAAAATTTTGAAAAATTATGAAAACGTGGGAAATTTTTATATAAATCATGTGCAAAAAAATTCAGAATTTCACCACGTTCCAGTGAATGTAAAAAATTCAGGTACGGGGCGCAAAAGTTTCTGTTTTTTCACAGAATAAAATCAACTATCAACCAAATCATCCCAAAGGCTTTACTTGGCATAGACACTAATTATAACAAAAAAACACAATCATAATAGTAGCATAATTGTGTGAACACTCAAAAATTATAAATGATAACTATTGGGTTCTCTCCCAACAAGCTCTTCCTTTATAGCCATTAAGATAGGCTTTGAGATTTCAATGATGCTCACATGAAAGGCAAGAATTGAAGCACAAAGGGAGCATCATAATACATGTGGCAAACACATTTAAGTCTAACATACTTCTTATGCTTAGGCATTTTATAAGCAAACAAATTATCAAGACAAGATATATCTACCATATGCAAGGGTCAAGAATAAAACATTGACAATCTCAGCATAACAACAGGTAATTTAGTAACATGAAATTTTCTAAAACGATATTTTCGTCTCTCATAATAATTACATGCAGGATCATAATCAAATTCAACAATATAGCTATCGTATAAAATATTCTCTTCATGATCCAAATGCATAAAGGTCTGATCTTCCAAGGTAGTGGGGTTAACATCAACGATAGTCATGACCTCTCCAAACCCACTTTTATCAAAAAATTCATAAGATTGAATGCTCTCTGAACATGTGGGATTATTTTTACCTAAAGTTGACACTCTTCCGAACCCACATTCAATATTATTGCAAACATTATTGTCTATAACATATTCACCATGAGGCTTAAATAATTTTTCAAGATCATAAGAAGCATCACCCCAATCATGATCATTATAGTGATTAGTCAACATCACAAACTCATCATCCCCAATTTTGTAGTTTTGCATATCATTAACACAATTGACAGTAACAGAATTTATAATAACATCCTTGCAATCGTGCTTTTCATTCAAGGAGCCATCAAGTGCGGGTGCGACAGCAATAATTTCATTTTGACCATAAGGGACTATAACAAGTTCATCTTCACCAGCATCATAAATATTGACGTCATGGCCACAAGCATAGCAAGCATCAAATTCATCAAAAAAGGATATTTCAAGTGAATCAACGGGATCATAATTATCTATAGATTCCAACATATCATTATTATCTTCCAAAGGAGCATACATTCTCCCAATGAATTCACTAACATAGGCATTAGAAGCATAGTTTTCATAGCAATATTCAAGTATGGAAATTTTTTCAGATTTGTAGAGAGTAGCACCATACTTTTCAATCAAAGAAGCAACTTCATAAGCACCCTTAAAAGCAACAGATTCTTTAATTTGTTCGATATCATAGTAACTATAAACACCACTGGCATAAGAAGATAAGATTTCATTATCATTAAATTCACATAGGTAGGGAAGGTGTTTTTTAGGGTTCTCGGGGCAACAAGTAAAATCATGAATTTCACACAGATTCCAAGCATATCCTAGCAAAAATATTATTTTATTCCATAAGAGTCTCCCTTTTTGAGACAAATGGTGACTCACAAAATGAGCATGCTCGTCTAATGATTTTCCCTCAACTAAACTAGTTGGGGTTTCAGCACAAGCACAAATGGTCGAAGATGATCCAAGTAGAAAACTTTAAGTGGATCCATGGTCATCTTAAATTTTTGCTTTCATTTTCTGTTTTTGAGTGTTCACATGAAGGCAAAAAAACAACCAAGCAAGCACACAAAAATTCTTTTGTGTTTTTGTAAAAAATATTAGAAGTGGGGGAGATGAAAACGAGAGGCGTAAGAAAACAAAATTCAAGTAGATGATAGTTTGTGCGAAGGCACTTGATAGGTCTTGGTGATGTCTCCCTGGCAACGGCGCCAGAAATTCTTCCTGCTACTTGTGAGTTGCGCTGAGGTTTCCACGAAGAGGAGAGGATAATGCAGTACAATGGAGATAAGTATTTCCCTCAGTTAAGAACCAGGGTTATCAATCTAGTGGGAGAACCACACGGAATCTCGTTAGCAGCACCTGCACACACAAAAGCAAATACTTGCACCCAACACGATCAAGAGGGTTGTCAATCCCCTTGTCAGTTATTTGCAAGGATCAAATCTCGTAGTGGTAGATAGATAAAGTAAATTGCAAAATAGAATAAAATAAAATAGAAAAAGTGCAGCAAGGTATTTTTGGATTTTATATATGATAAAAGTAGACTCGGGGACCATAGTTTTCACTAGAGGCTTCTCTCTCGAACATGAAGCATACGGTGGGTAAACAAATTATTGTTGGGCAATTGATAGGAAAGTGCATAGTTATGACGATATTCAAGGCAATGATCATGTATATAGGCATCACGTCTGAGACAAGTAGACTGACTCCTGCCTGCATCTACTACTATTACTCCACCCATCGACCGCTATCCAACATGCATCTAGGGTATTAAGCTATAAAAATAGAGTAGCGCCTTAAGCAAGATGACATGATGTAGACAAAGTAAATCCCATCAATATGAATCACTGTTCAAGATATCTTTCGATATTCCGATAAATCGGCCGATTTATCGCTTATCGTGGTCTGACCGATAAGATAAATCAGCCGATAAATCAACCGATATGGCGATAAATCGGGCGATATGCCGATAAACTGGCCGATTTACCCCTTAACGTAGGTCGACCGGTAAGTTCCCGATAAGCAATATCCCCAACATTGATATGAATAAACCCCATTGTTTTTTCTTTAATGGCAACACTACAAATATGTGTCATGTCCCTTTTTGTCTCTAGGATTGAGCGCCGCAAGATTGAACCTATCACAAAGCACCTCTCCCATTGCAAGATAAACAATCTAGTTGGCCAAACCAAACGTATAGATCGGAGATAAATACAAAGCTATAATAATCATGCATAAAAGAATTTGGAAAAGACTCAATTAATATTCATCAATAATCTCATCATAAACCCACATTTCGCCGGATCCCAACAAACGCACCACAAAAGAAGATTACATCAAATAGAACTCCAAGAAGACCGAGTAGAACATTGTGTTGAAAATCAAAGAGAGAGAAGAAGCCACCTAGCTACTAGCTATGGACCCGTAGGTCTGTGGTGAACTACTCATTCATCATCGAAAGGGCAGCAAGGATGATGTAGAAGCCCTCTGTGATCGATTCCCCCTCCGGCAGAGTATCGGAGAAGGCCTCCAGATGGGATCGCGGAAGAACAGAAACTTGTGGCGGGGGAAGTGTTTCGGGCGGCTATTTGATGTATTGGGAATATTTGAGAATTTATAGAGGTGGAATTAGGTCAAGATGTGCCAAGGGCTCACAAGCCCAGGGGCGCGCCTGGTGAGCTTGTCGCTCCCTCGTGGATCCTCTGGTCTTCTCCCGAACCTTCTAGGGTCTCTCTTGGTCCAGAAAAAATCGTCAAAAAGTTTCGCAGCGTTTGGACTCCGTTTGACACTGATTTCCTGAAAAGCCAAAAACAAGCAAAAACAGGAACTGACACTGGGCACTAAGTTAATAGGTTAGTCCCAAAAAGATATATAACTTCATTTAATTGCATATAAAACATCCAAGATTGATACTATAATAGCACGGAACAATAAAAATTATAGATACGTTGGAGACATATCACATAGACGGATGTATTGCTACTCTATGTATTACATAGACGGATGTAGATGGAAAGTTGATTTTGCAGGTGTTCCCTCCGATTGGCCTATGTTTTGCAGGATGTTGATTCATTTCCATTCTGGCAAATTTTAGGTGCTCGATACGTCCTATTTTTAGTAAAGGTCATGCTAAAATTTTCCGTGAATTTCAACATGACTTGTGCTAGAAAGTAGGACATATCGAGTGCCCGTGATTTTTTGGAATGGGAATTAAATGACATTTTGGCAAAATATATGCCATTTTTATGTCATTACTTGATATAAGTAATGCTGATTGACTCATGCTTAGGGTTAACTT
The DNA here is from genome assembly GCF_002575655.3 of Aegilops tauschii subsp. strangulata. Classification (NCBI taxonomy): domain Eukaryota; kingdom Viridiplantae; phylum Streptophyta; class Magnoliopsida; order Poales; family Poaceae; genus Aegilops; species Aegilops tauschii. The sequence goes on from NC_053038.3 coordinate 363,091,498, forward strand.
TCATTCTGTTGGGGCTCCTTGTGTGACTTTCAGACCGTTCTTGAAAGAATGGCTGTTGTCGTGGGGGTCGTTTCCCTCTTCTTCTTTTTCTTCTTCTTCTCATGATATAACTTGGTAACGGACGAGAGAAGGGGGGAAGCGACCATCATCGACGATTGAAATATCAGAGGGAGTATCCACCTTATAAACCACCATATATGGTCGAAATATTAGTGAGGGAGAATCCCGACTGTTGTCATGGGGGTTGTTTCTCCTTCTTTCCCGTGTGCTAGACCTTTTGGTAATGAAATCGAAAAAGAAGGGAGGAGCGACCATCACCGATGGTTAAAATATCAGAGAGGGAGTGCCCACCATATACACCACCAGAGATGAGTGTTTTTAAGGGAGACTCGACAGACCGAAAGTCAACCCACGCTGAATAGTGATCTGTGTGTTGAGTTCCTAGTATTTGCCATCAAATTTTAATCTTTGAATTTTGAACACAGGAAATGTGTAACGATGGTAGGATGCACTAGTGCGATGACTGCACCGACGGCGAGGGTATGTGCGACGCCTCACCTGGAAAATAGTACATGCTTCTCCCTAACGCTTAAGGAGGGCTACGAATATTTTACGGTATGTAAGTTCAGCGGCATGCATTTTCTTTCTTAATTAAGCATGCCTTTTTTTGCTTTAACATGTAATTTCTGTTTTTTCTAATTCGACTAGTGCATACCCTGCTATGCAAGACAGTATGTCCTTGAGAATCTCTGTTTCGAACAGATGTATAAGATGGACACGAATAAACCCACCTTAAAACGAAACATGGTTTCGTTTTCGAGGTTAAGATCATAAATAAAGTAGGTCACACACATTTCGGATGTTCAAATTGGAAAGGATTATGTAAGGCCTACGGATTCCAGGAGGATATGAAAATAACCTTTGATATCAGCAATCCCCAAGATAAAGACATTTGGGTGGATCTGGACACGATTCCGATTCTACCTCCGTGCGAGTTTGTTAAAAAAAATTGTTAAATAATCTATATTTATTATCTAAAAATAGTTGTTATTCATCCCTACTAAACTTGTTTTTAATATAATTGATAGCTTGATTCCTTTCTTCCAAAGATACACAAAAGATAATAGACGAGACTCACTATAGTTATGGCTCAGAGGTAACTTGGGAGGAGAAGAATTCTCTTGTCTCCTTTGTTAATGATGTTTAGAAATTTAAGATCATTTATGGAGCTGGCCAAAATTATAGTGGATAGGTGCCACTAGTCCACGAGTTATGTGTTGGTAACATTCGTACAAATATCATGGTAAGATTTTTTACTGTGGTGTTACTAGTCCATCTTTTTCATACATTCTTCTGAAGTAAACCACATTGCTAACTATTTTACTATTATGTTCTTCAACAAAAGCTCCCGAATAATGTTGTGCCTCTGCTGATGTATGTCGATGCTGAGATGACAATTGTTAGCATACATCCATGGACAGAGACTTTCAAATGTGCATACCTGACTTCTAAAACAGACGAAGGTCTCAAAATCAAAGGATGAAGAGAACTAGTGAATGAGCGCAGCCTACAAGTTGGAGAGCGGTGGATCTCTATGCTTCATAATGGAGAAGGATGGGTTTTTCTGTTTTATTCCATTTTACCTAAAAGAGAGGAGTAGGTCCTGCTAGTACTTGTCATGTGCTAGGAAGTTTACCTAGGATGATAACACTTAGCTAGTAGTGGTTAACTTATGATGATCATAAAGGTTAGATTGTTATATGATTACGATGATGATGAGTTTTTATATGACCATGATGATGATGAGTTGTTATATCTGGGGTGGAAGAAACACGAATTAGATAAAACACTAGTAGAAAACACGGCTTTGGTCCAGGCCGGGCCAGCCCATTAGTCCCGGTTCAGTCACGAACCAGGACCCATGGGGGCAACAGTCCCGGTTCGTGAGGCCAGGGGGCCGGCCGGGCCTCGTGGGGCATTGGTCCCGGTTCGTCTGGACCCTTTGGTCCCGGTTCCAGACACGAACCGGGACCAATGGGCCTCGCTCCTGGCCCACAACCATGGTCCCGGTTTGTGGCTGGAACCGGGACCAAAGGGGGTCCTTTAGTCCCGATTCCAGCCACGAACTGGGACCAATGAGATGCTTATATATACCCCTCGCCCGCGAGCAGAGCACTCCACTGCTCTGTTTTTCTGGCCGGCCGTTGGAGAGTTTTGTGGTGCTTTAGCTCACCTCCTATGCACATGAGGTGTTCGATGAAATGCCCGAGCCATACTTAAGCTTTCTCCTCTTGAAGCTCCTTCTCCAAGCTCCATTTTCCTCGAGATTTGTCTAGGTTTGGCGGTCCGTGATCCTGTCCCGTCCCCGTTCTCACTGTCCTCGATCGCCCGCGCCAATCTCGTCGCAGACACCACCGTGGTGAGCCTCTTGATCTTATATTCTTTTTAAAATAAAAAAGTTCTTACTTGTATGATTTAGATAGATACTTGTGTAATTTTCTTACTTTTATTATTGTTTGTTATTATATAGTGCGATGGTTTTCGTATCTGCCTCCGTCGGCCCTCGTCCTGTCTATGATTCAGATGTGGTATATATATTATCTTTTATAACTATTAGTTTCATTTAGTGTTTATGACAATTATGCCGATCAACGTGACATAGATTTTTTTATCTAGGAGGTATGTGAACTGGAAATTCCAACCGACCCTATTGTCGAGAGGTTAAATTTAGTTGAAGAAGAAAACAATTCCTTGAAGGAAAAATTGAAAAAAATTTGAGGAGGAGGAGATGATATTGGAGTTGCATGTTGTGGATATCGTCGATGATCACAAGATCAGGATGGATAAAATGCGCTTGAAGATTAGAAAGATGAAAAAAATATGCCATTCATACTGACACTTGGTATCATTATGCCGTTGGATCAATTGTTACCTTGGTTGCAATTATGATCGCATTTATTGTTGCATTGAAATGTTTTAGATAGTTTCAATGTATGGTTTAATTAGATGCTCTAGAGAGCTATATGTTGTTCATGTATGTACTTTGGTTTTAATGTGATGATGAACTTCTATTAATTTGGTCACTTATCTATTCATGATGTTCTATAATGGTTTTTGACACACTTAATTATATATAATGCACGCAGATGAACCGGCAATGGATGTACGGTGACAGACGCACCTCCGAGTACATTAAGGGCGTGCATAATTTTCTCGAAGTGGCTAAGGCAAACAAGCAGAATGGTTTTATGCGTTGTCCATGCCCTATATGTGGGAATACGAAGTCTTACTCTGACCGGAAAATCCTTCACAGCCACCTGCTTTATAAGGGTTTCATGCGACACTATAATGTTTGGACCAAGCACGGAGAAAGAGGGGTTATGATGGAAGACAACGAAGAAGAAGAGGATGATGACAACTACGTGCCCCCTGAATACGGTGATGCTGCAAGGGGGGAAGCTGAAGATCAAGAGGAACCAGACGATGTGCCCAATGATGATCTTCGCGGGGTCATTGTTGATGCAAAGAGACAGTGCGAAAGTCAAAAGGAGAAGCTGAAGTTCGATCGCATGTTAGAGGATCACAAAAAAGGGTTGTACCCCAATTGCGAAGATGGCAACACAAAGCTCGATACCGTAATGGAATTGCTGCAGTGGAAGGCAGAGAATGGTGTGCGTGACAAAGGATTTGAGAAGCTACTGAAAATATTGAAGAAGAAGCTTCCAAAGGATAACGAATTGCCCGACAGTACGTACGCAGCAAAGAAGGCCGTATGCCCTCTAGGATTGCAGGTGCAGAAGATAGATGCATGCTCTAATGACTGCATCCTCTACCGCGGTGCATACGAGGATTTGAACGCATGCCCGGTATGCGGTGCATTGCGGTATAAGATCAGACGAGATGCCCCTAGTGATGTTGACGGAGAGCGCCCCAGGAAGAGGGTTCCTGCCAAGGTGATGTGGTATGCTCCTATAATACCACGGTTGAAACGTCTGTTCAGAAACAAAGAGCATGCCAAGTTGATGCGATGGCACAGAGAGGACCGTAAGAAAGATGGGAAGTTGAGAGCACGCGCTGACGGGTCGCAGTGGAGAAAAATCAAGAGAAAATAGTGGGAAGGAGTTTGCAGGTGATGCAAGGAACGTATGGTTTGGTTTAAGCGCAGATGGCATTAATCCTTTTGGGGAGCAGAGCAGCAATCACAGCACCTGTCCCATGACTCTATGTATCTATAACCTTCCTCCTTGGTTGTGCATGAAGTGGAAGTTCATTATGATGCCAGTTCTCATCCAAGGCCCTAAGCAACCCGGCAATGACATTGATGTGTACCTAAGTCCATTTGTTGAAGAACTTTTATAGCTGTGGAATGGAAACGGTGTACGTGTGTGGGATGAGCACAAACATGAGGAATTTGACCTGCATGCGTTGCTATTTGTAACCATCAATGATTGGTCTGCTCTCAGTAAAATTTCAGGGCAGACAAACAAGGGATACCACGCATGCACGCACTGTTTAGATGACACCAAAAGTATACACCTAGACAAATGCAGGAAGAGTGTGTACCTGGGGCATCGTAAATTTCTTCCGACCAACCATCAATGTCGAAAGAAAGGCAAGCATTTCAAAGGCGAGGCAGATCACCGGAAGAAGCCTGCCATCCGTACCGGTGATCACGTACTTGCTATGGTCAATGATTTACAAGTAATCTTTGGAAAGAGTCCCGGTGGACTATCTGTTCCGAATGACGTTGAGGGACGCGCACCCATGTGGAAGAAGAAATCTATATTTTGGGACCTACCCCACTGGAAAGACCTAGAGGTCCGCTCTTCAATCGACGTGATGCACGTCACGAAGAACCTTTGCGTGAACCTGCTAGGCTTCTTGGGCGTGTATGGGAAGACAAAAGATACACCGGACGCACGGGAGGACCAGCAACGTGAGCACGAAAAAGATGGCATGCCTCCAAAATAGTATGAAGGTCCTTCCAGCTACGCTCTTACCAAAGAAGAGAAGGAAATCTTCTTTGAATGCTTGCTCAGTATGAAGGTCCCGTCTGGCTTCTCGTCGAATATAAAGTGAATAATAAATATGACAGAGAAAAAGTTCCAGCACCTAAAGTCCCATGACTGCCACGTGATTATGACGCAACTGCTTCCGGTTGCATTGAGGGGGCTTCTACCGGAAAACGTTCGATTAGCCATTGTGAAGCTATGTGCATTCCTCAATGCAATCTCTCAGAAGGTGATCGATCCAGAAATCCTACCAAGGTTAAGGAGTGATGTGGCGCAATGTCTTGTCTGTTTCGAGCTGGTGTTCCCACCATCCTTCTTCAATATCACGACGCACGTCCTAGTTCATCTAGTCGACGAGATTGTTGTTCTGGGCCTTGTATTTCTACACAATATGTTCCCCTTTGAGAGGTTCATGGGAGTCCTAAAGAAATATGTCTGTAACCGCGCTAGGCCAGAAGGAAGCATCTCCATGGGCCATCAAACAGAGGATGTCATTGGGTTTTGTGTTGACTTCATTCCTGACCTTAAGAAGATTGGTCTCCCTCAATCGCGGTATGAGGGGAGACTGACTGGAAAAGGCACGCTAGGAGGGGACTCAATAATATGTAGGGACGGGCATTATTGGTCTCAAGCACACTACATAGTTCTACAGAACTCTACCTTGGTGACCGCGTATGTCAATGAACACAAGAACATTCTGCACTCCGAACACCCGGAGCAGTGTGACGACTGGATTACATGTGAACACATCAGGACTTTCGGCAGTTGGTTGCAAACACGTCTCAGGGGTGACAACACTGTTTCTGATGAGCTGTACTCATTGTCCAGGGGACCATCTTCGACTGTATTGGCTTACAAAGGGTACGAGATAAACGGGAATACATTTTACACGATCGCCCAAGATCAAAAGAGCACCAACCAAAACAGCGGTGCCCGCTTTGATGCAACAACCAAGAGGGGAAAGGACACATATTATTGTTACATAGTGGACATATGGGAACTTGACTATGGACATGATTTTAAGGTCCCTTTGTTTCAGTGCAAATGGGTCAATCTGTTAGGAGGCGGGGTACAAGTAGACCCACAGTACGGAATGGCAACAGTGGATCTGAACAATCTTAGGTCCATAGACGAACCATTCGCCCTAGCCAATGATGTGGCGCATGTTTTCTATGTGAAGGATATGTCTACCAAACCGAGAAAAAGAAAAGATAAGGAAGCGAATACATCATACGATGAGCCAAAGCGCCACATAGTTCTTTCAGGAAAAAGAGACATCGTGGGATTGGAGGGCAATACAGACATGTCTGAAGATTATGAAAAGTTTCATGAAATTCCTCCCTTCAAAGTCAAGGCTGACCCAAGCACCCTATCAAACGATGAAGAATATCCATGGTTACGGCGCAATAAGCAAAGGACACAAGCGAAGAAAAAGTGAATACTTTCTCACCACAACTATTATCATGATGCCTTTGATCTAGAATATCACTGCAGTTACATGTGAAGAAATGAAATGCCTTTTCTAACAGACGAGTTTCCGTATGAAACCCTGATACTTCGAAAGAGATTGTCCGTTTTGTACACGAAGTGCGTCCAGTTTTTGCCGTAACCCTCTCAACTTTTTAGCACATGCTATGTGGGTGAAATGATGATACTGTCGGCGTCCTGGGAACGGGGGTCCTCAGACTTGCCTGCCTGCGGCCCACGACAAGGCTGCATCAACGGCCTGGTACGGTCCATCTTCATCAGCAACCACTCAAGACGCTCGCGAGGGGCCAAGCCTCATGAGGCGGACGACACCAGGACCTCCTGGGGGTGGCCTCACTAGGCTGGCTCCTGAGGAGCGGAGATATCTATGCAAGGGGCACCTCGCGAGGTGCGCGTGACGTGACCCGTGACGATCAAGGCCAGGCGGGCGCCAGCGGGAATAGAGTACTAGTTGCCTCTTTGGTGCTAAAGGGGCAAGCACAGGCGAGGAGTCCCGAGGCATCAGGCAAAGGTTTCCATATCGATGCACCGAGACCAAGACCAGCAGGACGGCAGGACGGAGGTCACCGCGGAGCCCACAGCGGCGTCACCACCAGAGCCTTTGGCAGGCGAAGACCACCTTTTGTCAGGATAGCTTTTACTAGTTGTCTCCCTTCAAACTTGGCCGTTGTGGGATCCCTTCCCGCCTAACATTTGGGAAGAGGACCAGGGCCTCTATAAATAGGACTAGCCACCACCATGGGGAGGCACCTCATCTTGGATTGGATTCATTCGACCAAGGCCAACTCACCAGCTCACCGAGATCTAGAACACCTCTCCTCAGGAGGCTATTCTTACCTTGTACTGTTCATCCTCAGCCTACAAGGCAATCCACCACACCACACTGGAGTAGGGTATTACACCGCAACGTTGGCCCGAACCAGTATAAACCCTCGTGTCTCTTGTTCTTTGGGTTCGTTGAGCTAGGCCTTGAGATCATTGCGAGAGCGAGCTAGGGAGAGAGAGAGAGATCTTCGTGCGCACCCTAGTGTTCGAACCTCAAGGGTTTGCCAGAACCCGTAATCCGACATTTGGGCGCCAGGTAGGGGTGCGCCGAAGCTTCGCTCCTCCATCGGCGTCACCTCTCCTTCGGCCCCCATGGTCTGCGCCGCTCCTCCGACTGGACCGACGGACGCCCGCAACGGTGCCATGGGGCTCAAGTCCCTCACCCTCACCTTACGGCGGGTGCAGTGGCCGCCAAAGTTCAGGCCGGAGATGCCACACCGCTATGACGGCGCGGCGGATCCGTCGACCTTCCTGCTGGCATACGAGGAGGCCATTCTGGAGGCTGGCGGCGACAACAAGGTCATGGCCAACTTGTTCCCCATGGCCCTCGCTGGCGTGCCGCGCGCCTGGCTGATCAACCTGCCAGGATCCTCAGTGGCTTCTTGGGAGGAGCTGCGCGGCCTTTTCGTCACACACTTCGTGGCGCCGGCGCCTGTCACCGTCGCAGCCCTCCTCGGCGGCTCACAAGCACCGCCCTCGGACCGCCATGTCAAGCAATTCTTCTGCCAGATCGGCATCGCCTCTGTGCAGCAGGGAGCCCCTCCAGGATGGGCGGCGCCCAAAGCCGACCTCACCTTCGACTCAGGGGACCACCCTACTACCTCTTGAGCACTGCGTTGGTTTTCCCTTGAAGAGGAGAGGGTGATGCAGTAAAGCAGCGTAAGTATTTCCCTCAGTTTTTGAGAACCAAGGTATCAATCCAGTAGGAGGCCACACACGAGTCCCTCGCACCTACACAAACAAATAAAATCCTCGCAACCAACACAATAAAGGGGTTGTCAATCCCTTCACTGTCACTTCGAAAGTGAGATATGATAGATATGATAAGATAATATTTTTGGTATTTTTATGATAAAGATGCAAAGTAAAATAAAAGGCAATAAAAATAGCTAAGTGTTGGAAGATTTATATGATGGAAAATAGACCCGGGGCCATAGGTTTCACTAGTGGCTTCTCTCGAGAGCATAAGTATTACGGTGGGTGAACAAATTACTGTTGAGCAATTGACAGAATTGAGCATAGTTATGAGAATATCTAGGTATGATCATGTATATAGGCATCACGTCCGCGACAAGTAGACCGACTCCTGCCTGCATCTACTACTATTACTCCACACATCGACCGCTATCCAGCATGCCTCTAGAGTATTAAGTTTAAAAGAACAGAGTAACGCTTTAAGTAAGATGACATGATGTAGAGGGGTAAACTCATGCAATATGATATAAACCCCATCTTGTTATCCTCGATGGCAACAATACAATACGTGCCTTGCTTCCCCTGCTGTCACTGGGAAAGGACACCGCAAGATTGAACCCAAAGCTAAACACTTCTCCCATTGCAAGAAAGATCAATCTAGTAGGCCAAACCAAACTGATAATTCGAAGGGACTTGCAAAGATAACCAATCATACATAAAAGAATTCAGAGAAGATTCAAATATTGTTCATAGATAAACTTGATCATAAACCCACAATTCATCGGTCTCAACAAACACACCGCAAAAGAAGATTACATCGAATAGATCTCCACGAGAATCGTGGAGAACTTTGTATTGAGAACCAAAGAGAGAGAAGAATCCATCTAGCTAATAACTATGGACCCAAAGGTCTGAGGTAAACTACTCACACATCATCGGAGAGGCTATGGTGTTGATGTAGAAGCCCTCCGTGATCATTGCCCCCTCCGGCGGAGCTCCGGAAAAGGCCCCAAGATGGGATCTCACGAGTACAGAAGGTTGCGGCGGTGGAATAAGGTTTTTGGCTCCGTATCTGGTAGTTTGGGGGTACATAGGTATATATAGGAGGAAGAAATACGTCGGTGGAGCAACGTGGGCCCCACGAGGGTGGAGGGCGCGCCCAAGGGGGGTAGGCGCGCCCCTCTACCTCGTGCCTTCATGTTAGCTTTCTTGACGTAGGGTCCAAGTCCTCTGGATCACGTTCGTTCCAAAAATCACGTTCCCGAAGGTTTCATTTCGTTTGGACTCCGTTTGATATTCTTTTTCTGCGAAACTTTGAAATAGGCAAAAAACAGCAATTCTGGATGGGCCTCCGGTTAATAGGTTAGTCCCAAAATAATATAAAAGTGTATAATAAAGCCCATTAAACATCCAAAACAGAATATAATATAGCATGGAACAATCAAAAATTATAGATACGTTGGAGACGTATCACACCCCGCTACCACTACTGGCTCGGGTGCGCTCCCAATGCTCTGCACACCCACCATCTGCAACGTCGCCATGACCAAGACCCTCATCAATGGCGGAGCTGGCCTCAACATGCTCTCCGTGGAAGCTTTCGGGTTGCTTCACGTGCCGTACGGCCGGCTCCGCCCCACCAAGCCTTTCTCCGGAGTCGGCAGCGGATCCACCAGCCCCCTGGGGCAAATATGCCTCCCGGTCACCTTCGGTACCCGGGACAACTACCGCACTGAGCTGATCGACTTCGACATTGCCCGCATCGGTCTCCCGTACAACGCCATCCTCGGGTACCCTGCCCTAGCTCAGTTCATTGCAGCGACCCATCCGGCCTACAACCCCATGAAGATGCAGGGGAGCAGCGGCGTCCTCACCATGGCTAGAGACACCAAGGAGGCTCTGACGGCCCTCAAGCTCGCCTTCAGGGCCGCCGTGGCCGCACACCCGGCCGACAAAGCCGCCCCAGGGGCTAAGGGGGGCCGCGCCGGCGAAAAAGAAGCAGTTGTTCACTCAGGACCGAGCCGAAACGAACCAAGTGCCGGTCGAGGAGGATGGATCCTCGGGAGCCACCTTCACCATAGGCGCCAACCTCGACCCGTACCAGGAGGAGGCATTGGTGAAGTTCCTGCACGCGAACAAGGAGGTATTCGCCTGGGAGCCCAAGCAGCTGGTAGGGGTCCTAAGGGGGGTAATCGAACATCACTTAAGGGTGTGCCCCAATGTGCACCCTATGAAGCAGAAGGCGCGGCGTCAGTCCACGAAGAAGCAGTCCTTCATCGTCCAGGAAACTCGCAAACTGCAAGCGGCAGGCGTCATTCAATAGGTCCGGTACCCGGAATGGCTGGCGAACCCTGTCCTCGTGCCCAAGAAAGGCGGGAAGGAACGCATGTGCATCGACTTCACCAACCTCAACAAAGCCTGCCCCCAAGACCCATTCCCACTTTCGCGCATCGACCAGATCATCGACTCCACCGCCGAGTGCGACCTGCTGTGTTTCTTGGACGCATTCTCGGGTTACCACCAAATCAAGATGGCGGTGGAGGACGTGGAGAATACGGCCTTCTTGACCCCGTGCGGGGTATACTGCTACACCTGCATGTCGTTTGGGCTGCGCAATGCTGGGGCGACCTTCCAGCGGCTGATGCACATCACCCTGGGCCAGCAGCTAGGGAGGAACGCTGAAGCCTACGTCGATGACATCGTGGTAAAGTCTCGGGAGGCAAGAACCCTCATTCAGGACCTGGAGGAGACTTTCACCAGCCTGCGCCAGGTGGACCTGCGGCTCAACCCGGAGAAGTGCGTGTTTGGTGTCCCCTCCGGCAAGCTACTGGGCTTCCTCGTGTTGCACAGGGGGATCGAGGCCAACCCATAGAAGGTCAAGGCGATAGAAGAAATGAGCCCGCCACAAACTCTCAAGGAAATGCAGAAGCTAGCGGGTTGCGTGACCTCGCTGGGGCGCTTCATCTCCAAGCTAGGGGAGCGCTCCCTGCCATTCTTCAAGCTGATGAAGAAGAAGGGCCTGTTCGAGTGGACCCCAGAGGCCGACCTGGCGTTTCAAGACCTCAAGAGATACTTGACCAGCCCTCCGGTGATGGTAGCACCTCGTCCCCTCGAGCCCCTGGTGCTCTACCTAGCCGCCACACCCCACTTAGCCAGCGTAGCGTTGGTGGCTGTCCGGGAGGAGCGCCAGGCCAAGAGCACGCCGCGTAATGCCGCACATTCAGCCGGGACGGTGCGGTGCCGAGAAGGCTCCGCTAAAGCCACGACGACGCCCGCGGATGACCAGGCCCCACAAGACGGCGTTTCTGGGCCCGCGGAGGCCCTGGTGGGTGGCCAAGCTCTTGAGGCCCCCCACCTCAAGAGCCGCCGCAGCCTCCGGAGGCCACAAGCTCCATCGACGCTCCCGCCCACGTTGAGCACCCGGTATACTTCGTCAGCACGGTGTTACGGGATGCAAGAGCACGATATCCCATGCCGCAGAAGCTTTTGCTCGCACTCCTGGTGGCCTCACGCAAGCTGAGTCATTACTTCCAAGGCCACCCAATTAAGGTCGTCTCAGCCTACCCACTGGAGAGGGTGCTCCGGAGCCCCAATGCTGCGGGAAGAGTCGCTGAGTGGAACATCGAACTGCAAGCGTTTCAGTTGGAGTTCAGCACAACCAGGGTCATCAAGGGAGCCGCGCTCGCCGACTTCGTCGCAGAATGGACCGACGCTCCGGAGCCCAAAGCAGGCGAGAGCCGATCCCTCTCGCCAGGAAGAGAAGCGCCAGATGGCTGGGTCATGTACTTCGACGGCACTTTCGCATGCCAAAGTGCGGGGGCTGGCGCCGTGCTCATCTCGCCCACCCAAGACAAGCTATACTACGCCGTGCGGCTCTGCTTCCAGCGGGGCGAGAAGGTCTCCAAGAACATTGCGGAATACGAGGGGTTGATCACCGGCCTCAAGGCCACGGCAACCTTGGGGGTGAAGCGTCTCACCATCAAGGGCGACTCCCAACTCCTCGTTAACTTCTCCAACAAGGTGTACGAGCCGAGGGACGAGCACATCGAGGCGTACCTCACGGAGGTGCGCAAGATGGAGAAGCAATTCTTGGGCCTAGAACTGCAACATGTGCCACGCGACACAAACAAGGAAGCCGATGAGATCGCCAAGAGAGCATCAAGGCATCTTCCCCAAGAGCCTGGTGTCTTCGAAGAGCGACCCTTCAAGCCCTCGGTAGCCCCCTCAGCAGCGGAGCCCCTGCCGCCTCATGAGGAACTACCCCAGCCACCAGCCTCGGGAGCCCCCGCCTGTGGCCCGACCTCAGGAGCGCGCCTGCTCCTGGCACTCGAGCCTCAGGAGGGGTCCTGGACCGAGGAATCCAGGGCATACCTAGTGCAAGGAACGCTGCCGGAGAAAGAGGAGGACGCGGAGTGCGTGGCCCGGTAGGCTACGGCATATTGCATCCAGGATGGTGAGCTATACAGAAAACGACCAAATGATGTTTTCTTGCGATGCATCTCCAGGAAGCAGGGGAGCGAGCTGCTAGCTGACATACATGGCGGAGACTGCGGGCATCACTCGTCTCGCGTACCCTGGTCGGCAAGGTGTTCCGCAGCGGGTTCTACTGGCCCACAACACTCAACGACGCAACTGAGCTGGTAAAGTCCTGCGAGGCCAGCCAGTTCCATGCCAAGAAAATCCACCAGCCGGCCCAGGACCTCCAGACTATCCCACTCTCATGGCCGTTCACGGTCTGGGGGCTGGATATCCTGGGTCCGTTCCCTCGAGCACCCGGGGGCTACCACTACCTCTACGTCGCCATCGACAAGTTCACCAAGTGGGCAGAGGTGGAAGCCGTCCGCACCATCCCAGCCGGGTCGGCAGTTAAGTTCATCAAGGGCCTCATGAGCCGGTTTGGGGTCCCTAACCGCATCATCACCGACAACGGCTCACAGTTCACTAGCAATCTCTTCAAGACATGTTGTGCTAACCTTGGAACGCAGATATGCTACGCCTCAGTGGCACACCCCAGGAGCAATGGCCAAGCTGAGCGCGCCAACACAGAGGTCTTGAGAGGCCTCAATACCAGGACCTTCAATAAGAAGCTCGAGGCCTGCAGTAGGGGCTGGCACGACGAGCTCCAGTCCGTGCTGTGGTCCATCCGCACCACCGCCACCAAGCCAACAGGCGAGACCCCATTCTTACTCGTCTACAGAGCCGAAGCAGTCCTTCCTCATGAGGTCAAGCACCGCTCCGCGCGGGTCCTAGCGTTTGACGAGGCACGTCAGGACACCATGCGGGGATGGACCTCGTGCTGGGGGAGGAGTGCCGCCGTCAAACCTCGCTCCAGGCGGCGAGATATCAGCAGGCGCTACGACGGTACCACTGCCGCAGCGTCCGCTCCAGGACGCTCGAGGTGGGTGATCTCATCCTGAGGCGGGTGCTCTCCAGGGAAGGGCTGCATAAGCTCTCACCCATGTGGGAGGGCCTGTTTAGGATTGCCCGCGTCTCTAGGACTAGCGCCGCGCGCCTGGAGACGCAGGACGGGATCCCCATCCAGAACGCCTGGAACATCCCGCACCTCCGGAAGTTCTACCCATGAAGCAAGGCCCAGTGCCTGTGAAGGTCTCCGCTCGTGACACTCTCACGTAATAATGAGTGGGGATGTACACGCCCTGGAGTCTCCGAAGTGCCGCCCTTGGGCCTCGAGGGCTCCCTCCCACGTCCTAGTGGCAGCACTTAGCTCCGCGCTGGTGAGAATACTAGACTAGGTGCCGGACGCGGCTGTTCATTTGCTTTCTGTAGTTGGCTTGCACCCCTTTTTAATGGAATTTGAAGTTATGGCGTTTCTCGATGGCTTGGTTGAATCCCCTCTTCTCTCTGATTCTTCCCTCGGTTCTTTGTTTTGCGCCAGGGAGGGCGGAAGTTGCCCGACGCTCTCCCTCGCACGCCTCGCGAGGGGGCTGGACAGGTGTGCGTGCATGCACGCTCCCCTGGTCTCCGTGAGGCGCCCTCGATTGAGCTTGTGACCGGCGCATCCTCCTTTTAAGTCCGTGCCCCACGGGTACCGCGACGTGGTGCGCTAGGCCATGATCAGCCCATGCCTGAAGCCTCGTGCAAGGAGGGATAAGGAATTCCTAACGAATTTTCGCAGCTTCGCGATGTCTCTCAAGTCAGCAGTAGGTAAGCCCCACCAGATGCCAGAAGGCGCGTGCCCTCATGAGGTGGAAGCTACCTCGGATGTATCAAGCTAAGTTACCCCTCTACGCCTGCGTAAAGCATAGATTCCACAACACAACCCGGAAACAATAAATATAGGACAAAGCAGCATAAGCACTACGATTCATTACACGCCCTCGCAGGGCCCCATACTTGTTTCTTGTAAAACAGGGGAAGAGGAAAGGACAAGGAAAAGCGGCTCCTACGACGCGGCTGCTCACGAGGATCGGCCCCCCGGATTCAGCCGGAGCCCTCCTCGCGCTTCACTGGGGCGTGGCGACGGGACGACCCGCCACCATCCTCATCCTCGTCACGGCCGTCGCCAAGGCCGAGCACTTCGTCACCATCGTTGTCTTCAGGGCAGCACCTGGCGCGGCGACCGTCTTCCCCGAACACCCTCACGAAGAGGGTCGCTGCACCATCGTACTTGAATTGGAGCGTGCACCACCTGCTCAGACCGCGCGCGTGGGAAAACGTCTGCCAGCCATGGGCCAGGGCTACGTTGCCCGCGACGGAAACCTCCACCGCGACCAACGTAGCCCTGCTGCAGCAACCGTCGGCCTGCAGCCAGAGGCCGCCAGGACCTGAGGCCGGCAGCTCACCAGCAAAGGAGCACAGTAGCCGAAGCCAGGTGCCGGCCGGGTTCTCCGACCACACAACAAACTCTGGCAGCACCTCCGCGGAGTGGAAGCGCGGCCGGGGAGGCCGAGCGACCATGTCGCGCCTCCCTTCGTTGACAGGACTGCCACGTCTCGGGCGACTTCCGCTGCGCAAAGAGACGCCGCCGCGGCTGCCAGGGACGGCACCGAACCCCGAAGAAGTTCGCTCGCGCCCACGAGGGACAACAGCAGGGGTTGCGGCGTGCTTGCGGGGGCGACCACGCCCCCTCTTAGGCGATGGCGAGGCAGGCCCCTCCTGGCGAGCCTTCCCCTTCTCCGCGGCCGAGAACCTCTTCACTGGCACCATGAGTGTCGCTGCAAGGCGGTGGAGCAAGGAGGTAGAAGAAGAAGCGGGCGGAATGGAGGAAGAGATGAGTGACGGGGCCTCCGCCCCCCCTCCTCATTTATAGCCAGAAGGAGGCCAACCGGCTTCCACGATCGCAGGTAATGATGGTTCTTCTTCTGCATACAGCAAGGACTCGTCAAGTCGGGCAGTTATCGAGGCTTCGTGGGGAAGTGGAGATGGCCACGTCCCATCAGTCGCCACGCGTCATTTAAGGCCGCAGGCTATTGGGGCCCGCGGTGCTCCGCACTTGCCCTTTGGCTTCGCCTCAAAGCCAAGTACGAGCGTGCCTTGGGCCCGGGGGCTACTGTCGGCGTCCTGGGAATGGGGGTCCCCAGACTTGCCTGCCTACGGCCCACGACACGGCTCCATCAACGGCCTGGTATGGTCCATCTTCATTTGCAACCACTCAAGACCCTCGCGAGGGGCCAAGCCTCGCTAGGAGGACGACACCAGGACCTCCTGGGGGGGACCTCACCAGCTGGTTCCCGAGGAGCAGAGATATCTATGCAAGGGGCACCTCGCGAGGTGCACGTGACGTGAGCCGTGACGGTCAAGGCCAGGCGGGCGCCAGTGGGCACAGAGTACCAGTTGCCTCTTTGGTGCTAAAGGGGCAAGCGCATGCGAGAAGTCCCGAGGCGTCAGGCAAAGGTTTCCATATCGGTGCAACGAGACCAAGACCAGCAGGACGACAGGACGGAGGTCACCGCGGAGCCCACGGTGGCGTCACCACCAGAGCCTTTGGCAGGCGAAGACCACCTTTTGTCAGGATAGCTTGTACTAGTTGTCTCCCTTCAAACTTGGCCGTTGTGGGATCCCTTCCCGCCTAACATTCGGGAAGAGGACCAGGGCCTCTATAAATAGGACTAGCCACCACCATGGGGAGGCACCTCATCTTGGATTGGAGTCATTCCACCAAGGCCAACTCACCAGCTCACCGAGCTCTAGAACACCTCTCCTCAGGAGGCTGTTCTTACCTTGTACTGTTCATCCTCAACCTACAAGGCAATCCACCACACCACACTGGAGTAGGGTATTACACCACAACGGTGGCCCGAACCAGTATAAACCCTCGTGTCTCTTGTTCTTTGGGTTCGTCGAGCTAGACCTTGAGATCATTGTGAGAGCGAGCTAGGGAGAGAGAGATCTTCGTGCGCACCCCGGTGTTCGAACCTCAAGGGTTTGCCGGAACCCGTAATCCGACAGATACCATGCCAACTTTCAACCTTTTTAGAGTTTCTTTGTAGTGCTTTTCAATTTCAGTGTCATTTAGCTCAGAAAAATCAGTAAATGCAAGAAAAATACCAATGAAGTCAGAAAGGGTTGAAAATCGGTGATGTGGCTTTGAATGGTTCAATTTTGAACACACAAAAAGTCTGGAGTTCAAATAAGTTCAAAAAAATGAAATCCCTTTGTAACATATGAGTTTTCGTCCGAAACCCTGATACTTCGAAACAGATTGTCCGTTTTGTACGCGAAGTGCATCCAGTTTTTGCTGTAACCCTCTCAACTTTTTATCACATGCTATGTGGGTGAAATGATGATACCATGCCAACTTTCAACCTTTTCAGAGTTCATTTGTAGCGCTTTTCAATTTCAGGGTCATTTAGCTTAAAAATCAGTAAATGCATGAAAAATACCAGATGAAGTCAGAAAGGGTTGAAAATTGATGATGTGGCTTTGAATGGTTCATTTTGAACACACAAAAAGTATGGAGTTCAAATAAGTTCAAAAAAATGAAATCCCTTTGTAACAGATGAGTTTTCGTCCGAAACCCTGATACTTCGAAAGAGATTGTCCGTTTTGTACACGAACTGCATCCAGTTTTTGCCGTAACCCTGTCAACTTTTTAGCACATGCTACGCGGGTGAAATGATGATACCATGCAAAGTTCCAACCTTTTCAGAGTTCATTTGAAGTGCTTTTCAATTTCAGGGTCATTTAGCTCAAAAAAATCAGTAAATGCATGAAAAATACCACATGAAGTCAGAAAGGGTTGAAAATTGACGATGTGGCATTGAATGGTTCATTTTGAACACAAAAAAGTATGGAGTTCAAATAAGTTCAAAAAAATGAAATCCCTTTGTAACAGATGAGTTTTCGTCCGAAACCCTGATACTTCGAAAGAGATTGTCCGTTTTGTACACGAACTGCATCCAGTTTTTGCCGTAACCCTGTCAACTTTTTAGCACATGCTACGCGGGTGAAATGATGATACCATGCAAAGTTCCAACCTTTTCAGAGTTCATTTGAAGTGCTTTTCAATTTCAGGGTCATTTAGCTCAAAAAATGAACTAATAGCAAAAAGAATGAACTAATAGCAAAAAAATGAACTAATAGCAAAAAGAATGAACTAAAAGTATTCAATTAAAATATTCTGTTATGATCAACTAAAACAAAACTATAATATTCTTCAATAGCAAAAAGAATCAACTAAAAACTTTTATAAAACTCTAATAGCAAAAGGAATCAACTAAAAAGCTTTTATAAATCACTAGTATTTTTGAAACTAAAATTATATAAAATTTATGCAACTAAAATTATCAAAGTATTTTCTGTTCAAAACATGAAAAGCAAAAAGAATTTTTTTTGTTAGAAACTTTAATAGCAAAAAGAATTATCATAAAGAATTTTTTTGTTAGAAACTAAAATAAAAAAATATGTTTTTGAATATAATGATAAAACACAGTAATATTAAATAGCAGAAAAAAGAATCACTCCAAAATCTATTTTTATAGTAAAGTCAATCACAAACTAGTGATTCACACAAATTTCCAGGAATTCAAATTTAAACTATTCAAATTTGAAAACTAATGGCACTAACAGAAATTTTATAATTTTTGTGACCTAAAAGTAAAAAGAATTAAAAAATAAGGCAAAAAACAAAAGAAAATAAATAATCCAAAAAACAAAACAAAAAACTGGAAAAAAGTAAAAAAAAATGCCCCTACTGGGCCACCACGGCCTGAATACGACTAGAAACCCCATTGGGCCAGGATTCAGGCCCCCAGAAGGCCTAGTAGGCCCACACGCAGCGGAGTGTGAGATTAGGCCCGCAAGCCTGCATTTGAGAGGAGCTCGGGAGGGCAGCGGCAGTGGGGCTTATAAACCACTCCGAGCCCCTCTCAACTAGCGAGGTGGGACTAAACTTTTGGCAACGGGCAGCACAAGGCCTTTGGTCCCGGTTGGTGGCACCAACCGGGATGAAAAGTGTGCATTGGTACCAGTTCGTGGTACCAACCGGGACCAATGCTCCCCTTTAGTCCCGGTTGGTGCCACCAACCGGGACCAAAGGTCCTTGTTTCCCGCCCTTTGGGATGCTGAAAAGAGACCTTTGGTCCCGGTTGGTGGCACCAACCGGGACTAAAGGGGGGATTGGTCCCGGTCGGTGCCACGAACCGGGACCAATGCTTTGTGTATATAAGCAACACTTAGCAGTTTCCTTCTCAGATCGATCGATCTCCTCGTCCTCTCTTCCGATGACGTTGCCAGGCTGCTCCTCGTCACCGTTGCCGCCGAGCCCTTCGGACCGCGTCGTCGCCTCCCCAAGCCCGCCGTCCTCATTGCCGGCATCCCCGAGCCCGCCGTCCTCGTCCTCGTCCTCATCGCCGCGTTCCTCCCCGAGCCCGCCTTCCTCGTCCCCGTCACCGGGTGCCGCCCCGAGCTCGCCGTCCCCATCACCGCGTGCCGCCCCAAGCCCGCCGTCCTCGTCGCCGGACTCCAACCATCGCCGCCCCCCTCCAAGTGAGCCCCTCTTTTCCCATGGTCCCTTGCTCCCCATCTCCGCGCGTGCCCCCGAGCCCCTTGCTCTGCCACTGCTCCATGGTCGTCGCCGGCCCCGACGCATTGATTGAAGAGCAGCAGCAATGTCGTGAATGAGAGGAGAAGGAGTGGAGCAGCAGCAACGCTGTCCACTTCTGAACTTTCTGAATGTTTTACAGCGATGAACAGTGCATAGAAGGTGTTTGATGAAATGCTAGATGGCTTTGGGCATTTTTGGAATTTCTGTTTTTTTGTGGTGAGGTACTAATGCAAGACAAAGGCGATGGCAAAATTTCAGAATTTTTGGAGTGGTTTAGAATAGGTTTTCAGCAAGGAATTTGAATCTGGTTCAAATTTCATTTGAATGAAATTTGAAAAATTTGAACTATGGATCAGAAGGTTTTTGGTGAAATGGAGTGTGGGTACTTTCATGAAGTTGGAGCAATTTTTCTGGTTGTAAAAGAGCTAGGAAAATTTGGAATATGCTAAATATGTCAAAAATGTTTTCTTTTCATAGAAAGTTTTTTGTTATAGAAAGTTTTTATATATGACTATGGATATATGAGCAATGATGATCCATGGATGTATGCACTGATATATGAGAAATGATGTTCATAGAATATTTACCAAGTATATATGCATTTTTGTTCATATATGTATTTTTTTCATAGCATTTTTTCCATGTATATATTTATGTGGCTATGTATGTATAGATGGATATCATTTTTTTCCATGTATGTATGTCGTTGTCGATATACCCCCTCCTCGATAACTTCGACATGAGGGGGGTGTCGATATACCGACCTCCCCGATAACATTTTTTTCCATGTATATACGTCGTTGTCGATATACCCCCTCCCCGATAACTTCGACATGAGGGGGGGGGGTCGATATACCCCCTCCCCGATAACATTTTTTTCCATGTATGTATGTCGTTGTCGATATACCCCCTCCCCGATAACATTTCCTTCTTCATATGTTGAGTTAGTTGATTTAGATTAGTGGACTTTAGGTTAGTTGATTTATAGTGCATTTTAGGTTAGTTGTTGTTAGTGCATTTTAGGTTAGTGGAGAGGAAATTGAAAAAATAAGGAAAAAGAAGAAAAGAGGAAGAAGGAAGAAGGAGGAAGGAAGAAGAAGAAAAATAAGTAGAGGAAGAAGGAAAATAAGAAGAGGAAGAAGGAGGAGAAGAATGAGAAGAAGAGGAGAGGAAGAAGAGGAGAAAAACAATAAGAAGAGGAAGAAGAAGAAAAAAAATAGGAGAAGAAGAAAAAATAGAATATTCTATTTTTTTCTTCATAATTCTATTTTTTGTTCTTCTCCTCTATTCCTTCTTCTTCTCGTCTTTTTCCGTTCTTCTATTTTTTTCTTCTCCTCTATTCCTTCTTCTTCTCCTCTTTTTTTTTCTTCTTCCTCTTCTTATTTTTTATCGTGAACGAGGGTGTCGAGGATCGCCGAGTGGTCGAGGGTCGGGAACTAGGGTAGAGGGTCGAGGGTCTCCGAGAGGTCGAGGGTCGTCGAGGGGCCTAGGGTCGAGGATCGCCGAGGGCTCGAGAGGGGGACGTCGATGAACCCCCTCTCACTCGACCAACTCTCGAGGACACCCAAACCCTAGAAAAGAAACATTGTCGATCTCCAACCCCCTCCTGCCCCTACCCCACAAACTCTCTCGAGTTTATAAGAGATTTATCAAGAATGCCCCCATTATGGATGTGCATAATTAAGTTGATCCATATTTTTCCTGATCTCATCTACGCTTCTATATGTGCACGTTCTCTTGTGTCAAAGTATTGAAGAAATCCATGGTTTCATAATTAGCCGGAAGTAACAGGCGCATGATGGTATGAAGCTCTCCAAAGTTATTTTGGAAAGGAGTCCTAATAGGATAATTCTCCTTTTGGTATGAAGTTCAGCAAATGCCTTCCAAATAGCGATATTCAAAAGGCTATTGATGAACTTCGTACCAATAAGCGAATTATCCTATCAGGACTCCATTCCAAAATAACTTTGGAGAGCTGCATACCATCATGCGCCTGTTACTTCCGGCTAATGATGAAGCCATGGTTTTCTTGAATCCTTTGACACTAGACAACGTGACATATAGAAGGGTAGATGAGATCAGGAAAAATAGGGACCATTTACTGCACATCCAGAATGGCGCCATTTTGTTAAATCCCTTGTCGGTCCGAACGCCGGACATTCATGAGAGAGGCGGTCCGTCCCAAACCCTAGAAGCGTTGCCGAGGCCACCCAAATTTACCAAGTTAAAAGAGCGTTGTCGTCGAGGCCACCCCAAACCCTAGAAGCGTTGTTGAGGCCACCCCAAACCTTAGAAGCTTCAAGGCCACTAATTAATATTCCTTGTTGTGATTAGCTAGCCAGGTCTATGTTTGCCACTAATATATCCATCTCTCATGTTTGTATATTAATTGCCATGTTGAAATATTTGCAGAAACTATGGAGCAAAGAGAGTTGGAAACAGAACAGTTGTTGGGGGACATAATCCTCGGTGGAGGTGATGTCTTGTCGTATCTCAATGACATCGATGGTCTGGAAGGAGAGGGTAAAGCAGGCTCCGGTGATCGAACAATGGAGGAGGAAGGACATGATCATGATGGCTCCGGTGACCGAACGGAGGAGGGAGCTGTTGCAAAGTTCGATGAGGTATATATATATATTAATTAAGCCTGTGCTGACTAGCTAATTGATGCATTAATTGTTTTGGTATGTACATATATTAACTCTTCTTCCTTCTTTAATAGCCCTCCAGATCGAGCCAAACTTCGGTAACGAGACGAGGCCCGAAGAAAAGGTTGCGCCAGGATGAAAGGTTCACGATCATAGCAATCTCGGACGATGGACAAAGGATTGAACCCAGGCGGACCAAGGAAGCATTTTCTGCTCAGTGCGGGGCTATTGTTAGGGAGATGATCCCGATCAGCATCCAGCTATGGAATAATCCTAAGAACGAAGACCCTCAAGTTCCTTATGTCAAGATAGACAGAAAGATGATCTTTGGACCTCGCTGAAGGCAAATTTCACCCTACCGCCAGAGGAGGATCCGGATAAGCCAGTTATAGAGCCATTGGTCAAGGCTCATGCTCTTAAGAAGATGGCAGATCTATTCAGGAGGTG
Organism: Aegilops tauschii subsp. strangulata; assembly: GCF_002575655.3. Taxonomy (NCBI): domain Eukaryota; kingdom Viridiplantae; phylum Streptophyta; class Magnoliopsida; order Poales; family Poaceae; genus Aegilops; species Aegilops tauschii. The sequence continues at coordinate 363,113,838 of NC_053038.3, forward strand.
GAAGAATGAGTTGAAATCAACGTATGTCGACAAAGGGAAGACTCCAGAATTCACCGGCCGATTTGAGAAGATAAGAGATCACTGGCCCGAATTTGTGGCCTACAAGACATCGGACAGGAGTAAGAAGATGTCGTAGAAAAACAAGATAAATGCTGCAAAGAAGCTGTATCACCATCGCACGGGGTCAGGTGGCTACCTCAAAGCCCGGCCGTTGTGGGACAAAGCTGAGAATGACCTGATTGCTAAAGGGATCGAACCAGAGACATTGAACTGGCCGGACCGTTCAAGGACTTGGTTCTTCGAGGTTGGGGGAACCTTGGACCCTGAAACAGGGAAGTGCATTTGGACGGACGAGCAACTTGCAACACCCGCCAAGAAGCTTCAGAAGTGTATTGCCGCAACGCAGCAAGGGACGTTCGTTCCCAACAGAGAGAATGACGAGCTGACCGAGGCCCTTGGGAATCCTGAGCACCCTGGACGAGCACGAGGCACGCCAGGCTCCGTTGCGTGGAAGGTTGGGTTTCCCGGCGCAGGCAGTTACAAAACCCGGGAGAGGAAGAGGAAACTGGAGCAGAGCGAAATGTAGAAGTTGAATGCAAGAGTACAAAAGCTAGAGGAACAAGTTGAGAGCCAGCAAGCTGCCGGAGCTACCCCATAAGCTACCCTGCCATCTCAGCAGAGAAGCAGCATGGCTTCCACCGAGATCGTTCAGCAGCCTGACTTCACGGCTCCTAGCTACCCCTTAGATGCTATCACGGAGGCTCAATGTTGCCAGCTTATGACGCAATGGCAGAATCTCAAAGACAAGGCAGCTGTCAGCTCTGTTGCACCTCCTCAACCCGACGGTACTTTTCACTGCCGTCCGATTCCACATGGCTATGCTGTTGTGATGGTGGATGAAGTAACGGAGGGATTTGAGGAGCTCGAGCTTGACCACCCTACACGTGAAGGGGAGACTCAGCTGGGTCTTGCTCTGAAGACTCCATGTCTATGGCGGAAGGAGCACATCAAGCTTCCAAACTGGACGCCTCCTCCTCCGACGAGTTAGGGCACTCCGCCTCCTCCTCCTCCTCTGGCGAGTGATCAGGGCACTCCACCTCCTTCTCCGGCTGCTCCGGTGCGTGAGGCCGGCACTCCGCCTCCTCCTTCGCCTCCTCCGGCGCGTTCGAGCAGTCCGCCTCCTCCCCCGCCTCGTCAGCAATGGCGGAAGACAGACGCCGCCGCTCCGGCTCCTCCGGTGCGTGGGAGCACTCCGCCTCGTAAGCAACAACGAAAGAGAGACACCGCCACTCCGGCGTCTAGCAGTATAGCCAAAGGCGGGAGGCAATACAGATACGGTCCATCTCTCAAGCCTCTAGAGAAGTTACCATACGAGAGGACCGTGGAGGAAAATGCGGAGATCGTTGAAGCCTATGTGAAGGATTTTTTTGCAAAGAAACCTCCACCTCCAAAGGAGATGATAGATCCGATGAAATTGAAGCACACTATCGATGTCCTGAAGCGACCACCACCGCCTCCGTCGGATGACAACCATGTCCGCGCTCTTAAAAAGACACTACAAGAAGCGCGCCTGTCGGGAACTACTTCCAGTGATAAAAGGTTAGAAGAACGAAGAACTGGGAAAAAAATTCCCCAGCTCGGCGAACAGGCAAACCAATCGTGCCCCCCGCTCAAAGTGTCTAGCGATATCATCGTAAATCTGCCGGGGATGGTGCCCGGTACCAATCCTGGTGATTACCTGGGCGATGATGTAGTGTTTGATACAATGGAGGTGTGGATGAATTCATATACCAGTACGGGAAGCCTCTCATCAAACCTAATCATCCTCCTCTAACAACGATGATGCGAAGGTTCCATGAATGGTACATGAAAACCTGCAGGGAGTCTGGGAAGGATGTTTTGACGATGCGAATTAAAGAGGAGCATGACCTCGTTGGAACTGGTCTGTTTTCTGTTGCATTTGAGGAGTTATTCCAGTTATACAATAAAAAGGCCCTCGACGAAACACTCCTGACTTGCTACTGTCTGGAAGTACTACTTCTGTAATTAAGTCTCTCTCTATATATATAGCTCAGCTCTTTCATTGCATGTGCATATAATTATCCTCACTATTATGCAGATTGAAGATCGTCGAATGCAGGAAAGCACAAATCTGGGACATTGTGTTCATTAACCCAGATATCATACATGAATGGACGGTTAAACACAATGTCAAAGAAACCGAGGACAACTTGCTACAATCGTTGCTTAAAATTAAAACAAAGATAAAATACTCTTTCCTTACAACTTCAAGTGAGTGTTAATGTCTTATGCATATTCGGTTTCCCTTATTATTACTCGAGGTTATAGTAATGTAATTGATGAGTTATGCATGCGTGCGCAGATTCCACTTTATTCTGCTAGAGGTCTAGCTTGAGCAGGGAGGAGTAACCGTCTTAGACTCGAGACGAAAAGATCCCCAGGAGTATGCAAACATGACTGCAATGCTCCAGAAGTAAGTTCAATCGATCATTATCACACCATATCGGCAACTTTGTTCATTTGATCCTGATATCAAGTAATTATTTTCTTTGTCTGGCAGGGTTTGGAAAGAGTTCACCGAAAGGACTCCGGGACTGCTGAGCGAGCTGCGATTTACACACCCGAAAGTAAGTACTACTACCTAGTTCCGCGCATCTCCCATTGATTCTAGCTAGTTTCATCAATACCATTTATAATGCTTGATTATCAGTTTGACTGAACTCTATTTCTCGTAAAGTTGTTGTGGCAGGAAGCCGGGAATGATTTTTGTGGGTACTACGTTTGCGAGTACATCTACAACACCACGATCTCTAATAAGCAGGGCTACTCTAGAAACAATATGATGTGCGTAAGCAAAAATATTCACAATTTTATTTTATTACCATCATTTGTGTTGAGTTTCATTCATATACATGTATTGAACCCCTTCTTCAAATTAGGTCTGGCAGATGTAGGATGAACTCCTACCACATGATCGCATAAACGCAATTCAAGAGGGATTGGCGAGATTCTTTCTTGACCACGTCATCAATAAAGCCGAAGAATACCATGTGGAACTTGACTTCAGATGTTAGGGATTGTAAGAGATCTCATATTGTATATATGTAGCTAGTGGCGTCGGATAGATATACGAGAACTTGTTGTTCGACCAATCCCTCGGAGAAGGAGAGTTCGATCACTTCTCTCTGTATATGTTCATGACGATCTTGTGTACTTAATGGTTTCCTTCATTTTCTTACTAACTAGCGTGTCGAGTCCTCTCTATTCAGGCACGGAGATAAGAGAGGTCACTTCTCTCTAGCTATTAGCTAGCTAACACAATAGATGAAACCCCCAAATACCCCAGCTCCTGAGCTGCTGACGCGTGGATGCTTTTTGGTCCCGGTTGGTGTTACCAACCGAGACTAAAGGCCCTCCTGCCTGGGCTCGCGGCAGCAGCCACATGGACCACCATCTGTCCCGGTCCGTAAGCGAACCGGGACTAAAGGTGATGGGCTTTAGTCCCGATTCCAGAACTGGGACAAATGTGCCTCTGGAACCGGGACAAATGGTCCTTTTTCTACTAGTGAAAGTGGATGGATCTAAGTGATCAAGTTGAATTAGTAGGAAGATATGATGTTGGGACGGCACACAAGTGTCGAGGCAATGCCTATAAACTCCAATTTGAATTGAGGTGCATATAAGGAGGTTGTTGTATCCTGGGAAGTCAAATCACTCGAAGTGTTTGATAATCCGTGTTTCTTCCACAACCTCTTCATTGCTACTGTATAATTTTTTTATAACGATGCATAAATATAATATAAATATGAAAAAAAACAAATACGCAGAAATAATAGTGGCGCGTGGCAATACCCTACGCTACTGCTAGTACAAGTAGTAATAGCGCAGGGTCAGGCCCGCGCTATTACTAACAATTAGCTATAGCGCGCTAGCAGTATGCGGGGGCCCGCGCTACTGCTTGGCCATTACCCCACGCTCTACTAGGATTTTCACTAGTAGTGGGGGGAGGCGTCAAGTAATAACCAGCGAGAGAGGATATCATGAAGTTAAGAAGCACAAGATGACCATCTATTGACATCATATTTGCTTTCCACTGCTTGCGTCTCCTAGAAATTCTGTCAAATAATAATTGACAGAAACTTTTCTAGCATTCCTATAACCAAGCGGCAGTCCAAGGTATTTGCATGACAGCTGCCTAATCTGACCAGAAAAATCCGCGACGATGTCACCCACGTCAGCCCCATCAGCCAAAAAAAAAAAAAGAACTGCAGCGAAGAAAGCAAGTAGAACAGAAACCACATTGAGCTCCTCTTTGACAGGGATTAAGAAAATGGCAGCATCATCCACATAAAATTGGCTCCCATTTTTGCAGCACGTTGCATAATAGGTGACAGAAGCCCACAGTCAGGTGGCTTCAAATAGTCTCCGGAGAGGCTCAAGAGCAAGAATAAACAGCATAGGCGCAAGCGGATCACCATGTCCGAGGTCTCTCTTGTGTACAAAAGGCTTCCCTGGTATGAGCGATGAGACACTGTCGCTGCAAAAGACTCCCCACTATTTAGGATTTTTGAAGGTTTTTCTTTCTTTTGAATTTTCTCATCCTAGCAAAACATTAATAATACTCATCAGTACTCACTAACCATTTCATGCCAATCTCCACAATGCTGGAAGAGTATTAATCTTCGTTTTGCGGGGGAAAAGGAGTATTAACCTTAAACGTTAAGGCAACTTTAATATCTCTCTCTCTCTCTCAAACATTCGTCCCAGCCCCACAAAGCAAAAACTAGAAATGTAAAGCTACCATACGCACAAAAGGAGAAGATAAATACATGCTTTTCCCCGCCCTTTCTCTTTCCTAGCTTCTCTCTCCTCCCCCTCCTCCTCCTCCTCTCTCTCTCTTTCTCTCTCTCTCTCTCTCTCTCATTGCTGTCTTCTCTCTTGTGACTGCTGGATGTGATTCTCCACCACCTGCTAGCTAGGTAGAGGACTCCACCACCTCGCCCTTCCTTCTCCCCTGATTGTTTCCTTTTCTTTGCAAACACAAATCCTCAACAAGCAAAAGTGCAAATTCTAGAGAAAAGATCTGAATTCAGCAGCAAAAAAGCTGGAGTTAAGGGGGGGAGAGAGAGAGGAAATATATCCACCACACTAACTGGCTTCCATGGTGTTCCCTCCAGCGGCTGCATACCTAGATCCGCCTAATTGGAATAACCAGGTACTACATGATCCTCCCTCTCCATATCCTTCAATTCTCGCTCGTTGTAGAGCACTCCAGCTGCGATCCGTCCGTCCATATCCAGCTTCTTCATGGAAAGAGAATTTGACAAAATTAAAGTAGCTTAGCGTGAAGATATATATTCTCCTCTTGAATATTCACAGACAATTCTGTCCTCCTTTCTTCTCCTGATCTATAACATGTTTACGTGTGCGTACTTAACAGCAAGGTCAGCAGCAGCGGACGACGGGCGGTGGCGGAGTAGGCGATGCACAGCATATGCCAGTGGGTCCGACGGCGGGTACGGCGGCGGGGACGCCCGAGGTCGGTGGGCTGCCGAGAAGCTCAGCGGCCAATGAAGCCGCGGCCGGGCAGCAGGCGAGGCCAAATTCCATGACGGAGCGCGCGCGGATGGCGCGGGTGCCGCAACCGGAGCCGGCGCTCAAGTGCCCGCGGTGCGACTCCACCAACACCAAGTTCTGCTACTACAACAACTACTCCCTCTCGCAGCCCCGCCACTTCTGCAAGGCATGCCGCCGCTACTGGACGCGCGGGGGCGCCCTCCGGTCCGTCCCGGTGGGGGGTGGGTGCCGCCGAAACAAGCGCTCGTCCAAGTCATCCGCCGGCGCCGCGTCCTCGTCCAAGCCATCTTCTTCTTCAGCCAGGCAGCTGCCCGGTGGCGCGTCATCTATGCCATCAACCGCGGCGTCCACCACCTTGGGGGCCGACGGCGCATCAATCCCTCCGGGTCTCAGCTCCATGTCGCACCACCTGCCGTTCATGGGCGCGATGCACCCGCCGGGGGCCAACCTAGGGCTAGCCTTTTCCGCCGGCCTCCCGCAGCTCGCCATGCAGCAGCAGCACCACCACATGGACGGCGTGGATCAGTTCCCTCTGGCCAGCGGCGGGGGCGCCACCTTTGGCGCGTCACTGGAGCAGTGGCGGGTGCAGCAGCAGCAGCAGTTCCCGTTCTTGGAACTTCCACCGGCGCCGCCCATGTACCAACTGGGGCTGCAAGCTAATCGGGCAGCAGGGAGCAGCGCAGCGGCACCCGCACCGTCGCCGGCGATGTTCACGTTAGGGCAGTCTAGTGCAAGCACAGCGAGGCGCGACGAAGGGTCAATGAAGCAGGCGGACAGCAAAGGGCAAGAGATGACCTTGCAGAGGCAGTTCATGATGGAGGCTCTACGCCAAGGGGATGCCGTCTGGGGTGGCAACGCCAGCGACAATAACGGCAATGGCAGTGGCAGCTGGACCATGAACATCCCCGGATTCCATTCCTCGTCGGGCGGTGGCGACGGCGGCGGTCTGTTGTAGTATACACCGCAGTTTCTTGGTCAATCGGCTCGGATGCACATGCATGGCTTGAGCAGGAGAGTGCTAAATTAAAGAAGGGGTTCATGCTTTAATTCTTCATCAGGTACTAGTACTGTAGAAGCGCTGCTAGCTCATGATGGTCTAAGGTAGGGGATTCAAGTTAAAGTTGCTCCTTGGTTAACACTTTTGCACCATTTGGTCTGCCTGTGTAGTACGTGTCCATTGTGTTATATACCTTTAAAAACCTTTTCACACTTACATATGGATGGATATATACTTAAATGATGGGTATATATGGTCATATGTTTTTTCATTTACTTGGGAATTGGAGATTGGTTAATTAGATTGTGTTCAGTGCAAACTTGCATGAAATGAATGTATGATTGATTTGTTTTTAGTGAACTTGTATGTATTATATATATTCCATCTGTACTAGTTTCATCAGTGTATTCCGATGTTCCTCTCTTTAATTTGTAGAGTTTTCACTGATCACGTCACACTAGCTAGAACTAGTGCATCAACTCTTAATTGCATGCATGCATTTTATTTTTGGTTTCCTAGTCCTAGACTCTTCCTTTGCTCTTATGGTAAACCATTACCATAATCCATGAAGTTAAATATTAATTCTATAGTTGCCTGCTTATCAGAATCAACCAATATTACAATTCTTATATTCCCCGGTTCCAAATCTCTAAACATGGATCTTATTTGTAAATCAGTATGTAAAAATGCCTAGCCAAACTTAACTCATATTAGTCTGTTAATTACATTGATTATTATGGTGTATGCCTTTGTGATGGCTGCTGCTATATATTTGCAACAAATTCTGAATTGGTCACTATATGTTCTCCCATATTATTGAGATATACAACTTAGCTCAACTGATGGTTAGATGTCTATGCAATTTATATGTGGTGGGATCTTAACTAGCACATGAACATGTCCGTATACGTAACAATAGTAAAGGTAATCTATATATCCGCTATTTGTTAATTACAGTTATGAAATTATGCAAATCATATATGATACATTAAATATGTATGAGCATGAAGTCTTATCTATGTGTATACTGATTATTATTTAGAGCAACACAAATTTATGAGTCCTGCAATTGGGTAGTCTGGCATGCCCACCTTTCCTGACAAATAAAATGCATAGGAAGGAGTTCCACCATTTTTCTGTTTTCTACAAATCCCATTTGCCCTTGTTTAATTTGATTAAGCTACTTTGGACTTCCAACCATTGGAGATCTCCTACACTTCTGAAAGGGCGTGATTATTTCTCCTATTATGCACCGTTCATCCATCTAAATCTCTATATCCCTATATCTATACCAATATAAAAAACCCAAAGGGGCTGATCCAACAAATTTCGGCCATCAAACCACGTCCATCCAACAACCTAATGGCGATCGCTCAACACATTTAGCGTGTAATTAGTATCATATTAAATATCAAGATCTGCACTATACACGTACTTAACGTGTAATTGATATCCCCTCAATATATAGGTTTTAGCTCACATTTTCTCTTAAACATTTATTGATCTCATGTAACACCTAAAACTATCACACCTCAGAGTAAATTACCACTTGGACGGTTTCTGGAATGAAAAAATCATGTCAAGAAAAGATTCACAAAATATCAGACATTCGAGTTAGAGGATGAAATCTATGTGTAAAAAATTATGCTCCTTTTTGCACATATCTGAGTGGTCATATTATTAGACAAAACTTCATGTGCCCATAAATTTATTAAACTATGATAATTTATAGAACCATTGTTTGCGTAACCAAAACTGGCCAAGTGTAACGTGTTCGGATACAATAATTTAGGTGATCAAGTGATCCTAGAGGCTTTAGAAAAGAAGTGAGCCAAATTGTTATTCCATCCGATCCACTTAATTGTCACTGATTTAGTACAAAGTTGCACTAGTACAACTTTGTACTAAATCAGCGACAATTAAGTGGGTACAACTTTGTACTAAATCAGTGACAATTAAGTGGATCGGAGGAAGTAGTTTATTCATGGGGAAAAGTGCATGTTTTTACTTTTTTTCATGAAAGTTTGCCTAAGACTTGTTTTGAGAAGTGTTTTGAGCCACTTTGATGGTTACTATGGGCAAAATGAGGGGTGTTTAGATGAAGGGTATTTTTATAATTTTGATATTCAATTTAACCAAAATAATGGTAAGGCAAATGTTCAAGTACTGGTCTTAGGAGGAAATATTCATCTGCCACCCGATGTTCATGTAGCTAGTGCTCAACGATGTTTGAACAAGTAGTACGGGTTGCCATGTGGCTTAGATGTATGCTGGACTGGTGATCGCCTTGACACCGATAGCAATGGACGGCCATATTTGTAAGGTGCAAGAGGAGGAAGGACTGATAAAGAAGCTCAGAAAGGGAGAGGCAATGGAAGAGCCACACCATGGGGAGAAGGGATGCTTAGTTGGGAGCACGAGTAGAAAATGGGGCTTTTGTCCCGGTTGGTAAGGGCCTTTAGTCCCGGTTTTTGAACTGGGACTGAAGGATCGTTACTAATGCCTTCCCCCTTTAGTCCCGGTTCTTACACGAACCGGGACTAAAGGCGTCCACGTGGACACAGCCTGGAGCTCCACCTTTGTTATCAACCGGGACTAAAGGAAATTTTATGATATATTTTTTTTGAAAAAAATTTCTGCGATTTTTTTTAATTTTTTTTATTTTCAAATTTCTGAATTATTTTAACCTCTAATCTCTAATCACCACCCCTCATCACTCCTCAATTTATCCTCTAATCTCTTAGCACCCCTCATCATTCCAAATCATCTAACTTCCCAGACGGTCACCCATCCTCTCACTACTCCAGCCTGAGCACGCTTAACTTACGGGTTCTATTCTCCCTCGTTTCCAAGTCTGCACTTGTTGTTTTCCTGACAATAGTAAGATGTCAATTCTATTAACCCTCAGGAATTTAGCTTGAGCATGAAGTGACACATTTCACTGTTTGAGTTTGAAACTATTGTTTTGAAAAACAATAATTATTTAGTAACACTAATATTTCTGGAATAATTAGTTTGACCATTGTTTGACCACAGTTTGACCAGATTTGACCAAAATTCAAAAAAACTAAAATAATTATTTAGTAACACTAATATTCTAGAATAATTAGTTTGACCATTGTTTGACCAAAGTTTGACCACAATTTGAATTTTTTTGAATTTTTTGCCTCTCCAGATCTTAAAAGCCCCGTATCTTTTTTTCTGTTAGGTTTTTGAGGATTTTGAAAATGTTTAACGGGGTTCCCCCGATTAAATTGGGATGTAACTTTTCGATTAGATGATTTTTCATATAAAAAACTTTTTCATCCGAGTTCGTATGCAAAAGTTATGCCCATTTTAAGAAATTCCAGAGAGATTTTGCAAATAAAGTCGAAATTCATATTTGTTAATTTTCCCAACAACTAGACCACATATCACATGGGAAACTTATTTTATTTTATTTTTTTGACATTTCCATCATTTTCTTTTGTTTTTTCTAAAACTGAAAAGGCGGTCCAAGGGGGGGTAGAGTTTGATGGGCTCTTTAGTATCGGTTCGTGCCATGAACCGGTACTAATGCCTCAAAGCCCATTAGTACCAGTTGGTGGCACCAACCGGGACTAAAGGACTAACCTTTAGTCCCGGTTGGTGCCACCAACCGGTACTAATGGGCATCGCACCCTTTAGTCCCGGTTCGTGGCACCAACCGGGACTAAAGGGCCTAGGTGAACCGGGACTAATGCCTTAGCCGCATGAACCGGGACCAATGCTCACATTAGTCCCGGTTCGTGACTGAACCGGGACTAATGTGAATATTGCCCTGTGACGAAAGCCCTGTTTTGTACTAGTGGGGGGGGGGACCCTAACTCCTCAAAATGTGATGAGTTAAGTATTTTGCATCTATCCCTTCCCACTAAACTTAACTCCCAATAGAGCTTTTTATCTTCGCATTTTTCTTGTGGAGTTATAGGATTTGAGGAAGGCCTAGAAAGGGCTTAACTCCTCAAATGAAAAACTGTAGGGTGTTACAGAGATTTGAGGGAATGGCTGGTGATGCTCTAGATCTAAACGTTTATAAACATGTGCGCTTCTCTATAGTTACCCATCCAAAGTCCAAGACATTCTAAATGGCTAGGCAAATGTCTGTCAAGAACGGCATAAGGGATATGATCAATTATATGTAGATGGGGTGAACCAACCTGTGGTCTAATGGTTAGGAGGACAACGATATCTCCAGCCCATCAGAGTTCAAGTCCGAGACTTGACATTGGTGCTCGCATTTTCTTGAATTTATTTCAGGCCTTCCTGCGATGTGTGTTTAGTAGGAGAAGACGTTCTCGTCGACTACGAAGGCGCCTGTGACGACTTCGTCAATCTAAGATAATGTGCCGGCTCAGACTCTTGAAGGTGCTCATAGGAATAGGATGTGCGTGCGTGCGTTCATAGGATGAGGGTACATGCGTACATATGACCGACTGCGCCCGTACCGTGTTAAAAAAAAGTTATATGCGGATGGGTACGCCGCGGTGTACATGGTTGAATATATTTTTTTGTAATACTGCCCTTTGACGGAATATGCATAAGAAGTCGTGCTGTCTTGCAAATGTACATGGATGCGAGCTTTTTATCAGTTTTTCAGTGGAGTGACAGTGTACAGATGATGTAACCTCTCAGGTCACACAATTCAGAAGTGTCGACGGCCGTAACGCCATGATTAGGTCATGATTGGAAATGATGAGTTTTCCTCATTGGATCAAGCTCTTTAAGAATATGCACATCCTGTCATAAATAGCGAAGCGCGAAACTTTCTACGTACGTGGCACAGTTATAGTATATATATACAAAATGTATGCATTTCTGCTCATATATATTCCCCGAAAACACTACCGCAGTGCCAATACACATAATTTTGATGGTCACATGCCAGTTGTCCATAGCCAGCAGCTGTGCTTTTAAAAACTGCCCTATTTTTCTCTCACGGACCAGCACGAGCAATGCCCTTTATTTGGGTGCGCAGCCTCTGGCCATCCTCATCTTAACTGCGATAGGTTTGCTCATCTGAAGCGTAGCTTGTGTCTGCTCTTTGGAGCACACACGGTACCACTCGGTGAAAGCTCGGCCTGCGTGGTGTGTGGTGTGGTGTGTGTGGCTATAGCTAGCTAAGAAGGAAGAGTCTAGGAGCAGGCCGGTGACATGCCGCTGCGCCCCCCAACCTTTCGATAGGCCAGGATCGCTGTTTGGCTTTGCGGGAAAGACTAGCTTTTGACCATCCTGCTGCACTGCACACACCACGTTCATGCCATATGTTGTGTCTCCGTCCATGCATGCTAGCCTAGCATCTACCCTTGGCACAAGCTTTTCTTCTGCTTCACTTCACGAATCAGATGATCGATCTAAATGTGCAGTGCAGGTGTAGGTTCATGGCAGCAGAGAGAACGTAGGTAATAGCAGCAGGTCCCAGTCCACTCCTCCCAGTCTTTATGGCTTTCACTACAAGGTTGTTGCCTGCAGAACATCGATCGTATTCACCGCTGCTGCTGCACGCCGGCCGCCCGGTCGGCTTGACAGTTCTTTCACGGGGCAGGGCATGCACACGCACGGCACGTACACTAGAAGGGATCAACGGCGCGCGGCCGTCGATTTCTCTCTTCGTCCTTTGCTAGCCTCTCTCCATCAGCCGCTAATCAGCAGCTCGATGCATGCATGATCTCTCTCGATTTGATCGGTCGCTGCATGCACGCATGGGCATCGACTGATCGATTCGGTACACGCGTGCCGTCAAGTATCGAGGCTTCGCTTCATCTTTTTTCTCGATCACTGCTGGCGCAGAGCAAAAGCCGCCCTCAGATCGAGCTTTCGCGGGCAGCCATGGACCATGCAAGCACAGGCGAGCGCATGCACCAACGACAAAGATCAAGGCATGTAGCTAGCTCGACGGCGGATTCGGGGGCAGGGAAGAAAGCCAGATACTCTCCTGCAAGCCGTGAAAGTGTGAACCGACCGATCACGCGATCCGACGGTCCGGCCGGTAGCGTCGAAGGGACGATATGGTATGCGTGTACTCGATCGCCCGGGCCTGGTCGGAGCAATAATGTAAAAGTGTACTGAGCTGCAGCTGTAGATCCTGCGTGCTTATTTATTCTGATCCGCCTTTTTTTCTCATTGCGCTTTTCCTCGTTTATTTATACCTCTACTAGGCGCACCCCACCCCACGTTAGTTTGGTTCCTTGGCCTGGCCCGGCCCGGCACAGTGTCACTAGTATAACCTGGGGCTTTCGTACTCGCAAGCTGCAGTGTATATATACTGTGGCTCAGATTAAAGATAGGACACATAAATACATGAACTGTACCGAACTTTTCAGTCGGCCGGCAATAAAGTTTCATTAAATCAACTTTACAACTTCATAGCTACGTCAGTGTGGCAAACTTCATAGCGATTCATCATCTATTTTGACGTTGGTGTGGCAAAACGTTGCATGTTGCTTTTAATCTTCCACCCCAATAGTATGGCGAATATGTACGGTAACTGGCTGAGGGGTCTTCCCCCCAAGATTAAGGCAAATATATCAAGATTTTTATGCTTCAGTATGGACATTATGGAATTGCCGTAATGACCTTGTTTTTGACAAATTCAAATTTCTAATTTTTTTAGGTCTTCTACGGATCCACCAGTTTAATCTGTACATGTTCTACCCTACCTAAGAGCATCGACGTACTTTGGGTGCAACAGACTAGAGACGGTTGCATGGGTTTTTTTCAGCTGCACTGGAGCAATAACTGGATATGTGATTAAGTCATGTTATCTTGTTAGGGTCTGGTTGTTTCGAGTTGTGTGCTCTTTTATCTGTTACATGTACATACCCGTTTGTATGACATTGTTGAGATTTAACCCTCTGAACCAAGTAAACATAGTTGTGTGCATCATCTGATGAAGAGGCCATGGGGGCCCTTCCTTTTTCAAAAAGAAAATGCAAAGCGGCGTCCGCTAACAACCTGCTAAAGCCATACACTAGTGCAAACAGAACTAAAGCCATCAAACTAACATTGAGCTGGCTTCTCCAATTTTGAATATGAGGCCGACACCTGCGACGCACTGCTTGCAACCGTTTAACTTTAGCATGCATATATGATAAACACTTTCATCGGGAGTTTTGATAAATTTTGGAGTATATCATCAATAATTAATTTAATTTAAATTGCAATGCGAATACATGATAAGTCAAATCACTTTTCGAGGTGCCTCCCGTTGCTACTCAAGTGGGCACCTCAAAGCCCAAAGGTACACAACCGACACCAGGAGGAGCGACACCACCTCAGGAGAAAGTTTCCATCATACGACATCAAGGACACCTTCAAACACTCTATGAACACATAGAAAAGGGCCAAATGTGTTGTATACCGACACCATGCCCGACTCCTATCCATGTGTGCCCCATCGCAGCCACATGGAAGCCTTCCATAACATGCATTACATAAGGGGCACCAAGGGCATCGTAGAAGGGGTCCTCTCCCTTGCCATACTTTAGCCTACACCAGGTAGAAAGATTCTGGCGCTTCACACATGAATCTCTGCCATCAGAACTCACTGAGTCTCCCTGACTTGCCAAGTCACTCCCTCGACATTATAGTCCTCTGTATTCTCCACATATGATAGAAAAGAGTGATGGCTTCATATTTTTCTCATTTTTAGAGTTCATTTGTTGCACATTATCTCAGCATGGCATGTCCCATTGAGCCAATTACATGTCCATATGCACGATTTCCAGTTTTTACTCTTTTCACCGTGAGCATTGCATATTCTTCATTTTCAGTTTGGTTTTATTAGTTTTCTCTGTATTTGTGTGTCTTGTAGGTGATGTGGACTTCCGATGCACTACGCACGATGAAAGAATTTCAACGGAGGACATCCACACCCCAGACTTAGCCAATTCAGAGAGTGAAAAAGTCATTTTTTCCAAAGTGCTCCAAATCAAGATCTAAAATCAGAAATGGATCTGTGTCGTTCATACGAGTCCAATGAGTCGAAAAATGTCAAATTCTGAGCTCGTATGAAGAAATGGCAGTCGTTTTACCTGAGGGTGACACAACGCAAGACGCCCAACCGAACAACCACACGCATTCGTACACCCGCTCGTATGAGCTCGAAACTTCACCAAAAATTACCTTTCTAGATGGGATTCTTCGTGAATTCCGTTTCGTTTGTTCCCACGACTTCCTTGTTCTTCACATGATGTTTTAGGAGAGCATTACGCTCACCTAGAGCCCTTGGATCAAAGGAGAGATGCTACATCAAGGGAGGAGGCTATGGAAGAACTCTTATATATACACCACCAACCCTAGCCGCTGCCATCATTCGTCATTTATCATCTCATCTCCATGTCCAGCCACCGCCATCATCAAGAACACACACAATTGTTGCAACCTTGGAGGAATACCGAAGGGAGCCACCGCCGGTGGGGCGTGGTCATGGGCCGCCGCCGCCGCACCACCATCATCCACCGCATCGCCATCATCACCACCATCACCATCCCTTCTTTGTCCTCCATCACGGTCTCCGTGATGGGTTGTAACAACTTTTGAACCCCCTTTCATGTGATGTTTATTTGAGTAATTATTGCCTATGGGTAGGTCAATTAGTAAGTGGTTATTTGATATGTGTTGTCTAATTATGCGTGTTGCTTATTAACCTCTAGTAATTTAGTGATTTGAGATGTCATTTCCATCGGCGTAGTTGAAGATATCCAACTCCCCAGGCCACACATGAAGTAGATAGATGGTTGTGTAAACTGATAGACCTACGACATGACAGGTGTAGATATCTTGAGGGGGACACAATTATTCTAGGAGCCACGGTTGTCCATAGAACTTATTGCCTTCATCCGATCCTCGTGACCTTAGTATCTTTATGTTAGCCGTTGTAGGTTTGGAACAAGAAGTATGACGATTGAGTTGTCTCAATATGGTGCGTCATGAGAGACAATGTTATGTGAGAAAGCACCCACCAGACGTAGACTACTGGATCCTATAATGCATGCACTAACTTAGCCACAACGTGATAAAGTCGTAAAACTTAACTCCTTCCCGCGCCCGTGCTTTACGAGACCGTACCTAGATGCCGGCAAACTCATCTAAAACATCACATACTTCTCATAGTTTATTTTCACTACAGTTAGTATTTATTTTCAGTTCATTCTAGTACCTTAGTTTAATTCTCCCCTTTTCTACTCCCTAGCAACCTACTTAAGTGAACTATTTTCAAACTCCGGTTTGGGTGTGACCATAGTTGTGCTAAGTGACAACGCGACTGCGGGAATTGTGGTGCCACCCTTTTCGCTCCCTATTGGGTCGACAGACCTTAGTTATCACGAAATTGCTACATATCTCTGTGCACATGCAGGTCGTCAAAGAGCAAGGCAAGAAGTAGGGATTTTACCCTCATTGAGGGTCTAGACCTGCTTATATCGTGTGTGATAGTGTTTTTTGTCCAAGACACTCTGGTTCCTGACGTGGCATCCCCTTGACTGCATTTTCAATGCAATCCCCCTAATATCGTTGTTTGGTTCAACGTAAGATCGCTCGACAACTGGTGTCGGTCGTGGGTGATGAGTGATATTTTTACACTCATTTCACCTTTGTTTAAACTGAGATATCTCAATTAAAAAGAGATATTCGCTTCGACATTGGTACAAATGACTAATGAATGCAAAGGATTCCACAAATTCTCTCTTTGATGTGTTTCCACAAGAAATGGACTAAAAAGGGAAGAAATCACTTGTGGAAATGGAATGGAAGAAGAAGGAATCAACAGAAAGTGTCTACGCGAAGACAACACAAAAGACGGCATTCCATACGGGCGCGAGCGCCCTTATGAGCGCATCACACAAGGCATCCGTTGTAAAACATATTGCAATCAATCAATCTCAAGATGTGTTCTTCAGTGTTTTCTTCCCACGATCTGATCTCCATGTGTGAATAGTTCGGTAAGGTATGTGTTGAGGCATAGGCCTTGCAACCAAAGGTATTTGTTGAGGGGATCAGTGGAAGACTTTGACATAACGTCACGTATGTGTGAAATAAAATTGTTCCGTCAAGATGTCTCTTGTCTTGTCTGCGATCTTCATCCCTGCAGGTACCTAGGATCATGGAGATCGAGCACCGGTGAGGCTAGGAGCAAGGAGACCATGAAGTGTTATACCGAACACCAGTGACAGTAAGGTTCAGTGGGGTAACATGGATCGTATCCTTGGGGATAAATGAGGGTCTTTAAACGCCCAAAGCTCTTGTCTGGTTTTATTATCTTAATTATCAAGGCAACCCCATGCGACGGATAGGGCCTGCGGTAGGATAATTGATTCTAGATGCAGTACTTGTGTTGGTCAAGATGTTATTTGGACATATCCCCCACTTCGATCCGTAACAAGAACATCTCGATGGGTGACTTCCAGCGCACAAATTAATATCTTATTTGATCCCAACGCAAATACTAGGTTGTATGCATAAGACCTCATACCCTACCTCTTTCTATTATAAGTGTTTGAATCACTAGTTTCTTGCTGATCTGGACAAAAGCTGGATTTGACACTTGGACAAAAGCTTGCTAGAGACCTTTGCTTCAAGGGAATCTTCCTCTCGTGGGTTCGATAACCCAGGGTCATGCTACTTCTTGAGCTTGCGTTGGTTTTTCCCTTGAAGAGGAAAGGGTGATGCAGCAAAGTAGAGATAAGTGTTTCCCTCAGTTGAGAACCAAGGTATCAATCCAGTAGGAGAAACACACATGTCACCAATGGTTGCACCTACTTGCACCCAATGCGATAAAGGGGTTGTCAATCCCTTCACAGTTACTTGCAAGGATGAAATCTGATAGAGATAGGTATAAAAGATAAATAAAAGTGCAAAATAAAGTAAAGGTAAATAAATTGCAGCAAGGTATTTTTGGGTTTTTGGTTTTATAGATCTGAAAATAATATGATAAAAGATAGACCCGGGGGCCACAGTTTTCGCTAGAGGCTTCTCTCTTGAATGAACGCATACGGTGGCTAAACAAATTACTGTTGAGGAATTGATAGAAAAGCGCATAGTTATGACGATATCTAAGGCAATGTTCATGAATATAGGCATCACGTCCATGACAAGTAGACCGACTCCTGCCTGCATCTACTACTATTACTCCACACATCGACCGCTATCTAGCATGCATCTAGTGTATTAAGTTAACAAGAATGGAGTAACGTCTTAGGCAAGATGACATGATGTAGAGGTATAGATCCAATCAATATGAACAAGCCTCACCTTTTTATCCTTAATGGCAACAATACAAATACGTGTCATGTCACATTCTGTCACTGGGAATAAGCACCGCAAGATTCAACCCATTACAAAGCACCTCTCCCATGGCAAGAAAAATCAATCTAGTTGGCCAAACCAAATCAATAGATCGGAGAGAAATAAAAAGCCATCTTAATCATGCATACAATATTTCAGAGAAGACTCAAATAATATTCATAGATAATCTGACCATAAATCCACAATTCATCGGATCTCAACAAACGCACCGCAAAAGAAGATTACATCGAATAGATCTCCAAAACAACAATGAGAACATTGTATTGAAGATCAAAGAGAGAGAAGAAGCCATCTAGCTACTAGCTATGGACTCGTAGGTCTGTGGTACACATCATCGGAAGGGCAGCAAGGTTGATGTAGAAGCCCTCCGTGATCGAATCCCCCTCCGACGGAGTACTGGAACAGGTCTCCAGATGGGATCTCACGAGGACAGAAACTTGCGGCGGTGGAAAAGTATTTTTGGTGTGCCCTCTGGTCTACGGGGACTATTTGGGTATTTATAGAAGAAGAATCAGGGTTAGAAATGCCACGAGGGGCCCACAAGCTTGCAGGGCAACCCCTGATGTCTACTACGCAACTTTATCCTTGTAGACATGGTTGGGCCTCCAAGTGCAGAGTTTTGTAGGACAGTAGCAAATTTCCCTTAAGTGGATGACCTAAGGTTTATCAATCCGTGGGAGGCGTAGGATGAAGATGGCCTCTCTCAAACAACCCTGCAATCAAATAACAAGGAGTCTCTCGTGTCCCCAACACACCCAATACAATGGTAAATTGTATAGGTGCACTAGTTCGGCGAAGAGATGGTGATACAAGTGTAATATGGATGGTAGAAATATATTTTTATAATCTGAATAAATAAAAACAGCAAGGTAACTAGTAATGAAAGTGAGAAAAAACGGTATTGCAATGCTTGAAAAGAAGGCCTAGTGTTCATACTTTCACTAGTGCAAAGTCTCTCAACAATAATAACATAATCGGGTCATATAACAATCCCTCAACGTGCAACAAAGAATCACTCCAAAGTTTCCATCGGAGAACGTAGGACGAAAACATGCATCAACCCCTATCATAGATTACCCTAATGTCACCTTGGGAATCCACGAGTTGAGTGCCAAAACATACATCTAGTAAATCAATAGAACATCCCATTGTCACCACAGATATACCATCGTAAGACATAGATCAAGTGTTCTCAAATCCAATACTCGGTCCAACATAGCAAAACCTCAAAGAGCAAGACTCAATTCATCACAAGAAGGTAGAGGGGGGGGGGGAGAAACACCATATGATCCAACTATAGTAACAAAGCTCGTGGTACATCAAGATTGTGCCAAATCAAGAACACGAGAGAGAGAGAGAGAGATAGAGAGAGAGATCAAACACATAGCTACTGGTACATACCCTCAGCCCCGAGGGTGAACTACTCCCTCATCATCATGGAGACCGCCGGGATGATGAAGATGGCCAACGGTGATGGTTTCCCCCTTCGGGAGGGTGCCGGAACGGGCTCCCGATTGGTTTTTCGTGGCTACAGAGGCTTGCGGCGGCGGAACTCCCGATCTAGGTTTCTTTTCGGGGGTTTCTATATTTATAGGAATTGTTGGCGTCGGAAACAAGTTAGGGGGTCCACGAGGTAGCGGCAAGCTGCTACCTCTTGAGCATGCGTTGGTTTTCCCTTGAAGAGCAAAGGGTGATGCAGCAAAGTAGCGTAAGTATTTCCCTCAGTTTTTGAGAACCAAGGTATCAATCTAGTAGGAGGTTACATGCAAGTCGCCTTGTACCTGCACAAACAAATAAGAACCTTGCAACCAACGCGATAAAGGGGTTGTCAATCCCTTCACAGCCACTTGGAAAAGTGAGATCTGATAGAGATAATAAGATAAATATTTTTGGTATTTTTATGATATAGATTGGAAAGTAAAGATTGCAAAATAAATGGCGGCAGAAATAGCAAATTGATAGGAAAAAAATATGATGGAAGATAGACTCGGGGGCCATAGGTTTCACTAGTGGCTTTTCTCAAGATAGCATAATCTACGGTGGGTGAACAAATTACTGTCGAGCAATTGATAGAAAAGCGCATAGTTATGAGAATATCTAGGCATGATCATCTATATAGGCATCACGTCCGCGACAAGTAGACCGAAACGATTCTGCATCTACTACTATTACTCCACACATCGACCACTATCCAGCATGCATCTAGAGTATTAAGTTCATAAGAACAGAGTAACACATTAGGCAAGATGACATGATGTAGAGGGATAAACTCAAGAAATATGATATAAACCCCATCTTTTTATCCTCGATGGCAACAATACAATACGTGCCTTGCTGCCCCTGCTGTCATTGGGAAAGGACACCGCAAGATTGAACCCAAAGCTAAGCACTTCTCCCATTGCAAGAAAGATCAATCTAGTAGGCCAAACCAAACTGATAATTCGAAGTGACTTGCAAAGATATCAAATCATACATATAATAATTTAGAGAAGAACCAAATATTGTTCATAGATAATCTTGATCATAAACCCATAATTCATCGGATCTCGACAAACACACCGCAAAAAAGAATTACATCGAATAGATCTCCAAGAGAATCGAGGAGAACTTTGTATTGAGATCCAAAGAGAGAGAAGAAGCCATCTAGCTAATAACTATGGACCCGAAGGTCTGTGGTAAACTACTCACACATCATCGGAGAGGCTATGTTGTTGATGTAGAAGCCCTCCGTGATCGATTCCCCCTCCGGCGGAGCGCCGGAAAGGCCCCAAGATGGGATCTCCCGGGTACAGAAGGTTGCGGCGGTGGAAATAGGGTTTCGTGGTGCTCTCAGATGTTTTCAGGGTATATGATTATATATAGGCCAAAGAAGTAGGTCGGTGGATGCACGAGGGTGGGGGGCGTGCCTACCCCCCTGGGCGCGCCTCCCTACTCGTGGCCGCCTTGTTGCTTCCTTGACGTCCACTCCAAGTCTCCTGGATTGCGTTTGTTCAAAAAATAACTCTCCCGAAGGTTTCATTCCGTTTGGATTCCATTTGATATTCCTTTTCTGCGAAACACTGAAATAGGCAAAAAAACAGCAATTTGCACTGGGCCTTTGGTTAGTTGATTAGTCCCAAAAATAATATAAAAGTGCATAATAAAACCCATTAAACATCCAAAATAGATAATATAATAGCATGGAACAATCAAAAATTATAGATACGTTGGAGACGTATCAAGCATCCCCAAGCTTAATTCCTGCTCGTCCTCGAGTAGGTAAATGATATAAATAGAATTTTTGATGTCGAATGCTACCTAGCATAATTCTCAATGTAATTTTATTTATTGTGGCATGAATGTTTAGATCCGAAAGATTCAAGACAGAATTTTAATATTGACATAAAAATAATAATACTTAAAGCATACTAACAAAGCAATCATGTCTTCTCAAAATAACATGGCCAAAGAAAGTTATCCCTACAAAATCATATAGTCTGGCTATGCTCTATCTTCATCACACAAAATATTTAAATCATGCACAACCCCAATGACAAGCCAAGCAATTGTTTCATACTTTTGATGTTCTCAAACTTTTTCAATCTTCACGCAATACATGAGCGTGAGCCATGGACATAGCACTATATGTGAAATAGAATGGGGTTGTGGAGAAGACAAAAATGAGAAGATAGTCTCACATCAACTAGGCGTATCAACGGGCTATGGAGATGCCCATCAATAGATATCAATGTGAGTTAGTAGGGATTGCCATGTAACGAATGCACTAGAGCTATAAGTGTATGAAAGCTCAACAAAATAAACTAAGTGGTTGTGCATCCAACTCGCTTGCTCACGAAGACCTAGGGCATTTTGAGGAAGCCCATCATTGGAATATACAAGCCAAGTTCTATAATGTAAAATTCCTACTAGTATATGAAAGTGATAACATAGGAGACTCTCTATCATGAAGATCATGGTGCTACTTTAAAGCACAAGTGTGGTAAATGGATAGTAACATTGTCCCTTCTCTCTTTTTCTCTCAATTTTTTTATTTGGGCCTTTTTTTAATTTTTTTATGGCCTCTTTTTTTTTCGTCCGGAGTCTCATCCCGACTTGTGGGGGAATCACAGTCTCCATCATCCTTTCCTCACTTGGGACAATGCTCTAATAATGATGATCATCACACTTTTATTTACTTACGACTCAAAAATTACAACTCAATACTTAGAACAAAATATGACTCTATGTGAATGCCTCCGGCGGTGTACCGGGATATGCAATGAATCAAGAGTGACAGGTATGAAAGAATTATATAGGTGGATTTGCCACAAATACGATGTCAACTACATGATCATGCAAAGCAATATGACAATGATGAAACGTGTCATAACAAACGAAACGGTGGTAAGTTGCATGGCAATATATCTCGGAATGGCTATGAAAATGCCATAATAGGTAGGTATGGTGGCTGTTTTGAGGAAGGTATATGGTGGGTGTATGATACCGGCAAAAGGTGCGCGGTATTAGAGAGGCTAGCAATGGTGGAAGGGTGAGAGTGCATATAATCCATGGACTCAACATTAGTCATGAAGAACTGACATACTTACTGCAAAAATCTATTAGTTATCGAAATGAAGTACTACGTGCATGCTCCTAGGGGGATAGATTGGTAGGAAAAGACCATCGCTCGTCCCGGACCACCACTCATAAGGAAGACAATCAATAAATAAATCATGCTCCGACTTCATCACATAATGGTTCACCATACGTGCATGCTACGGGAATCACAAACTTTAGAACAAGTATTTCTCAAATTCACAACTACTCAACTAGCATGATTCTAATATCACCATCTTCATATCTCAAAACAATTATCAAGTATCAAACTTCTCATAGTATTCGATGCACTTTATATGATAGTTTTTATTATACCCATCTTGGATGTTCATCATATTAGGACTAATTTTATAGCCAAAGCAAACTACCATGCTGTTATATAAGACTCTCAAAATAATATAAGTGAAGCATGAGAGATCAATAATTTCTATAAAATAAAACCACCACCGTGCTCTAAAAGATATAAGCGAAGCGCTAGAGCAAAATTATCTAGCTCAAAAGATATAAGTGAAGCACAAAGCGTATTCTAATAAATTCCGATTCATGTGTGTCTCTCCCAAAAGGTGTGTACAGCAAGGATTATTGTGATAAACTAAAAAGAAAAGACTCAAATCATACAAGACGCTCCAAGCAAAACACATATCATGTGGTGAATAAAAATATAGCCTCAACTAAAGTTACCGATAGACGAAGACGAAAGAGGGGATGCCTTCCGGGGCATCCCCAAGCTTAGGCTTTTGGTTGTCATTGAATTTTACCTTGGGGTTCCTTGGGCATCCCCAAGATTAGGCCCTTGCTACTCCTTATTCCATAATCCATCAAATCTTTACCCAAAACTTGAAAACTTCACAACACAAAACTCAACAGAAAATCTCATGAGCTCCGTTAGTATAAGAAAACAAATCACCACTTTAAGGTACTGTAATGAAATAATTCTTTATTTATATTGGTGTTAAACCTAATGTATTCCAACTTCTCTATGGTTCATACCCCCCGATACTAGCCATAGATTCATCAAAATAAGCAAACAATACACGAAAAACAGAATTTGTCAAAAACATAACAGTCTGTAGTAATCTGTATCAAACGTATACTTCTGTAACTCCAATTTTTTTGAAATAAATTGGTGGACGTGAGGAATTTGTCTATTAATCATCTGCAAAAATAATCAACCTAAAAGCACTCTCCAGTAAAAAATGGCAGCTAATCTCGTGAGCGCTAAAGTTTCTGTTTTTTACAGCAAGATCATAAAGACTTCACCCAAGTCTTCCCAAAGGTTCTACTTGGCACAAAAACTAATTAAAACATAAAACCACATCTAACCATAGGCTAGATGAATTATTTATTACTAAACAGAAACAAAAAGCAAGAAACAAAAATAAAATTGGCTTGCCTCCCAACAAGCGCTATCGTTTAACGCCCCTAGCTAGGCATAAAGGCAAGAATAGATCTAGGTATTGTCATCTTTGGTTGGTAATTCTTCAATAGAATACTTATAACCCTTAGGAGTTTCCTTATTTTTCTTAATGATCAAACCCCTAGGCAAGAAATCAATAAATTCATTTGTAGCAAAAGGTTCCTTAATGATAGCGAAAAAGTTGGGGTGAACACTTATGGATTTGAGATCCGCATTTTCCTTACTAGAAGATTCACCCTTATTTTTAGGAACATACATCAATTTGGCAACTTTGGCATTAGGAGGATTTGGAGTATTTCTCACGGAAGAAAAGTCAGACCCTAAGTTGGTAATAATAACCTCAAGTTTATCAATTGTAACATCCCAAATTTTCAATTTGGAATGTTATACATAGATCATCATTGCATATCATATTTTCTATTGCATTTTGACAAATCCTCGATAAATCCTAAGCAACTCAAGGACCCTCGGAGAGAGTTGGGGATTTTCTCGAATTTTCATATTTGATTTTCATCAAATAATAAAACGAGGATTTTGGTTTTCATTATTTTTCTCTCCGGAAAAATATTTCATTAAAAATAAATGAGGAGAAAATATGACTTCTCCAAAACAATTGAAATATTGGAGGAAAAATGTTAAAATCATTTATTGGATTTTATTTGCAATTTTAATTGCATTAAAAAATATTGTATGTTTCCAAAAATTTATTTTTGTGTCAAAAAATGTTCACCCTGTTCTAAATATTCTAACTAGACGGGGAAAATTTGTTTTATCTTTTTTGGATTTTATTTATTTTTCTACGAATTTTTCGGCGGAACGTTTAAAAAAAATAATTCGCGCCGCGCCCGACCTGGCCGAGGCCCAGCCGAGCCGCCGGCCCATCTCCGCGTTCTCCTCCGCGAGCAGGCCGGACGCCACCGCCGTGTCCGCCACGGACACCCCGCCGCCGCGCCTTGCCCCCTCCTCCAAGCACCCTTCCCCCTCTTTATAAACCCCGCCGTCGCCCCCTCCTTCTCAGCCCGCCGCCGCCCCGCACCCACCCCGCACCCCGCCGCCGGAGCCGGAGCCCGGAGGCCGCCGCCGCTCGCCGAACCCCGCCGCCGGAGCCGCCCCTCGCCACCCCCGAGCCCCCTGAGCCCCGCCGCACCCGCCGCACCCCGCCGCCCTCGCCGGAGCCCCACCGGAGCCCTGCCCCGACGAGGTATACCTCGCCGTCGTTGCCGGTTTTGTTTAAAAAAACCGTTCGTTTAAAAAAACCCTAGATCGGTTTATTTCTTCGGTTTTGCTATTTTGTGAACGTTCACCGACCCGTTCGTTTTAACGAACGCATTCGTCGGATTTTCTCTGTTAACGAATGTCCGTTCTTTAACCGTTCGTCCGTTTTTCTATTTCATCGGATTTTTCCGTGATTATCTTAGATCTCGATTTCTGATCGAATCTTCGTTTCTGTTTAATTTTTCGCTCGTTTATCGGAATCAGGCGATTCAAGCGCCTAGAGTTTCGTCTCGAAATTCTCTTTCCGTTTAACCTACTCAAACAAGTTTTTGCTACTGTAAAATTTGACCTAGATCCAGATTAGTAAACGAAGTTTGTTTCTTTCGCCGTTTGACTTTCGTTGCTTCGTTCGAGTTGATTCTTTTTGCAAACCGGAGTTCTTAAGTTGAACTTTCTGGTTGGATCTTTCATTCGAGTTTTACCTGTGCATTAGATGAGTACTTATTGTTTGCTTGTTTGTTTGCGATAGAGTACCCGGAGTGTGCCGCTTGTTACTTCGAATCGCTAGGTTTCGCGGATCATCAGCAAGGCAAGTAACACTTTGATCATATACCTTCCATACCCAGTTTTTATTGCATTAGATCTATTCCTCAAACATTGCATGATTAGGATCTAATTAAATTGTGGGTATTGGGAAGTAGTTGAGGTAGTACCTATTACCTGTTCTTTTATCAAACCCTTGGGAGTTACTTCTACGTTTGCTATTATATTGCCATGCTATGCTCGTAGACGTGGATTGGGTTTGAGTGATATTCATGACAGATGTGAGATTGTTAATAATGGTTTACTTAAGGTGGCAACTAAAACTCACATCTGGGTGGATTGAGGTACCTGGGTATTCCAGGATTGCCTGTTTTTCTTTTGGACCGCCACCCAGGTTCAAAGGGATCATGAGATTATTCATGCTAGAAACTTCCGTGTGCAGCCACAAGCTATTATGGGCTCTAGCATAGTTGACTAAGTTGTGTGAACTCTTACAGTGGTAGACTAGCAGATGTAGGGGAAAGTAGGTGTAACTGTCTACCCATACGTAAGGTGCAAACACTTCTGAAAGACTGTGTCTCGATCATCCGTTTCTCAAACATCATGTAGTGCGAGAATCAAGCGGAGGCGATCGAGTCTTGTGGGGAAAAGTGCACAAACCTCTGCAGAGTGTACAAACTAATCATGGTTAGCCGTGTCCCCGGTTATGGACAATTTGAGTATCTAGTACCTGGATTATCATGTGAATCTCATCACCATGTTACTTTTAATTAATTTTGTTGGGTTATTGATGACACCTAATTGGGATTGAGATGCTGTCAACCATCTCAATGTTTAACAACCACCATGATAGTTAAATAAAATTTATTCCTTTGCAGTAGGGAAAAATTGGCTTTCCGCAAAAACTTTAACCATAGAGCTTTCCACCAGCCTTACATGCATGTAGTATAGTATTATTACTGTTCATTATTTCTCTATGTGTTACATTGCAAGCATATTCCATGTGCTGACCCGTTTTCGGGCTGCAACGTTTCATGTTGCAGACTTTTTAGACGACGAGTAAGGTGCCTTAGGTCGTGGTCTTATACTCAGTGATGCCGCTGGAGTTGATGGACTCACTTATCTTCCAAGTCTTCCGCTGTTATCGTTTTTAGATGGCCTTAAGCCATATTTATCATACTTATTCTGTTTGGAGATATTCGATGTAATAAGTGTGTGATTGCTACTCTGTTATAAATCCTCCATTTGTACTGTGCGTGTCAGCATTACTGATCCAGGGATGACACTGGTGCACAGCAGCACAGACCATTTGAGGTCTGGTCGCTACAAAGGTGGTATCAGAGCACACGCTGACTGTAGGACACGACCACTAAGCTTAAGCCCTAGAACAGTTCTCTCTTCTCATTTCTGACCCCTCTCCACTTTCTACTCTTTTAGGAATGGCGGATACAAGGAGCAAGTTCATGCAACCAGATGAAGACACGCCTTTTGGTCGACACTTGAAGGAAGTCACCAAGTACTTGAACATAGGAATACCAAGCATCACCGGAACCTACAACGCCACATTACCCGAAGAGGAGAGCTGGAAGATTCAAGTTCACATTCCAGGAAGGACGTTTGTGCCAGTTACTGAACCCATAAGATTGGTTTTCGAAGCACCAACCTGGAGTTTAGGGAAGAGCATGGCAGCCCACATCGCTATGGGACGCATTGGAGAAGTCTACCACCAGGAGCTTAAGGATACAATTTATCAGATTTTTGGACGCCGAGACGCGCAATGGGAGATGATCAGAACCAAGAAGGATGGACCAATTGCAGCTTTCATCCAGGAGCAAAACCAACACATTCGTCGCCAGGAGAACCAGATGTGCACGGACAAGGAAGAACTGAAGAAGGCATTGACGAAGATCAAGGAGCTGGAGGAAGAACTCAAGGCTACACGCGAGGATTATATGGAGGAAATCGTCGCACTAGTAGGGAAGAATGACGACCTGGAGAAGAAGATTGGAGTATTCATGGGAAATCCAGTGCCAAAAGCAAAGGATGACGAATGCACTTGTCCGGATAACTACATCATCATCGACGACACCGACTCGGAACCAAGTGAAGATGACTTTGTTGATGAAGCTGGAGTAGACATCATGGAGTCTTCAACTGATCAGAATTTCTAGTAGACCACCCTATCAGTAGTAGTTTTCCCCCATTTAATAGTATAGTTCAAGCACTTTGTGACGCTAGTTAGATCGATTGTTATGCCTTGTTTGAATTGATTGAGTGATATTGATTGTATTTGTCTCATGAGCATATGGGTAGTGTTTTCCTCTAGACCTCATTCTATTCTGAACTCTCATCTTTTCTAACCCATCAGATGCCTCCGAGACGCGACCCCGGATTTGTTTTCCCGCCAGAGATCACCCAGTTGATTCAGCAACAGACTGGCAACAACAACAACAACAACAACCCACCGCCACCACCACCTGTTGATCACTTAGCCCGTTTCTTAAGGCTAAACCCACCGGTGTTTTCCAGTAGCACCGAGCCGATTGTTGCAGTTGATTGGCTCCGCAAAGTTGGAAGGGAGTTGACCACTGCAGGATGCACAGATGCTGAAAGAGTGCGTTTTGCCGCACATCAGCTTGATGGACCCGCAGCATCATGGTGGGAGAATTATACAGCCACGCACCCTATTGACACTGTCACATGGGACCAGTTTCAGCAAGCTTTCCGTACAGCTCATGTTTCAGGAGGAGCTATGGCTATGAAGAAGCGTGAGTTTCGCAACCTACGCCAAGGAGGACGCACCGTAGGCCAGTATGTGGAGGAATTCAGTAAATTAGCACGTTATGCACCAGATGACGTTGCTACAGATGCAGCCAAGCAGGAGAAATTTTTGGAAGGACTGAATGATGAACTGAGTATGCAGTTGATGGTAGCAACCTTCAACAACTACCAGGAGTTGGTAGATAGAGCTCTCATGATTGAAGGGAAGCAACAGCAGATTGAAAACCGTAAGAGGAAGTATGGACAAGGGAAGTATAACTCTGGAGCTCAACAGAAACCACGTTTTGCCCCGAAGCCGGGAGGACAGTTTCAGCATACCCATGGAGGAGGTAGTTCGCACAACCATAATGGCTCTAAAAATGGTAATGGGAATGGAGGAAGCAACGGACAGAACCGCACCAACCCATCTACCCCAGCCAAGAGGGACCTGAGCCAAGTCACTTGCTTTAAGTGCCAGAAGACTGGACATTATGCCAATGAATGTCCTGAAGCCCAAAATGGAAATGGCAATGGAAGCTCTGGGAAGAAGCCGAACCCGTTCAACAAAGGACACGTGAACCACGTGAGCGTGGAGGAGGTTGAAGCATAGCCTGATGCAGTAATAGGTAAGTTTTTGGTTAAGTCATTTACTGCAACCGTTCTTTTTGATACTGGTGCATCGCATTCATACATATCAAGGGGATTTGTGAATAAGTTTAAGCTGTCCACCAAAGTTCTCAGAACCCCTATGTTAGTAACCTCGCCAGGAGCAGAGTATATGGCAAGCCAAGGATGTTTTCAGATGCCATTGGCCATTGGTAGGCATGTTTTCCCCTCAGACCTAATAGTTTTGGAGTCGCAAGGTTTGGATGTGATTTTGGGAATGGATTGGCTATCGTTGTATGGAGGAAACATCGATTGTGCCAGCAAGACGATTTTGCTTACCACCCCAGAAGGAAAAAGGATCAAGTATGTATCCCGGCATATGCCGAAGAGGACTCAAGTGAATTCCTTATCAGGAGTTGTACAGGAGGAAGTACCAGCGGTGAAGGATTATCCGGATGTATTTCCAGAAGAGTTGCCAGGCATGCCACCGGATAGAGACATTGAGTTCTTGATTGAACTTTTGCCAGGCACAGGGCCAATATCTAAGAGACCGTACAGGATGCCCGCAAAAGATTTGGAGGAAATTAAGAAGCAAATCAAGGAGTTACTGGATAAAGGCTATATTCGCCCAAGTTCGTCACCTTGGGGATCACCAGTACTTCTAGTGGAGAAGAAAGATGGATCGCTGAGGATGGTTGTTGATTACCGTGGATTGAATGAAGTGACCATCAAAAACAAGTACCCACTGCCGATGATCAATGATTTGTTTGACCGCCTACAAGGAGCTAAAGTATTTTCCAAGATCGATCTACGATCAGGATACCATCAGTTAAAGATTCGAGAGCAGGATATACCTAAGACGGCTTTTACGACCAGATATGGATTGTATGAGTATACCGTTATGTCATTTGGTCTGACTAACGCACCTGCCTATTTTATGAACCTGATGAACAAAGTGTTTATGGAGTTTTTGGATAAGTTCGTCATGGTGTTCATTGACGATATTTTAGTCTTTTCCAAGAATGAGGAAGAGCATGAGGAGCATTTGCGATTGGTACTTGAGAAGCTCAGAGAACATCAGTTATATGCCAAGTTCAGCAAATGTGAATTTTGGCTGAAGGAAGTTGGATTCCTTGGACATGTTATTTCTGGAGAAGGAATAGCAGTAGACCCTGCCAAGGTTGACACAGTGACAAGTTGGGAATCACCCACGACAGTTGGAGAAATCCGGAGTTTTCTTGGACTTGCAGGATACTACCGGAGATTCATCGAGAATTTCTCCAAGATTGCTAAGCCCATGACTGAGCTATTGAAGAAGGACACCAAATTCAATTGGACTGAGGATTGTGAAGCTAGTTTCCAAGAGTTGAAGAAACGATTGGTTACATCACCAGTGTTGATTCTGCCAGATCAACGCAAGGACTATGAAGTTTATTGCGACGCTTCTCGTCGAGGACTTGGAGCAGTGCTTATGCAGGAAGGAAGAGTTGTGTCATATGATTCACGACAACTTAAACCCCATGAGAAGAATTATGCTACGCATGATTTGGAGTTAGCAGCCGTGGTGCATGCGTTGAAGACATGGAGACATTTTCTCATCGGAAACCATTGTGAGGTGTATACGGATCACAAGAGTTTGAAGTATATTTTCACGCAGAAGGAGTTAAATCTCAGACAGAGGAGATGGTTGGAGCTTAGTAAGGATTATGATATGAGATTGCATTATCACCCAGGAAAGGCTAACGTAGTAGCAGACGCGTTGAGCCGCAAGAGTCACGTCAACACCCTCATGACAGGAGAGTTACCTTAGGAGTTAGCCGAGGACCTTCGCGAACTATGTTTGGAGATAGTCCCAAGAGGCTATTTAGCGACACTGGAGATTCAGTCTACCTTGATGGAAAGGATCAGAGAAGCTCAGAAGACAGACAAGGAGATTGAAGAGATAAAGGAGAAGATGAGCAAAGGAAAAGCCAAGGGATTTCGTGAGGACGAGCACGATACCTTATGGTTTGAGGACCGCATTTATGTGCCAAAAGACCCGGAGATCAGGAAGTTGATTTTGCAAGAAGCCCATGATTCACCGTACTCGATTCACCCAGGAAATACCAAGATGTATTTGGATCTGAAGAATACTTTCTGGTGGACTGGAATGAAGAAGGATATTACAGAGTATGTAGCAGTTTGTGATGTATGTCAGAGAGTGAAGGCAGAGCATCAAAAGCCAGCAGGATTGCTACAACCATTGCCGATACCCGAATGGAAGTGGGATAAAATAGGCATGGATTTTATCACGGGATTACCCAGGACTCGTTCAGGCTATGACTCAATATGGGTTGTAGTCGACCGTTTGACGAAAGTGGCTCATTTCATTCCAGTGAAGACCACTTACACCAGTGCTAAGTTGGCAAAGATATACATGACCAGGATCGTATGTTTGCATGGAGTTCCGAGGACCATTGTATCAGACAGAGGAACCCAATTTACCTCGAAGTTTTGGAAGCAGTTACATGAAACTTTGGGAACCAGTCTAGAATTTAGTACAGCTTTTCACCCACAGACAGATGGACAGACCGAGAGAGTCAACCAGATTTTGGAGGACATGTTGAGAGCTTGTGCACTAGATTATGGATCTAGTTGGGACGACAATTTGCCATATGCAGAGTTTTCGTATAACAACAGTTATCAAACCAGTTTGAAGATGGCCCCTTTCGAAGCTTTGTACGGAAGGAGGTGTAGAACACCGTTGTTATGGGACGAAGTTGGAGACCGTCAGTTGTTTGGACCAGATTTGATTAAGGAGTCTGAACAGAAAGTGAGGTTGATTCGCGATAGGCTCAAGGTAGCCCAGTCCAGGCAGAAGAGTTATGCTGATTCTAAACGAAAGGAGACAGTTCACGAAGTTGGAGACAGAGTTTATCTTCGAGTATCACCACTTCAAGGAGTGAAGCGCTTTGGAGTTAAGGGAAAGTTAGCGCCCCGTTTTATTGGACCATACAGAGTTTTGGAACGTATGGGAGAAGTTGCCTACAAGCTTGAATTGCTCGAAGGATTGTCAGGAGTTTATGATGTATTTCACGTTTCCCAGTTGAAGAAGTGCCACGCAGAGATGGCTGAGATACCACTGAGAGATACTGTGCCGCTGGAAGCGATTCAGCTGGAAAGTGATTTGACCTATGAGGAGAAACCAGTTAAGATTCTTGAGTATGCCAGCCGAGTTACCCGCAGTAAGGTTATCAAGTTTTGCAAAGTCCAGTGGAGTCACTACACGGAAGTTGAAGCCACCTGGGAGCGAGAGGAAGATCTACGGAAGGACCACTCCCACCTGTTTTCTAGCCAACCCGAATCTCGAGGGCGAGATTCATCTTAAGGGGGGTAGGTTTGTAACATCCCAAATTTTCAATTTGGAATGTTATACATAGATCATCATTGCATATCATATTTTCTATTGAATTTTGACAAATCCTCGATAAATCCTAAGCAACTCAAGGACCCTCGGAGAGAGTTGGGGATTTTCTCGAATTTTCATATTTGATTTTCATCAAATAATAAAACGAGGATTTTGGTTTTCATTATTTTTCTCTCCGGAAAAATATATCATTAAAAATAAATGAGAGGAGAAAATATGACTTCTCCAAAACAATTGAAATATTGGAGGAAAATTGTTAAAATCATTTATTGGATTTTATTTGCAATTTTAATTGCATTAAAAAAATATTGCATGTTTCCAAAAATTTATTTTTGTATCAAAAAATGTTCACCCCATTCTAAATATTCTAACTAGACGGGGAAAATTTGTTTTATCTTTTTTGGATTTTTATTTATTTTTCTACGAATTTTTCGGCGGAACGTTTAAAAAAAATATTCGCGCCGTGCCCGACCGGGCCGAGGCCCAGCCGAGCCGCCGGCCCATCTCCGCGTTCTCCTCCGCGAGCACGCCGGACGCCGCCGCCGTGTCCGCCACGGACACCCCGCCGCCGCGCCTTGCCCCCTCCTCCAAGCACCCTTCCCCCCCTCTTTATAAACCCCGCCGCCGCCCCCTCCTTCTCACCCCGCCGCTGCCCCGCACCCGCCCCGCACCCCGCCGCCGGAGCCGGAGCCCGAAGGCCGCCGCCGCTCACCGAACCCCGCCGCCGGAGCCGCCCCTCGCCACCCCCGAGCCCCTTGAGCCCCGCCGCACCCCGCCGCCCTCGCCGGAGCCAGCCGGAGCCCCGCCGGAGCCCTGCCCCAACGAGGTATACCTCGCCGTCGTTGCCGGTTTTGTTTAAAAAAAACTGTTCGTTTTAAAAAAAACCCTAGATCGGTTTATTTCTTCGGTTTTGCTATTTTGTGAACGTTCACCGACTCGTTCGTTTTAACGAACGCGTTCGTCGGATTTTCTCTGTTAACGAACGTCCGTTCTTTAACCATTCGTCCGTTTTTCTTTTTCATCGGATTTTTCCGCGATTATCTCAGATCTCGATTTCTAATCGAATCTTCGTTTCTGTTTAATTTTTCGCTCGTTTATCGGAATCAGGCGATTCAAGCGCCTAGAGTTTCGTCTCGAAATTCTCTTTCCGTTTAACCTACTCAAACAAGTTTTTGCTACTGTAAAATTTGACCTAGATCCAGATTAGTAAACGAAGTTTGTTTGTTTCGCCGTTTGACTTTCGTTGCTTCGTTCGAGTTGATTCTTTTTGCAAACCGGAGTTCTTAAGTTGAACTTTCTGGTTGGATCTTTCATTCGAGTTTTACCTGTGCATTAGATGAGTACTTATTGTTTGCTTGTTTGTTTGCGATAGAGTACCCGGAGTGTGCCGCTTGTTACTTCGAATCGCTAGGTTTCGCGGATCATCAGCAAGGCAAGTAACACTTTGATCATATACCTTCCATACCCAGTTTTTATTGCATTAGATCTATTCCTCAAACATTGCATGATTAGGATCTAATTAAATTGTGGGTATTTGGAAGTAGTTGAGGTAGTACCTATTACCTGTTCTTTTATCAAACCCTTGGGAGTTACTTCTACGTTTGCTATTATATTGCCATGCTATGCTCGTAGACGTGGATTGGGTTTGAGTGATATTCATGACAGATGTGAGATTGTTAATAATGGTTTACTTAAGGTGGCAACTAAAACTCACATCTGGGTGGATTGAGGTACCTGGGTATTCCAGGATTGCCTGTTTTTCTTTTGGACCGCCACCCAGGTTCAAAGGGATCATGAGATTATTCATGCTAGAAACTTTCGTGTGCAGCCACAAGCTATTATGGGCTCTAGCATAGTTGACTAAGTTGTGTGGACTCTTACAGTTGTAGACTAGCAGATGTAGGGGAAAGTAGGTGTAACTGTCTACCCATACGTAAGGTGCAAACACTTCTGAAAGACTGTGTCTCGATCATCCGTTTCTCAAACATCATGTAGTGCGAGAATCAAGCGGAGGCGATCGAGTCTTGTGGGGAAAAGTGCACAAACCTCTGCAGAGTGTACAAACTAATCATGGTTAGCCGTGTCCCCGGTTATGGACAATTTGAGTATCTAGTACCTGGATTATCATGTGAATCTCATCACCATGTTACTTTTAATTAATTTTGTTGGGTTATTGATGACACCTAATTGGGATTGAGATGCTGTCAACCATCTCAATGTTTAACAACCACCATGATAGTTAAATAAAATTTATTCCTTTGCAGTAGGGAAAAATTGGCTTTCCGCAAAAACTTTAACCATAGAGCTTTCCACCAGCCTTAGATGCATGTAGTATAGTATTATTACTGTTCATTATTTCTCCATGTGTTACATTGCCAGCATATTCCATGTGCTGACCCGTTTTCGGGCTGCAACGTTTCATGTTGCAGACTTTTCAGACGACGAGTAAGGTGCCTTAGGTCGTGGTCTTATACTCAGTGATGCCGCTGGAGTTGATGTACTCACTTATCTTCCAAGTCTTCCGCTGTTATCGTTTTTAGATGGCCTTAAGCCATATTTATCATACTTATTTTCTTTGGAGATATTCGATGTAATAAGTGTGTGATTGCTACTCTGTTATAAATCCTCCATTTGTACTGTGCGTGTCAGCATTACTGATCCAGGGATGACACTGGTGCACAGCAGCACAGACCATTTGAGGTCTGGTCGCTACATCAATTCTTGTGGAATCTTGATCTATCTTTTCATTAACTATGGGCTCTTTTTCTTTAAAAAAATTCAGAGTAACTCCTACCTTAGATCCATATTGGGTAATCTGGTTGTGGATCTTTTTATCCAAATTTTCAATCAACTCTATAGTGGAAACTTTATTTTCAATAATTTCAAGCCTTTGCATCACATGTTCCAAAGTTAAAATAGTTCCTTTAACCAAAAGAGGTGGTGGGCCAAACAAATCCATCATAGCATTATAAGAATCAAAAGTATGGCTACCCAAGAAATTCCCTCCGGTAATGGTATCAAGAATATATCTATTCCAAGGAGTGATGCCTACATAAAAGTTTCGAAGAAGAACGGAAGTGGATTGCTTCCTATTGGATCTATTCTGAGCATTGCAAATTCTATACCAAGCATCGTTTAAATTTCCCCCTCCCTTTGTTTAAAATTAAGAACTTCATGATCGGGAGTACTAACGATGATAGAAGGACTAGCCATAATAGCAAAACCAACGATCTAACACACAGACACATAAGAAGCAAGCGAAAAGAGATGAACGGAAAAAGAGGGCGAATAAAACGGCAAAGGTGAAGTGGGGGAGAGGAAAACGAGAGGCAAATGGCAAATAATGTAATGCGAGGGATAAGAGTTTGTGATGGGTACTTGGTATGTCTTGACTTGTGCGTAGATCTCCCCGACAACGGCGCCAGAAAATGGCTAGTTGCTGGGAGATCAAATCTTGACTTGACTTGGCGTAAGCCTCCCCGGCAATGGCGCGAGAAATCCTTCTTGCTACCTCTTGAGCATGCGTTGGTTTTCCCTTGAAGAGGAAAGGGTGATGCAGCAAAGTAGCATAAGTATTTCCCTCAGTTTTTGAGAACCAAGGTATCAATCCAGTAGGAGGTCACACGCAAGTCGCCTTGTACCGGCACAAACAAATAAGAACCTTGCAACCAACACGATAAAGGGGTTGTCAATCCCTTCACGACCACTTGCAAAAGTGAGATCTGATAGAGATAATAAGATAAATATTTTTGGTATTTTTATGATATAGATTGGAAAGAAAAGATTGCAAAATAAACGGCGGCAGAAATAGCAAATTTATAGGAAAATAATATGATGGAAGATAGACCCGGGGGCCATAGGTTTCACTAGTGGCTTCTCTCAAGATAGCATAATCTATGGTGGGTGAACAAATTAGTGTCGAGCCATTGATAGAAAAGTGCATAGTTATGAGAATATCTAGGCATGATCATGTATATAGGCATCATGTCCGCGACAAGTAGACCGAAACGATTCTGCATCTACTACTATTACTCCACACATTGACCGCTATCCAGCATGCATCTAGAGTATTTAGTTCATAAGAACAGAGTAACGCATTAGGCAAGATGACATGATGTAGAGGGATAAACTCAAGCAATATGATATAAACCCCATCTTTTTATCCTCGATGGCAACAATACAATACGTGCCTTGCTGCCCCTACTGTTAGTGGGAAAGGACACCGCAAGATTGAACCCAAAGCTAAGCACTTCTCCCATTGCAAGAAAGATCAATCTAGTAGGCCAAACCAAACTGATAATTCGAAGAGACTTGCAAAAAAAATCAAATCATACTTATGAGAATTCAGAGAAGAACCAAATATTGTTCATAGATAATCTTGATCATAAACCCACAATTCATCAGATCTCGACAAACACACCGCAAAAAAGAATTACATCGAATAGATCTCCAAGAGAATCGAGGAGAACTTTGTATTGAGATCCAAAGAGAGAGAAGAAGCCATCTAGCTAATAACTATGGACCCGAAGGTCTGTGGTAAAGTACTCACACATCATCGGAGAGGCTATGTTGTTGCTGTAGAAGCCCTCCGTGATCGATTCCCCCTCCGGCGGAGCGCCAGAAAAGGCCCCAAGATGGGATCTCATGGGTACAAAAGGCTGCAGCGGTGGAAATAGGGTTTCGTGGTGCTCTCGGATGTTTTCAGGGTATATGAGTATATATAGGCGAAAGAAGTAGGTCGGTGGATCCACGAGGGGCCCATGAGGGTGGGGGGCGCGCCTACCCCTCTGGGCATGCCTCCCTACCTCATGGCCGCCTTGTTGCTTCCTTGACGTCCACTCCAAGTCTCCAAGATTGCGTTTGTTCCAAAAATAACTCTCCCGAAGGTTTCATTCCGTTTGGACTCCGTTTGATATTCCTTTTCTGCAAAACACTGAAAAAGGCAAAAAAATAGCAATTTGCACTAGGCCTGTGGTTAGTATGTTAGTCCCAAAAATAATATAAAAGTGCATAATAAAGCCCATTAAACATCCAAACCTGATAATATAATAGCATGGAACAATAAAAAATTATAGATACATTGGAGACGTATCACAAGCTAGGGGGGCGCGCCTTGGGGGGGCGCCCTCCTCCCTTGCCGCTTCCTCGTGAAGCTGCCGGTCCAACTCCGATGCTCCGTGGGCTTCTTCTGGTCTATAAAAAATCACCGTAAATTTTCAACTCATTTGGACTCCATTCGATATTCCTTTTCTGTAAAACTCAAAAACAAGGAAAAAACAGAAACTGGCAATGGGCTCTAGGTAAATAGGTTAGTCCCAAAAATATATTAAATAGCATATTAATGCATATAAAACATCCAAAATAGATAATACAATAGCATGGAACAATAAAAAATTATATATACGTTGGAGATGTATCAAGCATCCCCAAGCTTAATTCCTGCTCGTCCTCGAGTAGGTAAATGATAAAAATAGAATTTTTGATGTGGAATTCTACCTGACATATTTATCCATATAATTTTATTTATTGTGGCATGAATATTCAGATCCATAAGATTCAAAACAAAAGTTTAATATTGACATAAAAACAATAATTCTTCAAGCATACTAATAAAGCAATCATGTCTTCTCAAAATAACATGGCCAAAGAAAGTTATCCCTACAAAATCATATAGTCTGGCTATGCTCCATCTTCATCACACAAAGTATTTAAATCATGCACAACCCTGATGACAAGCCAAGCAGTTGTTTCATACTTTTGATGTTCTCAAACTTTTTCAACTTTAATGCAATACATGAGCGTGAGCCATGGACATAACACTATAGGTGGAATAGAATATGGTGGTTGTGGGGAAGACAAAAAGAAAGAGATAGTCTCACATCAACTAGGTGTATTAACGGGCTATGGAGATGCCCATCAATAGATATCAATGTGAGTGAGTAGGGATTGCCATGCAACGGATGCACTAGAGCTATAAGTGTATGAAAGCTCAAAAAGAAACTAAGTGGGTGTGCATCCAACTCGCTTGCTCACGAAGAGCTAGGGAAATTTGAGGAAGCCCATCACTGGAATATACAAGCCAAGTTCTATAATGAAAATTTCCCACTTGTATATGAAAGTGGCAACATAGGAGACTCTCTGTCATGAAGATCATGGTGCTACTTTGAAGCACAAGTGTGGAAAAAGGATAGTAGCATTGCCCCTTCTTTCTTTTTCTCTCATTTTTTTATTTTGGGCTCTTTGGCCTCTTTTTCTTATTTTTTCTTTTTATTTTTTCCAGAGTCTCATCCCGACTTGTGGGGGAATCATAGTCTCCATCATCCTTTCCTCACATGGGACAAGGCTCTAATAATGATGATCATCACACTTTTATTTACTTACAACTCAAGAATTACAAAGAGATACTTAGAACAAATATATGACTATATATGAATGCCTCCGGCGGTGTACCAGGATGTGCAATAACTCAAGAGTGACATGTATAAAAAATATGAATGGTGGCTTTGCCACAAAAACGATGTCAACTACATGATCATGCAAAGCAATATGACAATGATGAAGCATGTCATAATAAACGGAATGGTGGAAAGTTGCATGGCAATATATCTCGGAATGGCTATGGAAATGCCATAATAGTTAGGTATGGTGGCTGTTTTGGGGAAGATATATGGTGGGTGTAATGCACCGGCGAAAGTTGCGCGGTACTAGAGAGGCTAGCAATGGTGGAAGGGTGAGAGCGTTTATAATCCGTGGACTCAACATTAGTCATAAAGAACTCACATACTTATTGCAAAAAATTATTAATTATCAAAACAAACTACTAGACGCATGGTCCTAGGGGGGGATAGATTGATAGGAAAAGACCATCTCTCGTCCCCGACCGCCACTCATAAGGAAGACAATCAATAAATAAATCATGCTCTGACTTCATCACATAACGATTCACCATACGTGCATGCTACGGGAATCACAAACTTTAACACAAGAATTTCCACAAATCCACAATTACTCACTAGCATGACTCTAATATCACTATCTTTATATTTCAATGTAATCATAAGGAAGCAAACTTCAGATAGTATTCAATGCACTCAATATGAAAGTTTTTATTATATCCCTCTTGGATGCCCATCATATTAGGACTAAATTCATAACTAAGAAAATTACCATGATGTTTAAAGACTCTCAAAATAATATAAGTGAAGCATGAGAGTTCATAAATTTCTTCAAAATAAAACCACCGTCGTGCTCTAAAAAGATATAAGTGAAGCACTAGAGCAAATGACAAACTACTCCAAAAGATATGTGTGAAGATCAATGAGTAGTCGAATAATTATGTAACTATGTGAAAACTCTCTAACATTTAATAATTTAATATCTTGGGATATTATTCAAACAGCAAGCAAAACAAAATAAAATGACACTTCAAGGATAGCACATATCATGTGATGAAGCAAAACCTTAGGCTCAACCAAAACTGACCGACAGTTGTTGAAGAAGAAAGGTGGGATGCCAACCGGGGCATCCCCAAGCTTAGATAGTTGAGACTTCTTGAAATATTAACTTGGGATGCCTTGGGCATCCCCAAGCTTGAGCTTTTGTGTCTCCTTAATTCCTTTCATATCGTTGTTTCCCTAAATCTTAAAAACTTCATCCACACAAAACTCAACAAGAACTCGTGAGATAAGTTAGTATGATAAAGACAAATCATTAACTTTGGTACTGCCAAGACAAGATTCATAATTGTTTCGACATAATGCCTGTTGTACTCTATCATTTCCACCATTGATAATACTTAATATAAGCTATGGAAACACTAAAACAAGCAAACTATGCATTAAAAACAGAATCTGTAAAAAACAGAACAGTCTGTAATGATCTGAACAACAACCATACATCTGCTACTCAAAAAATTCTGAACAATTAGGACAACCTGGGCAATTTGTACATCAATCATGTGTCAAAAATTCAGGATTTTATCACGTTCTAGTGAATTTTGGAAATTCTGCTACTGGATGCAAACGTTTCTGTTTTTCAGCAAGATCAAATCAACTATCACCATAGACCATCCCAAAGGTCTTACCTGGAACTTTATTGAAACAAAAGCTATAAAACATGATTACTACAGTGGCATAATCATGTGAACACACAAAAATAGTAGGGGTAAATATTGTGTTGTCTCCCAACAAGCGCTTTTCTTTAATGCCTTTTTAGCTAGGCATGATGATTTCAATGATGCTCACATAAAAGATAAGAATTGAAACATAATGGGAGCATGATGAAGCATATGACTAGCACATTTAAGCCTAACTCACTTCCTATGAATAGGTATTTTGTGAGCAAACAATTTATTGGAACAAGAATCAACTAGCATAGGAAGGTAAAACAAGCAAAACTTCAAGATTTTCAACACATAGAGAGGAAACTTGATATTATTGCAATATGCAGAAGCATATGTTTCTCTCGCATAATAATTTTCAGTAGCATCATGAATGAATTCAACAATATAACCATCATATAAAGCATTCTTTCCATGATCCATAAGCATAGAATTTTTATTACTCTCCACATAATCAAATTTCTTCTCATTCATAATAGTGGGAACAAACTCAAGAGAATAACTATCATGCGAGGCATAATCCAATTGAAAGTTAAAATCATGATGACAAGTTTCATGGTTATCTTTATTCTTTAAAGCATACATTTCATCACAATAATCATCATAGATAGCAACTTTGTTCTCATAATCAATTGAACCTCTTCCGAAATAGTGGATTCATCACTAAAGAAAGTCATGACCTCTGCAAATCCACTTTCACATTTCTTACAATAAGATTAAACACCCTCCAAAATAGTGGGATCATTACCTAGAGTTGACACTCTTCCAAACCCACCACTACTATAGGATGCTACTGACGCGACACTACGATCACAGACCCTTCGAGGAAACTGTGTGCGATGCAATAATCGCAAACAGTGGTGTAAAAAACTTCAAAAAAGGTGCAAAACGTTTGCGATGGAAGATGCATCAAACACGGTTCAGATTTTAGTTGCGTGTGCGATGTAGGGCAAATGATTCAGTTCAATTAACTATTTGCGACGAGGAGGAAAAAAAGAAACGGGCAGCCAGATGAAGGTGTGTGCGATATACGGCATACGGTTCACTCAGATGAACTATTTGTGATTAGGCAACACAAAAGAAACGGTCAGCCAGATCAAGGTGTGTGCGATATACGGCATGCGGTTCACTCGGATGAACTATTTGTGTTGAGACAAGAGAACAGAAACGGTTCAACTTAGCAAGATGTGTGTGATATGCGGCAAACAGGTCTGTAATCGGAAACGTGTGCGAAGACCGATAACAACACAGACGATTGCTGCTAAGAAGCCATGTGTGTTGTGAGCAAATGATTGCCGGTATAAAATTGTGAGTGATTGATGAAAACATCACCGACGGGTTCCATTGTTTAGTCCATGTGCGATGTGATTTTCTTTGTCCGCACAACATCCACGCTCTGTCTACAGAGCATCAACATATATACTTAAAAAGATAGCATTGCATAACCAAATTAAGCATACAATTACACAAGTGACTACACACATTACATTTCCACACACTAAAGTAAGCAATTACATGCATACTAAACTAGGAGAAACGAGGATCTAATCATCTACTTATTGTTGCGACGATGCTTGCCATTGCGCTGCTTCCGGCTGGATCCCTGGCCGTTTTGGGGAAGGAGGCACTTCCTCATGTCAACGATCCTTCTGTACATGTCGTGGCTCGTGTATGCCTCCTTGACTGCGTACACGACGTAAGCTTTGTCGAGTTTCTCCACCCAGGCCGAGTGCCAGGCACGCTTGTCCTTGTTGCACGAATCCTTCATGTCTTTGTAGTAGGGGTCGATGATGGCCTCGGTGAGGTGAACCAGTGAGTCCTTCTCATGCTCCTTGCTACCCCAGATCTTGTATTGGCCCTGGATGTCGACAAGATTCTGGCAGGCGATGCCCGAATTCTCGAGCTCCTTTACATCGTTGGTGATGTCCACCGTAGCGAACTTGTAGTGGGTGTTGTTGACAAACCTGGCGAAACGCTCGCAAGGCCTTGTGGCCCGGAAGTAGTGGTAGATGAGGACGTGGTGGCGCACGCACATCTGGGCGACGACGACCTTTGGACGATACCCAGCATGAGCGCGGGTGTACTCGAGGTCGAATCCGACCACCTTGTACTTCTGCTCGGCAAGGAACAGCTCCATGATGTGCATGGAGTGCTCCACCCAGACCAGGTCGTTGTTGTACACCACCGAGAGGTCCATGAACCTTCTGTGGGTGTCCACTACGGCACTCATGGTGAACTGTTGCTTGTCGTCGGCACCCGCTCGAAGCGCCATTGGATCCGCGCAGGATACCCTCTAAGAATTTCTCGTGGTGGGTGTGCTTCTTGCAATGGTGGGGCACGATCGAAAGGTTGAAGACACACGAGGGTTAAATGGCCGCTGTAATAAATGGGGGCCGACCAGCCTGTAATCGTCATGTCTTGTCACCGGGTTCATAGCGGAGGATTCCAGTGCATGCTTGACAACACCGCACCGCACGCATGGGCTCGAAGAGGCGCCAAATGTATCGTCGGTGAGCCTGTTCCCGTGCTACCATGAAGTTTATCGCGCAAGCTTCCCGCCCGGCTAGTTTGGCCACCCGTCGGCTAGAAGAGGGACAAATCATGGGCGTTTATTGGCAAAAGCTTTGTAAAAACGAAGTGTGTGGAATGACTTCGGTCATAAGTTTACCCATGGGTGATGAGGTCAAAGTTACACAGAAGGGTGATGATGCACACTTGAGTGCGATAATTAATTCTGCGCTCTACATGGCACACGGTGGAAGAAACCAACTGTGTGCAATAATGTCGAAGATCGCAGTCGAGTTAGCTATACAGATTGTGTGCTGTGAGATCGACAAGGCAAACATATTCAAGAATGGTTAATAAAATCTAAGACCATTGCATATTAAGGTCAAAATAGTGCTACCAATATACGAGTCTCATACGATGCCATTTCAATGATTGTACCACAAAAGCTCGAAATGTTACAAGGTTCAAATTCCAGAGTTATATGGCTCAAATATCAAAGATTACAAGGTTCCAAATGATATTAGAAATGAAATTCAGCTCATCAGCTGCAAACGCTCGCGCTGATCCGCTGAACATGGATATCAGAGAGGTTCAAACTTATTTACCACTTCTAAGTCTGGTTTCGAAACCTCACAATTTTTGCAAAGGGGTCAGCCACTGAGAAGTCATGTATGGGGTTGACACGATGACTTCCGATTACTCTATCATCTGAAGTTCCAAAATGAAATTCAGCATTTTTGGAGCCTATTCCATTCTGCCGTAGGCGCCGGCGCTGATCAACAAACCATTCATTTTTGCGAAATAAATGTAGGGCAAACCTCATTTCCTTCAGCACCCTTACTCTAAGAACAAAGAACCTGGCGAATATAATCTCTGGTAAGGTCCCTCGATAGGAGTTCAAAGTAATTTATGAGAGATGCAGATCTAGGCATTCGACGTGATTGTTATATTGTATCACATTATCCACCACTGGGCCTAATCTTATCTGCAAAAGAAGAAAACATGTTAGTGCCTACATGCAGTTTTAAACATTACTATAGGCCTATTTGATTTGCAGGATTTGTAAAATGCACTAACATGCCATCTTCGATCTGACATGATTAACATGGGCATTTGATTACATTCTAGAAAAATGTAGCCTTCTTCACAAGAGGTTGGAGTGGATGAAAAGTTCCCTAAGAAAACTAGTACAGATGAATCCAAAGGAGAAATGCTTATTGATTGTAACCATATGGATCCAGCAACCAATATGGGGGGGGGGACATGTATGTACTGAAATCCTCCAAAAGAATCCTTCGGAAATTGTAGTACATTGTCATTGTAAACTTGGAAAAAGGTGTCACGAATTGAACTCCCTTATGGTTAACATTTAATAAGAAAGGAACATCACCTCGATATATAGCTTCTCCAGGCACGGAAAGCATCTTAGGAAACTGACAACTTGCTCCAGTTTGGGGCCGATAGATTCTAGTGCCAAGACCTTCACTGTGCGCAGTTTCGGGGTCAAGCTTGTCGGAATCATTTTCTGAACGAAAGACGAACAAACATCTTCAAAATTAGAAATAATGTTAATTTGTAGAAGGAGAGGTAGAAGGTGGCTGTTGTACCTGAACGGGCGTGGATCCAATAACAAGTTCGGAGTATTTGTCAAACGAGTAGCCCACCACTGTCAATTTTGACGCAGAAATGACATTGATTCTTGTTGGACCTTCTTGATCAACTACAAGTAACCTCTCA
The DNA here is from genome assembly GCF_002575655.3 of Aegilops tauschii subsp. strangulata. Classification (NCBI taxonomy): domain Eukaryota; kingdom Viridiplantae; phylum Streptophyta; class Magnoliopsida; order Poales; family Poaceae; genus Aegilops; species Aegilops tauschii. The sequence continues at coordinate 363,158,662 of NC_053038.3, forward strand.
AGTGCAGGTGTGTCCTCAATGACCATACCGTGGTACACATCTTGTGATGTCTTCCTGCCGCACCAGCTGTTGGGGAACGTAGTACTTTCAAAAATTTCCTACGCACACGCAAGATCATGGTGATGCAAAGCAACGAGAGGCGAGAGTGTTGTCCACGTACCCTCGTAGAGCGAAAGCGCAAGCGTTAACACAACGTGGTTGACGTAGTCGTACGTCTTCACGATCCGACCGATCAAGTACCGAACGCACGTCACCTCCGAGTTCAGCACACGTTCAGCTCGATGACGTCCCTCGAACTCTGATCCAGCCGAGTGTTGAGGGAGAGTTTTGTCAGCACGACGGCGTGGTGACGATGATGATGTTCTACCGACGCAGGGCTTCGTCTAAGCTCCGCTACGATATTATCAAGGTGTAATATGGTGGAGGGGGCACCGCACACGGCTAAAAAATCGTATATCAATTGTGTGTAAAGAGGTGCCCCCTGCCCCCGTATACAAAGGTGCAAGGGGGAGGCCGCCGGCCTAGGAGGTGTGGCGTGCCAGGAGGAGTCCTACTCCTACCGGGAGTAGGACTCCCCCCTTTTTCCATGTTGGAATAGGAGTGGAAGGGGGAAGAGGTGGAGGGGAGGAAGGAAGGGGGGGCGCCGCCCCCTCTCCTTGTCCTATTCGGACTGGGGGGGGGGGAAGGGAGCGCGGCCCGGCCCTAGCCCCTCTCCTCTCTTCCACCTAGGCCCAATAAGGCCCATTAAGTTACCGGGGGGTTCCGGCAACCTCCCGGTACTCCGGAAAAATCCCGATTTCACCCGGAACACTTCCGATGTCCAAACATAGGCTTCCAATATATCAATCTTTATGTCTCGACCATTTCGAGACTCCTCATCATGTCCGTGATCATATCCGGGACTCCGAACAACCTTCGGTAAATCAAAACATATAAACTCATAATATAACTGTCATCATAACGTTAAGCGTGCGGACCCTACGGGTTCGAGAACTATGTAGACATGACCGAGACACCTCTCCGGTCAATAACCAATAGCGGAACCTGGATGCTCATATTGGTTCCCACATATTCTACGAAGATCTTTATCGGTCAGACCGCATAACAACATACGTTGTTCCCTTTGTCATCGGTATGTTACTTGCCCGAGATTCGATCGTCGGTATCTCGATACCTAGTTCAATCTCATTACCGGCAAGTCTCTTTACTCGTTCCGTAATACATCATCCCGCAACTAACTCATTAGTTACAATGCTTGCAAGGCTTATAGTGATGTGCATTGCCGAGTGGGCCCAGAGATACCTCTCCGACAATCGGAGTGACAAATCCTAATCTCGAAATATGCCAACCTAACAAGTACCTTTGGAGACACCTGTAGAGCACCTTTATAATCACCCAGTTACGTTGTGACGTTTGGTAGAACACAAAGTGTTCCTCCGGTAAACGGGAGTTGCATAATCTCATAGTCATAGGAACATGTATAAGTCATGAAGAAAGCAATAGCGACATACTAAACGATCGAGTGCTAATCTTACGGAATGGGTCAAGTCAATCACGTCATTCTCCTAATGAGGTGATCCCGTTAATCAAATGACAACTCATGTCTATGGCTAGGAAACATAACCATCTTTGATTAACGAGCTAGTCAAGTAGAGGCATACTAGTGACACTCTGTTTGTCCATGTATTCACACATGTATTATGTTTCCGGTTAATACAATTCTAGCATGAATAATAAACATTTATCATGATATAAGGAAATAAATAATACTTTATTATTGCCTCTAGGGCATATTTCCTTCAGTCTCCCACTTGCACTAGAGTCTATAATCTAAATTACATAGTAATGATTCTTACACCCATGGAGTCTTGGTGCTGATCATGTTTTGCTCGTGGAAGAGGCTTAGTCAACGGGTCTGCAACATTCAGATCCGTATGTATCTTGCAAATTTCTATGTCTCCCACCTGGACTAAATCCCGGATGGAATTGAAGCGTCTTTTGATGTGCTTGGTTCTCTTGTGAAATCTGGATTCCTTTGCTAAGGCAATTGCACCAGTATTGTCACAAAAGATTTTCATTGGTCCCGATGCACTAGGTATGACACCTAGATCGGATATGAACTCCTTCATCCAGACTCCTTCATTTGCTGCTTCCGAAGCAGCTATGTACTCCGCTTCACACGTAGATCCCGCCACGACACTTTGCTTAGAACTGCACCAACTGACAGCTCCCCCGATCAATGTAAATACGTATCCGGTTTGCGATTTAGAATCGTCCGGATCAGTGTCAAAGCTTGCATCAACGTAACCACTTACGATGAGCTTTTTGTCACCTCCATAAACGAGAAACATATCCTTAGTCCTTTTCAGGTATTTCAGGATGTTCTTGACCGCTGTCCAGTGATCCACTCCTGGATTACTTTGGTACCTCCCTGCTAAACTTATAGCAAGGCACACATCAGGTCTGGTACACAGCATTGCATACATGATAGAGCCTATGGCTGAAGCATAGGGAACATCTTTCATCTTCTCTCTATCTTCTGCAGTGGTCAGGCATTGAGTCTTACTCAATCTCACACCTTGTAGTACAGGCAAGAACCCTTTCTTTGCTTGATCCATTTTGAACTTCTTCAAAACTTTGTCAAGGTATGTGCTTTGTGAAAGTCCAATTAAGCGTCTTGATCTATCTCTATAGATCTTGATGCCTAATATATATGCAGCTTCACCGAGGTCTTTCATTGAAAAACTCTTATTCAAGTATCCCTTTGTGCTATCCAGAAATTCTATATCATTTCCAATCAGCAATATGTCATCCACATATAATATCAGAAATGCTACTGAGCTCCCACTCACTTTCTTGTAAATACAGGCTTCTCCAAAAGTCTGTATAAAACCAAATGCTTTGATCACACTATCAAAGCATTTATTCCAACTCCGAGAGGCTTGCACCAGTCCATAAATGGATCGCTGGAGCTTGCACACTTTGTTAGCTCCCTTTGGATCGACAAAACCTTTCGGTTGCATCATATAAAACTCTTCTTCCAGAAATCCATTCAGGAATGCAGTTTTGACATCCATTTGCCAAATTTCATAATCATAAAATGCGGCAATTGCTAACATGATTCGGACAGACTTAAGCATCGCTACGGGTGAGAAGGTCTCAACGTAGTCAGTCCCTTGAACTTGTCGAAAACCTTTTGCAACAAGTCGAGCTTTATAGACAGTAACATTACCGTCAGCGTCAGTCTTCTTCTTGAAGATCCATTTATTTTCAATGGCTTGCCGATCATCGGGCAAGTCAACCGAAGTCCATACTTTGTTCTCATACATGGATCCCATCTCGGATTTCATGGCCTCAAGCCATTTTGCGGAATCTGGGCTCACCATCGCTTTTTCATAGTTCGTAGGTTCGTCATGGTCTAGTAACATAACCTCCAGAATAGGATTACCGTACCACTCTGGTGCGGATCTTAATCTGGTTGACCTACGAGGTTCAGTAATAACTTGATCTGAAGTTTCATGATCATTATCATTAACTTCCTCACTAATTGGTGTAGATGTCGCGGAAACTGGTTTCTGTGATGATCTACTTTCCAATAAGGGAGCAGGTACAGTTACCTCATCAAGTTCTACTTTCCTCCCACTCACTTCTTTCGAGAGAAACTCCTTCTCTAGAAAGGATCCATTCTTAGCAACGAATGTCTTGCCTTCGGATCTGTGATAGAAGGTGTACCCAACAGTTTCCTTTGGGTATCCTATGAAGACACATTTCTCCGATTTAGGTTCGAGCTTATCAGGTTGAAGTTTCTTCACATAAGCATCGCAACCCCAAACTTTGAGATATGACAACTTTGGTTTCTTGCCAAACCATAGTTCATAAGGTGTCGTTTCAACGGATTTTGATGGTGCCCTATTTAGAGTGAATGCAGCCATCTCTAAAGCATAACCCCAAAATGATAGCGGTAAATCAGTAAGAGACATCATAGATCGCACCATATCTAGTAAAGTACGATTACGACGTTCGGACACACCATTACGCTGTGGTGTTCCGGGTGGCGTGAGTTGCGAAACTATTCCGCATTGTTTCAAATGAAGACCAAACTCATAACTCAAATATTCTCCTCCACGATCAGATCGTATAAATTTTATTTTCTTGTTACGATGATTTTCAACTTCACTCTGAAATTCTTTGAACTTTTCAAATGTTTCAGACTTATGTTTCATTAAGTAGATATACCCATATCTGCTCAAATCATCTGTGAAGGTTAGAAAATAACGATATCCGCCACGAGCCTCAATATTCATCGGACCACATACATTTGTATGTATGATTTCCTAATAAATCTGTTGCTCTCTCCATAGTACCGGAGAACGGTGTTTTAGTCATCTTGCCCATGAGGCACAGTTCGCAAGTACCAAGTGATTCCAAAAGTCCATCAGTATGGAGTTTCTTCATGCGCTTTACACTGATATGACCCAAACGGCAGTGCCACAAAGAAGTTGCACTGTCATAATCAACTCTGCATCTTTTGGCTTTGACATTATGAATATGTGTGTCACTACTATCGAGATTCATTAAAAATAGACCACTCTTCAAGGGTGCATGACCATAAAAGATATTATTCATATAAATAGAACAACCATTATTCTCTGATTTAAATGAATAACCGTCTCGCATCAAACAAGATCCAGATATAATGTTCATGCTCAACGCTGGCACCAAATAACCATTATTTAGGTCTAATACTAATCCTGAAGGTAGATGTAGAGGTAGCGTGCCGACCGCGATCACATCGACTTTGGAACCATTTCCCACGCGCATCGTCACCTCATCCTTAGCCAATCTTCGCTTAATCCGTAGCCCCTGTTTCGAGTTGCAAATATTAGCAACAGAACCAGTATCAAATACCCAGGTGCTACTGCGAGCATTAGTAAGGTACACATCAATAACATGTATATCACATATACCTTTGTTAACCTTGCCATCCTTCTTATCCGCCAAATACTTGGGGCAGTTCCGCTCCAGTGATCAGTCTGCTTGCAGTAGAAGCACTCAGTTTTAGGCTTAGGTCTAGACTTGGGTTTCTTCTCCTAAACAGCAACTTGCTTGCTGTTCTTCTTGAAGTTCCCCTTCTTCTTCCCTTTGCCCTTTTTCTTGAAACTAGTGGTTTTACTGACCATCAACACTTGATGCTCCTTTTTGATTTCTACCTCCGTTGCCTTTAGCATTGCGAAGAGCTCGGGAATTGTCTTATTCATCCCTTGCATGTTATAGTTCATCAGGAAGCTCTTGTAGCTTGGTGGCAGTGATTGAAGAATTCTGTCAATGACGCTATCATCCGGAAGATTAACTCCCAGTTGAATCAAGTGATTATTATACCCAGACATTTTGAGTATATGCTCACTGACAGAACTATTCTCTTCCATCTTGCAGCTGTAGAACTTATTGGAGACTTCATATCTCTCAATCCGGGCATTTGCTTGAAATATTAACTTCAACTCCTGGAACATCTCATATGCTCCATGACATTCAAAACGTCGTTGAAGACCCGGTTCTAAGCCGTAAAGCATGGCACACTGAACTATCGAGTAGTCATCAGCTTTGCTCTGCTAGACATTCATAACTTCTGGTGTTGCTCTTGCAGGAGGCCTGGCACCTAGCGGTGCTTCCAGGACGTAATTCTTCTGTGCAGCAATGAGGATAATCCTCAAATTACGGACCCAGTCCGTGTAATTGCTACCATCATCTTTCAACTTTGCTTTCTCAAGGAACACATTAAAATTCAACGGAACAACAGCACGGGCCATTTATCTACAATTAACATAGACAAGCAAGATACTATCAGGTACTAAGTTCATGATAAATTCAAGTTCAATTAATCATATTACTTAAGAACTCCCACTTAGATAGACATCCCTCTAATCATCTAAGTGATTACGTGATCCAAATCAACTAAACCATGTCCGATCATCACGTGAGATGGAGTAGTTTCAATGGTGAACATCACTATGTTGATCATATCTACTATATGATTCACGCTCGACCTTTCGGTCTCCGTGTTCCGAGGCCATATCTGCATATGCTAGGCTCGTCAAGTTTAACTTGAGTATTCCGCGTGTGCAACTGCTTTGCACCCGTTGTATTTGAACGTAGAGCCTATCACACCCGATCATCACGTGGTGTCTCAGCACGAAGAACATTCGCAACGGTGCATACTCAGGGAGAACACTTTTATCTTGAAATTTTAGATAGAGATCATATTATAATGCTACCGTCAATCAAAGCAAGATAAGATGCATAAAAGATTAACATCACATGCAATCAATATAAGTGATATGATATGGCCATCATCATCTTGTGCTTGTGGTCTCCATCTCCGAAGCACCGTCATGATCACCATCGTCACCGGCGCGACACCTTGATCTCCATCGTAGTATCGTTGTCATCTCGCCAACTTATTGCTTTTACGACTATCGCTACCGCTTAGTGATAAAGTAAAACAATTACATGGCGATTGCATTGCATACAATAAAGCGACAACCATATGGCTCCTATCAGTTGCCGATAACTCGGTTACAAAACATGATCATCTCATACAATAAAATATAGCATCATGTCTTGACCATATCACATCACAACATGCCCTGCAAAAACAAGTTAGACGTCCTCTACTTTGTTGTTGCAAGTTTTACGTGGCTGCTACGGGCTTAGCAAGAACCGTTCTTACCTACGCATCAAAACCACAACGATAGTTTGTCAAGTTGGTGCTGTTTTAACCTTCGCAAGGACCGGGCGTAGCCACACTCGGTTCAACTAAAGTGAGAGAGACAGACACCCGCCAGTCACCTTTAAGCAACGAGTGCTCGCAACGGTGAAACCAGTCTCGCGTAAGCGTATGCGTAATGTCGGTCCGGGCCGCTTCATCTCACAATACCGCCAAACCAAAGTATGACATGCTGGTAAGCAGTATGACTTATATCGCCCACAACTCACTTGTGTTCTACTCGTGCATAGCATCAACGCATAAAACCAGGCTCGGGTGCCACTGTTGGGGAACATAGTAATTTCAAAAATTTCCTACGCACACGCAAGATCATGGTGATGCATAGCAACGAGAGGGGAGAGTGTTGTCCACGTACCCTCGTAGACCGAAAGCGGAAGCGTTAACACAACGCGGTTGATGTAGTCGTACGTCTTCACGATCCGACCGATCAAGTACCGAACACATGGCACCTCCGAGTTCAGCACACGTTCAGCTCGGTGACGTCTCTCGAACTCCGATCCAGCCGAGTGTTGAGCGAGAGTTTCGTCAGCACGACGGCGTGGTGACGGTGATGATGTTCTACCGACGCAGGGCTTCGCCTAAGCTCCGCTACGATATTATCGATGTGTAATATGGTGGAGGGGGGCACCGCACACGGCTAAAATATCGTATATCAATTGTGTGTAAAGAGGTGCCCCACTGGCCCCGTATATAAAGGTGCAAGGGGGAGGCCGCCGGCCTAGGAGGTGTGGCGCGCCAGGAGGAGTCCTACTCCTACCGGGAGTAGGACTCCCCCCTTTTTCCATGTTGGAATAGGAGTGGAAGGGGGAAGAGGTGGAGGGGAGGAAGGAAGGGGGGGCGCCGCCCCCTTCTCCTTGTCCTATTCGGACTGGGGGGAAGGGGGGCGTGGCCCTGCCCTAGCCTCCTCTCCTCTCTTCCACCTAGGCCCAATAAGGCCCATTAAGTTACCGGGGGGTTCCGGTAACCTCCCGGTACTCCGGAAAAATCCCGATTTCACCCGGAACACTTCCGATGTCCAAACAAGGCTTCCAATATATCAATATTTATGTCTCGACCATTTCGAGACTCCTCGTCATGTCCGTGGTCACATCCGGGACTCCGAACAACCTTCGGTACATCAAAACATATAAACTCATAATATAACTGTCATCGTAACGTTAAGCGTGCGGACCCTACGGGTTCGAGAACTATGTAGACATGACCGAGACACCTCTCCGGTCAATAACCAATAGCGGAACCTGGATGCTCATATTGATTCCCACATATTCTACGAAGATCTTTATCGGTCAGACCGCATAACAAGATACGTTGTTCCCTTTGTCATCGGTATGTTACTTGCCCGAGATTCGATCGTCGGTGTCTCGATACCTAGTTCAATCTCGTTACCGGCAAGTCTCTTTACTCGTTTCGTAATACATCATCCCGCAACTAACTCATTAGTTACAATGCTTGCAAGGCTTATAGTGATGTGCATTGCCGAGTGGGCCCAGAGATACCTCTCCGACAATCGGAGTGACAAATCCTAATCTCGAAATACGCCAACCCAACAAGTACCTTTGGAGACACCTGTAGAGCACCTTTATAATCACCCAGTTACGTTGTGACGTTTGGTAGCACACAAAGTGTTCCTCCGGTAAACTGGAGTTGCATAATCCATAGTCATAGGAACATGTATAAGTCATGAAGAAAGCAATAGCAACATACTAAACGATCGAGTGCTAAGCTAACAGAATGGGTCAAGTCACTCACGTCATTCTCCTAATGAGGTGATCCCGTTAATCAAATGACAACTCATGTCTATGGCTAGGAAACATAACCATCTTTGATTAACGAGCTAGTCAAGTAGAGGCATACTAGTGACACTCTGTTTGTCTATGTATTCACACATGTATTATGTTTCCGGTTAATACAATTCTAGCATGAATAATAAACATTTATCATGATATAAGGAAATAAATAATACTTTATTATTGCCCCTAGGGCATATTTCCTTCAGTCTCCCACTTGCACTAGAGTCAATAATCTAGATTACACAGTAATGATTCTTACACCCATGGAGTCTTGGTGCTGATCATGTTTTGCTCGTGGAAGAGGCTGAGTCAACGGGTCTGCAACATTCAGATCCGTATGTATTTTGCAAATTTCTATGTCTCCCACCTGGACTAAATCCCGGATGGAATTGAAGCGTCTTTTGATGTGCTTGGTTCTCTTGTGAAATCTGGATTCCTTTCTAAGGCAATTGCACCAGTATTGTCACAAAAGATTTTCATTGGTCCCGATGCACTAGGTATGACACCTAGATCGGATATGAACTTCTTCATCCAGACTCCTTCATTTGCTACTTCCGAAGCAGCTATGTACTCCGCTTCACATGTAGATCCCGCCACGACACCTTGCTTAGAACTGCACCAACTGACAGCTCCCCCGTTCAATGTAAATACGTATCCGGTTGGGGGATTGGAACCAGTCATCAAGCTTGACTCATTCCTTGCCGTTGGAACGAAACTTGCCCATTCTAAGGCCTCTATATGGGCCAAGGTGACTGCCGAGGATCTTGGAGAACGCATCCAAGCTTTTGCAATAGCCATGTCAGAGCTCATGGGTATCGATGAGGCCCAGAGGGCTAGAGTTCCATAGGGGGCGCCACCGCCGGGAAAGGACGGTTGTCCGCACCCGATATTTGATTAGGAGGAGGGAGATGATGACTGTCAACATATCATCGGGGAGGCTGCTGATGAAGTCTAGGCCTGCTGGAGTCTCTTGCGGTTCTAGCTCGCCCCGCCTCTGCTTGTTGGCAGCCCGTTCTCCACCTCCGGAGTCTCCTTGTCAGCGGCGCTTTCTGATAGAAATGGGAGTACAGGGAATATTTAGTTAAAATAGGGCAATAGAAAAGTGTATTGGTAACTAGAAGTTATTAGGTAGGAATATAGTAAGAAAAGGGAATAACAGTTCGTTGCTTAAATACTACACAATTCGTTTGATATTGCTGGGCAAGTCAACATGCAGATAGTTGAAAACAAAACTTACTTCGAACAAAGTCTAGATGGATGATATCATCAGGGAAGTTACCATATATCTCATGACCAGGCCCTATGTGCAGTGCAATTATAGTACCAGCTTTCAGTTCATAAAACATAGAATTTTCTTTCGAAAAGCCAGTGCCAAAATAGGAGTCACCATGTTCATCAAGTCTTACAGTAGCAACGATTATAAATCCATGGTTTGTGTGCAGTATGACATCCCTGCAGTCTTGATTTATGTAAAGGGAAAGATTGTGCACTACAGATTCTATTGCATAGAAAGGGACGCGCTGTAGAAAATGGTAGGATTGTTAAAGAAAATATGGTAACATGCAAATATGGGCCCAAATTGAAAGAACTGTACAGCAGTCGAAATCGAAGGAAAAAAATCTATAATTAAACAGATAGGGTAAACATGATGTCATGGAAATATGAGAGTAATCGAAAGAACAATACATCATTAATTTGCCTAATATAGGAAGAAGAGGAGAAAAATCCCCTTTGACGTATATGGTGCATGTGGCACCTTTTATCCAAATGTAGTAATATTTAGAATATGTTCAGGAAAGTAGGCCATGCCAGCCGATTTAGGGTGAGATTGAACATACCGCGCTCATCCTCAAGTCATCAGGTACGGTGAGATGGAATGTCTGGCTTAGGCCGCAAGGTCCCGATGTGTCCTCGCACTGTACACTCTCTGAACGGAAGAAAACCCTCAAATCAGCTCAAATAAAAATGAATTCACGTTGATTTCGGACGGGTGATGTAGCGACCCGACCTCAGACGGTCAAGTCTCTATGTTCAGTGTCATCCCTGGATCGGTAATGCTGACACACACAGTACTTAAATGGATTTATAACAGAGTAGCAATCACACACTTATTACATCGAATGTCTCAAAAGAGAACTTATTACAATAAATATGGCTTAAGGCCATCTAAATAAGACACGCAGAACGCTTGGAAGATAAAGTGAGTCCATCAACTCCAACGGCATAGCTAAGTGCATGACAAACGACCTATGGCACCTTACCCGTCATCTGAAAAGTCTGCAACATGATACGTTGCGGCCCGAAAGCGGGTCAGCACATGGAATATGCTGGCAATATAACATAGTAGAGCAATGAACAGATAAATGCTATCACTACATGCATATATGGGTGGTGGAGGCTCTATGGTTATATTATTTTTGCGAAAAGCCAATTTTTTCCTACAACAAAGGAATAAATTTTTATTTATCTACCATGGTGGTTGAAACATTGAGAATGGTACCCCCATCTCAATCCCAATTAAAAATAATCATTAGCAACCCAACAAATTAATTTAGGGTGATGAGATCAAATCAATAATTCAAGTACCAGATACTCAAGTTGTCCATAACCGGGGACACGGCTAACCATGATTAGTTTATACACTCTGCAGAGGTTTGCGCACTTTTCCCCACAAGACTCGATCTCCTCCGTTGGAATTTCTCACACTACATGGTGTTTGAGAAACAGATGACCGAGACACATCTTTCAGAAGCATTAACTCTAACCCCGGGTAGACAGTACCAACCTACATCCCCTACATCTGCTAGCCAACCACTAGAAGAGGTCATGCAACCTACTCAACTATGCTAGAGCCCATAATAGCTTGTGGCTGCACACGAAAGTCTCTAGCATGAATAATCTTATGATCCCTTTGAGCCTGGGTGGCGGACCATAGGAGGTTCACACGGTATAACCCCGGGATCTCCTAGGACAACACTGGTATAAGCCCAGGTGCCCAAAACCAACAATCCACCCAGATCTTTATTAAAGTTGCCACCTTAAATTGAACCATTAATTAACAATCTCACATCTGTCATGGAATACACTCAAACCCAATCCACGTCTATGAGCATAGCATGGCAATATAAGCATAGCGCAAAAGTAACTCCCAAGGGTTTGATAATAAAACAAGTGATAGGTTCTACCTCATCAACTACTTCCCAGACCCACAAGTTAATCACATCCTAATCATGCAGTGTTTGAGGATTGTAACTAATGCATAAAAACTAGGTATGAAAAGAGTATGATCAATGTGTTACTTGCCTTGCTGACGATCCGCAAAACCTAGTGACTCGTAGTAGCACGCTTCGCACTCCGGGAATTCTATCGCAAACACACAATAGCATACATAAGCACTCAAGCAAAGATGCACGGGTAAATCTCAAATAAAAAGATCTAACCAGAAAGTTCAACTGAAGAACTCCGATTTGCAAAAAGAATCAAATCAAACGGAGCAACGAAACTCACACTACGAAAGAAACAAGGTCCGATTACTAATCTGGACTAAATTCAAATTTTACGGTACCAAAATCTTGTTCAAGTTGGTTAAACAGAAAGAGGGTTTCGAGACGAAGATCGAGGCGCTTGTTTCACCTGATTTGGATAAACGAGCGAAAAGTTATACTAGATCGAAGATTAGGGCAGAAATCGCGATCGGAAATAATCGCGGAAAAACCCTGGAAAAAGAAAAACTGACGAACAGGCTAACGAATGAACATTCGCTCTCTGCGGCTAACGGATGAACAGCGTTCGTTAAAACGAACGTTTGGACGAACGTCCGCTAAATAACCGAACTGAACAAAACCGATCTAGGGTTTTCTGAAAAAAAACCGAGACGACGGCGGCGGCGGTTTCTACCTCCGGCGAGGTCGGCGGTGGCGGCGGCGGGATCGCGAGGCGGCGGTGGCGGGGCGGCGGCAGTGCGGGGAGGCGGCGGCGGCGCTAGGGTTTGGCGGGGCGGCGGCTTGGGCTGGCGGCGGTGTCGGCCTCCCGGCTTATAAAGGCCGGCCGGGCCCGGAGTCCTAGTCGGACAGGACTCGTTTAGGTCGGTGCAACTTTTTTTTTAAACCTGATGCGGAAAACAAATAAAAGAAATACTAAACGGACTCCAAAAATCCTGAAATAAATTTTCACGGTCCTCTAATAATATTCCGGACAAAGTGAACATTTATTTGGGCCTCTAATGCAATTTTGAAAAACGCATATTTTCCTAATTCAAATAAAATTGCAATAAATTCCAAATTAAATTTATTTATTTGATTTTAATATTTTCCTCCAATATTTCATTTATTTTGGAGAAGTCATATTATCTCCTCACATATATTTTAATATGAAATATTTCGGAGAGAAAAATAATTAAAACCAAAGTGATCCTTGTTTCGATATTTGAGAAAATTCAAATATGAAGAACGTGTAATCCCCAACTCTCTCCGTGGGTCCTTGAGTTGCTTAGCATTTCGAGGATCGCAAACGAAATGCAATAAAAATATGATATGCATGAATGACCTATGTATAACATTCCAAACTGAAAATTTGGGATGTTACAAACCTACCCCCCTTAAGATGAATCTCGTCCCCGAGATTCGGGTTGGCTAGAAAATAGGTGTGGGTGGTCTTTGTGTAGATCATCCTCTCGTTCCCAGGTGGCTTCATCCTCGGTATGGTGGCTCCACTGAACTTTGCAAAACTTGATAACCTTGCTGCGGGTAACTCGGCTGGCAAACTCGAGAATCCTGACAGGTTTCTCCTCATATGTCAAATCACTATCCAACTGAATTGCTTCCAGGGGCACTGTTTCTCTCGGAGGAATATGGGCCATCTCTGCATGGCACTTCTTCAACTGGGAAACGTGTAACACATCATGAACTCCTGACAATCCTTCGGGTAACTCCAACTTGTAGGCTACCTCTCCCATACGTTCCAAAACTCGGTATGGTCCTACAAATCTCGGGGCTAACTTTCCCTTAACCCCAAAACGTTTAACTCCTCGAAGTGGTGACACTCGCAGATATGCTCTGTCTCCGATTTCATAGACTACCTCCTTGCGTTTTGAATCTGCATAACTCTTCTGTCGGGACTGAGCTACCTTCAGTCTATCTCGAATCAGCTTAACCTTCTTTTCGGACTCCTTAATCAAATCCGTTCCAAACAACTGGCGGTCTCCAACTTCATCCCACATGAACGGTGTTCGGCATCTTATTCCATACAAGGCTTCGAATGGTGCCATCTTCAAACTAGCCTGGTAGCTATTGTTGTATGAGAACTCTGCGTAGGGCAAGTTGTCATCCCAACTAGATCCATAATTGTAACGCCCACGATGCGGCTATATCTCCCACGCGTCGAGGCACGACTTAGAGGCATAACCGCAATGTGGTTTTGTCGCAAGAAGGGTCATCTTCACACAATCCCATGTAATGAACAAGAATGGGATAAAGAGTTGGCTTACAATCGCCACTTCACACAATACATAAATAAATCATACATCAATCAGAGTACACACATAGGTCCGACTAAGGAACCAAAATAAAAGAAGACAACCCCAAATGCTAGATCCCCGATCGTCCCAACTGGGCTCCACTACTGATCATCAGGAAATGAAACATAGTAACGACCAAGGTCCTCATCGAACTCCCACTTGAGTTCGGTAGCATCACTTGCACTGGTATCATCGGCACCTGCAACTGTTTGGAAGTATATGTGAGTCACGAGGACTCAACAATCTCACACCCGCGAGATCAAGACTATTTAAGCTTATAGGAAAGGATGGGGTAATGAGGTGGAGCAGCAGCAAGCACTAGCATATATGGTGGCTAACATACGCAAATAAGAGCGAGAAGAGGAGCAACGGAATGGTCGTCAACTAGTAATGATCAAGAAGTGATCCTGAACTCCTACTTACGTCAACCATAACCCAAAAACCGTGTTCACTTCCCGGACTCCGCCGAAAAGAGACCATCACGGCTACACACACGGTTGATGTATTTTAATTAAGTCAAGTGTCAAGTTCTCTACAACCGGACATTAACAAATTCCCATCAGCCACATAACCGCGGGCACGGCTTTCGAAAGATAATACCCTGCAGGGGTGTCCCAACTTAGCCCATTATAAGCTCTCACGGTCAACGAAGGATATTCCTTCTCCCGGGAAGACCCGATCAGTTTTGGAATCCCGGTTTACAAGACATTTCGACAATGGTAAAACAAGACCAGCAAAGCCGCCCGATGTGTCGACAATCCCGATAGGAGTCGCACGTACCTCGTTCTCAGGACACACCGGATGAACACTACATACAACTAAAACCAGCCCTCAAGTTTCCCCGAGGTGGCGCTGCAAGTGGCTCTAGTTTGGACCAACACTCCGAGGAGCACTGGCCCGGGGGGCGGGGTAAAATAAGATGACCCTTGAGTCTGCAGAACCCAAGGGAAAAAGGGATAGGTGGTAGCAAATGGTAAAACCAAGGTTGGGCCTTGCTGGAGGAGTTTTATTCAAAGCGAACTGCCAAGGGGGTCCCATAAATCACCCAACCGTGTAAGGAACGCAAAAATCAAGGAACATAACACCGGTATGACGGAAACTAGGGCGGCAAGAGTGGAACAATACACCAGGCATAAGGCCGAGCCTTCCACCCTTTACCAAGTATATAGATGCATTAATTTTAAAAAAGATATTGTGATATCCCAACATATCCATGTTCCAACATGGAGCATACTTCATCTTCACCTGCAACTAGCAACGCTATAAGAGGGGCTGAGCAAAAGCGGTAACATAGCCAAACAACGGTTTGCTGGGAAAGGTGGGTTAGAGGCTTGACGTGGCAATATGGGAGGCATGATATAGCAAGTGGTAGGTAGCGCGGTAAAGCAATAGAGCGAACAACTAGGAAGCAAAGATAGAAGTGATTTCGAGGGTATGGTCATCTTGCCTGAAATCCCGCAAGGAAGAAGAACGAGTCCAAGAAGAAGACAAATGGATGTAGTCGGACGAATCCTCACAACTCCGGAACGAAACCGATGGTAACGAGAGAAGTAACCCGGAAAGAAACAAACAACATAGTAAACAACCACCACATACACATGGCATGATGCACAATCAAGTATGATGCATGTCCGATTTCAGGAGGCATGGCATGGCAAAGTGCACAAACAAAACTACAAGTTAAGTGGAGCTCAGTATGCAACGAGTTGCATATTGACGAAACACCACATCAATTATTTAGTTCTCTCTCGTTTATGTACCCAACAATATTAAATGTTATTAAACATGGCAAGAGGTGAAGCATAGTAAGACTATCTATCTAGGCAAGTTTAAATGAGGCCGGAACAACAAATAACAATTCCGGAAAATCCCCACATCAATTATTTAGATTTGGTATTGTTCTTCCCTAAAACCATATTTTATCGTTGTTAAACAGGAAAATAAATGCACCATGTTATTCTATGCATCTTCCTACCCCATTTACATATAAAGTTTATTTAAATCCGAGTTACGGTTAATTAGTTATGAAATAAATCATTTTAACATGGCATTTAAGCAAATTAAATAAACAGCAAGTTTAAACATTTTAAACATGGATGAGAGTGGCATATTATGAAACGAGATGAAATTCTAGACATTTTTCATATAAGAAGTATTTTAATCTGATGCACGGTTTATGAGATATTATATGCATGAACATGAGGGGTTTTTCTGTAAAACTGTAATACTCTAGATAATGGACAAAATCGCAGTTCTGGGAAAAAAACTACACGGGCTGAAACTGGCTGGGCCAGCGGTGTACAGGAGAGTGGCTGGAGGGGGCTGCTCACCCATGGGCCAAGCCCAGCTCGGTGAGGAGGGCGCTGGCTGGGCCGGACAGGGATGAGGCCCACGAGGCCGGGTCAACGGGCGCAGGGACTTGGCGGCTGCGTGCGTTCCAGGAAGACGAGCGGTGGCTGTGCCGGTGCTTCCAGCGACGGCAGACAGCGGAACGACCACCGGAGGCGGGGGCGAGGTCGAGGGGAACCGATTCCCGCCGGTGGGAGGCGGATCCGGCGAGGCCAGGGCCGTGGGGGTCGGGGACGACCCGATCTGTGCGGCGTCGGCGGCGGAAGTCCATGGGCGGCGGCGGCGGCTGCTGCTCCCTGGTGCAGCACACGAGAGAGAGAGAGAGGGAGGGAGATGAGCACGGGCAGCAGGTGAAGGAAATGTTGGAAATATGCCCTAGAGGCAATAATAAATTGGTTATTATTATATTTCCTTGTTCATGATAATCGTTTATTATCCATGCTAGAATTGTATTGATAGGAAACTCAGATACATGTGTGGATACATAGACAACACCATGTCCCTAGTAAGCCTCACTAGCTCGTTGATCAATAGATGGTGACGGTTTCCTGACCGTGGACATTGGATGTCGTTGATAACGGGATCACATCATTAGGAGAATGATGTGATGGACAAGACCCAATCCTAAGCCTCGCACAAGATCGTGTAGTTCGTTTGCTAAGAGCTTTTCTAATGTCAAGTATCATTTCCTTAGACCATGAGATTGTGCAACTCCCGGATACCGTAGGAATGCTTTGGGTGTACCAAACGTCACAACGTAACTGGGTGGCTATAAAGGTGCACTACAGGTATCTCCGAAAGTGTCTATTGGGTTGGCACGAATCGAGACTGGGATTTGTCACTCCGTGTAAACGGAGAGGTATCTCTGGGCCCACTCGGTAGGACATCATCATAATGTGCACAATGTGACCAAGGAGTTGATCATGGGATGATGTGTTACGGAACGAGTAAAGAGACTTGCCGGTAACGAGATTGAACAAGGTATCGGGATACCGACGATCGAATCTCGGGCAAGTACTATACCGGTAGACAAAGGGAATTGTATACGGCATTGATTGAATCCTCAACATCGTGCTTCATCCGATGAGATCATCGAGGAGCATGTGGGAGCCAACATGGGTATCCAGATCCCGTTGTTGGTTATTGGCTGGAGAGTCGTCTCGATCATGTCTGCATGTCTCCCGAACCCGTAGGGTCTACACACTTAAGGTTCGGTGACGCTAGGGTTATAGAGATATTAGTATGCGGTAACCCGAAAGTTGTTCGGAGTCCCGGATGAGATCCCAGACGTCACGAGGAGTTCCGGAATGGTCCGGAGGTAAAGATTTATATATGGGAAGTCTTATTTTGGTCGCCGGAAAAGTTTCGCGCATTATCGGTATTGTACCGGGAGTGCCGAAAGGGGTCCGGGGGTCCACCAGCCCCGGGGACCACATGGGCTGTAGGGGTGTGCGCCTTGGCCTATATGGGCTAAGGGCACCAGCCCCAAGAGGCCCATGCGCCAAGAGATAAGGGAAAGGGAGAGTCCTAAAGGGGGAAGGCACCTCCGAAGTGCCTTGGGGAGGATGGACTCCTCCCTGGCCGCACCCTTCCTTGGAGGAAGGGCCAAGGCTGCGCCCCCCTCTCCCTTGGCCCTATATATAGTGGGGGGGAGGGAGGGCAGCAAACCCTAAGCCCTGGCGCCTCCCTCTCCCTCCCGTGACACATCTCCCTCCTCCCGCAGCGCTTGGCGAAGCCCTGTTGGAATCCCGCTACTTCCACCACCACGCCGTCGTGCTGCTGGATCTCCATCAACCTCTCCTCCCCCTTTCTGGATCAAGAAGGAGGAGACGTCGCTGCTCCGTACGTGTGTTGAACGCGGAGGTGCCGTCCGTTCGGCGCTAGGATCATCGGTGATTTGGATCACGACGAGTACGACTCCATCAACCCCGTTCTCTTGAACGCTTCCGCTCGCGATCTACAAGGGTATGTAGATGCACTCCTTCCCTCTTGTTGCTAGTAAACTCCATAGGTTGATCTTGGTGATGCGTAGAAAATTTTGAATTTCTGCTACGTTCCCCAACAGTGGCATCATGAGCCAGGTCTATGCGTAGATTCTATGCACGAGTAGAACACAAAGTAGTTGTGGGCGATGATTTGTTCAATTTGCTTGCCGTTACTAGTCTTATCTTGATTCGGCGGCATTGTGGGATGAAGCGGCCCGGACCGACCTTAGACGTACTTGTACGTGAAACAGGTTCCACCGACTGACATGCACTAGTTGCATAAGGTGGCTAGCGGGTGTCTGTCTCTCCCACTTTAATCGGATCGGATTCGATGAAAAGGGTCCTTATGAAGGGTAAATAGAAATTGGCATATCACGTTGTGGCTTTTGCATAGGTAAGAAACGTTCTTGCTAGAATCCCATAGCAGCCACGTAAAACATGCAACAACAATTAGAGGACGTCTAACTTGTTTTTGCAGGGTATGCTATGTGATGTGATATGGCCAAAAGGATGTGATGAATGATATATGTGATGTATGAGATTGATCATGTTCTTGTAATAGGAATCACGACTTGCATGTCGATGAGTATGACAACCGGCAGGAGCCATAGGAGTTGTCTTAATTTATTGTATGACCTGCGTGTCAATGAAAATGCCATGTAATTACTTTATTGCTAACCGTTAGCCATAGTAGTAGAAGTAATAGTTGGCGAGACAACTTCATGAAGACACGATGATGGAGATCATGGTGTCATGCCGGTGACGAAGGTGATCATGCCGCGCCTCAAAGATGGAGATCAAAGGCGCAAGATGATATTGGCCATATCATGTCACTTTATGATTTGCATGTGATGTTTGTCATGTTTACATCTTATTTGCTTAGAACGACGGTAGCATAAATAAGATGATCCCTCACTAAAATTTCAAGAGACGTGTTCCCCCTAACTGTGCACCGTTGCGAAGGTTCGTTGTTTTGAAGCACCACGTGATGATCGGGTGTGATAGATTCTAACGTTCGCATACAGCGGGTGTTGACGAGCCTAGCATGTACAGACATGGCCTCGGAACACATGCGAAACACTTAGGTTGACTTGACGAGCCTAGCATGTACAGACATGGCCTCGGAACACAAGAGATCGAAAGGTCGAACATGAGTCGTATAGTAGATGCGATCAACATGGAGATGTTCACCGATGATGACTAGTCCGTCTCATGTGATGATCGGACACGGCCTAGTTTGACTCGGATCATGTATCACTTAGATGACTAGAGGGATGTCTATCTGAGTGAGAGTTCATTAAATAATCAGATGAACTTAATTATCATGAACATAGTCAAAAGGTCTTTGCAAATTATGTCATAGCTTACGCTTTAGCTCTACTGTTTAAGATATGTTCCTAGAGAAAATTTAGTTGAAGGTTGATAGTAGCAATTATGCGGACTGGGTCCGTAAACTGAGGATTGTCCTCATTGCTGCACAGAAGGCTTATGTCCTTAATGCACCGCTCGGTGTGCTGAACCTCAGCGTCGTCTGTAGATGTTGCGAAACATCTGACATACACGTTTTGATGACTACGTGATAGTTCAGTGCGTAGTGCTAACGGTTTAGAATTGTGGCACCAAAGACGTTTTGAAACGTCGCAGAACATATGAGATGTTCCGAAGACTGAAATTGGGATTTCAGACTAGTGCCCACGTCAAGAGGTATGAGACCTCTGACATGTTTCTTAAGCCTGCAGACTAAGGGAGAAAAGCTCAGTCGTTGAGCATGTGCTCAGATTGTCTGAGTGCCACAATCGCTTGAATCGAGTGGGAGTTAATCTTCCAGATGAGATAGTGATGGTTCTCCATAGTCACTGCCACCAAGCTATTAGAGCTTCGTGATGAACTATAACATATCAGGGATAGACATGATGATCCTTGAGCTATTCGCGATGTTTGACACCACGAAAGTAGAAATCAAGTAGGAGCATCAATTGTTGATGGTTAGTAAAACCAGTAGTTTCAAGAAGGGCAAGGGAAAGAAGGGATACTTCATGAAACGGCAAATCAATTGTTGCTCTAGTGAAAAATCCCAAGGTTGAACCCAAACCCGAGACTAAGTGCTTCTGTAATGAGGGGAACGGTCACTGAAGCAGAACTACCCTAGATACTTGGTAGATGAGAAGGCAGGCAAGGTCGACAGAAGTATATTGGATATACATTATATGAATGTGTACTTTACTAGTACTCCTAGTAGCACCAGGGTATTAGATACCGGTTCGGTTGCTAAGTGTTAGTAACTCGAAATAAAAGCTGCGGAATAAACGGAGACTAGCTAAAGGTGAGATGACGATATGTGTTGGAAGTGTTTCCAAGGTTGATGTGATCAAGCATCGCATGCTCCCTCTACCATCGAGATTGGTGTTAAACCTAAATAATTGTTATTTGGTGTTTGCGTTGAGCATAAACATGATTGGATTATGTTTATCGCAATACGGTTATTCATTTAAGGAGAATAATGGTTACTCTGTTTATTTGAATAATACCTTCAATGGTCTTGCACCTAAAATGAATCTCGATCGTAGTGATACATATCTTCGTGCCAAAAGATATAAAATACTAATGATAGTACCACATACTTGTGTCACTGCCATTTGAGTCATAATGGTATAGAACGCATGAAGAAGCTCCATGTAGATGGATCTTTGGACTCACTCGTTTTTGAAAAGATTGAGACATGCGAACCATGTCTATTGGTATGAAGAAACTCCATGCAGATGGATCGTTTGGACTCACTTGATTTTGAATCACTTGAGACATGCAAATCATACCACATGGGCAAGATGACTGAAAGGCCTTGTTTTCAGTAAGATGGAACAAGAAAGCAACTTGTTGGAAGTAATACATTTTGATGTGTGCAGTCCAATGAGTGCTGAGGCACGCAGTGGTTGTCGATATGTTCTTACTTCACGGATGATTTGAGTAGATGCTGAGAATATTTACTTGATGAAACACAAGTCTGAATTATTGAAAGGTTCAAGTAATTTCAGAGTGAAGTTGAAGATCGTCGTGACAAGAGGATAAAATGTCTATGATATGATCATAGAGATATCTGAGTTACGAGTTTGGCACACAATTAAGACATTGTGGAAAGTGTTTCACAATTATTACCGCCTGGAACACCACAATGTGATGGTGTGTCCGAACATCATAACTGCACCCTATTGGATATGGTGCATACCATGATGTCTCTTATCGAATTATCACTATCGTTTATGGGTTAGGCATTAGAGACAACCGCATTCACTTTAAATAGGGCACCACACAATTCCGTTGAGACGACACCGTTTAGAGAAACCTAAGTTGTTGTTTCTTAAAAGTTTGGGGCTGCGATGCTTATGTGAAAAAGTTTCAGGCTGATAAGCTCGAACCCAAAGCGGATAAATGCATCTTCATAGAATACACAAAACAGTTGGGTACACCTCCTATTTCAGATCTGGAAGCAAAAGTAATTGCTTCTAGAAATGGGTCCTTTCTCGAGGAAAAGTTTCTCTCGAAAGAATTGAGTGGGATGATGGTGGAGACTTGATGAGGTTATTGAACCATAACTTCAACTAGTGTGTAGCAGGGCACAGGAAGTTGTTCCTGTGGCACCTACACCAATTGAAGTGGAAGCTTATGATAGTGATCATGAAACTTCGGATCAAGTCACTACCAAACCTCGTAGGTCGACAAGGATATGTACTACTCCTGAGTGGTACGGTAATCCTGTCTTAGATATCATGTTGTTAGACAATACTGAACCTACGAGCTATGGAGAAGCGATGGTGGGCCCATATTCCGACAAATGGTTAGAAGCCATGAAATCCGAGATAGGATCCATGTATCAGAACAAAGCATGGACTTTGGTGAACTTGCCCGATGATCGGCAAGCCATTGAGATAAATGGATCTTTAAGAAGAAGACGGACGTGGACGGTAAGGTTACCGTCTATGAAGCTCGACTTGTGGCAAAGAGTATTTTCACAAGTTCAAGGAGTTGACTACGATGAGATTTTCTCATCCGTAGCGATGCTTAAGTCCGTCGGAATCATGTTAGCATTAGCTGCATTTATGAAATCTGGCAGATGGATGTCAAAACAAGTTTCCTTACCAGTTTTCGTAAGGAAAGGTTGTATGTTATACAATCAGAAATGTTTTGTCGATTCTAAGGATGCTGAAAGGTATGCTAGCTCCAGCGATCCTTCCATGGATTAGAGCAAGCATCTCAGAGTCAGAATATACGCTTTGATGGAGTGATCAAAGTTTTTGGGTTTATACAAAGTTTTTTAGAAACTTGTATTTACAATAAAGTGAGTGGGAGCGCTACAACATTTCTGATAAGTATATGTGAATGACATATTGTTGATCCGAAATGATGTAGAATTTCTGGAAAGCATAAAGGGTTGTTTGAAAGGAGTTTTTCAAAGGAAGACCTGGATAAAGCTGCTTACATATTGGGCATCAAGATCTATAGAGATAGATCAAGACGCCCGATGATACTTTCGAAGGACACACACCTTGACATGATTTTGAAAGAGTTCAAAATAGATCAGCAAAGAAGGAGTTCTTGGCTGTGTTACAAGGTGTGAGTATTGAGTAAGACTCAAGACCTGACCACAGCAGAAGAGAGAGAAAGGACGAAGGTCGTCCCCTATGCTTTAGACGTAGGCTCTACAGTATGCTATGTTGTGTACCGCACATGAAGTGTGCCTTGCCATGAGTTGTTCAAGGGGTACAATAGTGATCCGGGAATGGATCACATGACAGCGGTCGAACTTATCCTTAGTATCTAGTGGACTAAGGAATTTTCTCGATTATGGAGGTGAAAAGGAGTTCGTCGTAAAGGGTTACGTCGATGCAAACTTTGACACTAATCTGGATGACTCTGAGTAGTAAACCGGATTCGTATAGTAGAGCAGTTATTTGAAATGGCTCCAAGTAGCGCGTGGTAGCATCCACAAGATGACATAGATATTCGTAAAGCACACACGGATCTGAAAGGTTCAGACCCGTTGACTAATAACCTCTCTCACAAGCATAACATGATCAAACCAGAACTCATTGAGTGTTAATCACATAGTGATGTGAACTAGATTGTTGACTCTAGTAAACTCTTTGGATGTTGGTCACATGGTGATGTGACCTGTGAGTGTTAATCACATGGTGATGTGAACTAGAATATTGACTCTAGTGCAAGTGGGAGACTGTTGGAAATATGCCCTAGAGGCAATAATAAATTGGTTATTATTATATTTCCTTGTTCATGATAATCGTTTATTATCCATGCTAGAATTGTATTGATAGGAAACTCAGATACATGTGTGGATACATAGACAACACCATGTCCCTAGTAAGCCTCTAGTTGACTAGCTCGTTGATCAATAGATGGTTACGGTTTCCTGCCAATGGACATTGGATGTCGTTGATAACGGGATCACATCATTAGGAGAATGATGTGATGGACAAGACCCAATCCTAAGCCTCGCACAAGATCGTGTAGTTCGTTTGCTAAGAGCTTTTCTAATGTCAAGTATCATTTCCTTAGACCATGTGATTGTGCAACTCCCGGATACCGTAGGAATGCTTTGGGTGTACCAAACGTCACAACGTAACTGGGTGGCTATAAAGGTGCACTACAGGTATCTCCGAAAGTGTCTGTTGGGTTGGCACGAATCGAGACTGGGATTTGTCACTCCGTGTAAACGGAGAGGTATCTCTGGGCCCACTCGGTAGGACATCATCATAATGTGCACAATGTGACCAAGGAGTTGATCACGGGATGATGTGTTACGGAACGAGTAAAGAGACTTGCCGGTAACGAGATTGAACAAGGTATCGGGATACCGACGAGCGAATCTCGGGCAAGTACTATACCGGTAGACAAAGGGAATTGTATACGGGATTGATTGAATCCTCGACATCGTGGTTCATCCGATGAGATCATTGAGGAGCATGTGGGAGCCAACATGGGTCTCCAGATCCTGCTGTTGGTTATTGACCGGAGAGCCGTCTCGGTCATGTCTGCATGTCTCCTGAACCCGTAGGGTCTACACACTTAAGGTTCGGTGACGCTAGGGTTATAGAGATATTAGTATGCGGTAACCCAAAAGTTGTTCGGAGTCCCGGATGAGATCCCGGACATCACGAGGAGTTCCGGAATGGTCCGGAGGTAAAGATTTATATATGGGAAGTCTTATTTTCGTCGCCGGAAAAGTTTCGCGCATTATCGGTATTGTACCGGGAGTGCCGAAAGGGGTCCGGGGGTCCACCAGCCCCGGGGGGCCACATGGGCTGTAGGGGTGTGTGCCTTGGCCTATATGGGCCAAGGGCACCAGCCCCAAGAGGCCCATGCGCCAAGAGATAAGGGAAAGGGAGAGTCCTAAAGGGGGGAGGCACCTCCGAAGTGCCTTGGGGAGGATGGACTCCTCCCTGGCCGCACCCTTCCTTGGAGGAAGGGCCAAGGCTGCGCCCCCCTCTCCCTTGGCCCTATATATAGTGGGGGGAGGGAGGGCAGCAAACCCTAAGCCCTGGCGCCTCCCTCTCCCTCCCGTGACACATCTCCCTCCTTCCGCAGCGCTTGGCGAAGCCCTGTTGGAATCCCGCTACTTCCACCACCACGCCGTCGTGCTGCTGGATCTCCATCAACCTCTCCTCCCCCCTTACTGGATCAAGAAGGAGGAGACGTTTCTGCTCCGTACGTGTGTTTTACGCGGAGGTGCCGTCCGTTCGGCGCTAGGATCATCGGTGATTTGGATCACGACGAGTACGACTCCATCAACCCCGTTCTCTTGAACGCTTCCGCTCGCGATCTACAAGGGTATGTAGATGCACTCCTTCCCTCTCGTTGCTAGTAAACTCCATAGATTGATCTTGGTGATGCGTAGAAAATTTTGAATTTCTGCTACGTTCCCCAACAGGAAAGAAGAAGGAACGAGAGGGAGGAGGCGCGAGGTGAGGCAGGGGAGTGGGACGGCCTGCTGGAGGTGGCGCCTGCTCGCCGGAGACGCAAGAACTGCTACTGCTTGCGTGGGTGCTCGCAAGCAGGGACTTGAGGACGCGCGTGGTCATGCTCCAGGAGGTGCTCGAAGCAGGGGATGCAGGGGCGCGGTTCCCGTTGGAGCTCGAGGGAGAGGGCTGCGTGCACTCAGGCACGACTGTGGGTTGGCTCGGGAAGGAATGAGGGGATCCCAAGGCAGAGGGGTCTGGAGGAGTGGTGGCGGCGCGATGGGATTGATGGGACAAGGGGGCTAGATTTTAGGGATTGGTCTAGGGTTGGACTATTTATATAGGTAGGGGTTAATCCGGTCCGTCCGATTATAATCGGGCGGTCGTAAATAAATAGGTTAGGTAGCCCGAATAATAAAACGGAGATGTTTTATAGATGTTAGGAGATGATCTGAATGCAACGGTGATGACTGAGTGGGTCGGGTTCGGGACAGGTTTCGGACGCGCGCGAGAAGGGGTTTTGTGCACTGTACAAAGAGACTACGGTTTAGGCATGAGGGCAAACGAATAACAAGGTTTGACTCGGAACGGTCAATGAAAGCAAGGGGGGACACGGCAAGTACGAGCGGATGCAAGTTTTAAAAACAATGACGGCAACGAAGTGCCGATGCAATGCGGATGATGCCATGATGAAATGCAACAAACAAATAAATACACACGACGACAACGAAAAACATGGAAGGCGTCTGAAGCGTCGGCCTTGGGGCGTTACAACACTCCACCACTACAAGAGGATCTCGTCCCGAGATCTAGGATGGCACCGGAGATAAACGGAAGAGGAAGAGGTAAAACAAATTGCTTCTTTGACAAACGAGTGAAACCAAAGAACCTTGAGAGGTTGCAAAGCTTGACGAAATGACACGACAGAGGTGAACAAAATTTAAAACACTCCGTTCAGCAAGAGGAACAAGGAACATTGCAAGAACCTTATAGGTTGATGGACATGAAACAAGAGCTTAATGGACCAAAAGGAATATGAAAGCACACCGGTGGAAAAGAGAAACAAGGAACGAGAATGACATAATTTGGACAGCACTCCGGTAGAAAAGAGAAGGAAAACTTGATAAGATCAAGAGAACTTGAAAGATATCACAACACTCCGGTTAAAACAAGATAAAGAAGGAATAAGAATGATATAATTTGGACAACACTCTGACTGTAAATGGAAGGAATTGAACATGAACTTTACAAGATGAGAGGATACTTAATGAAATCAACAGCACACTGCCTCCGGAACTATTGAAAGAATGGCACAATGGGTCAGAAAGATTTCAGACAGCACTCCGGTTGAGAAGGTAGGCAAAACTTGACAGAATGGGAAGAACTTGAAAAGAGGGCACGACACTCCGGTTGGAAATGGATAAGCATGAAAAGAGCACGGTCCCCACAAACCGAGAAGATCAGTGAAGAGAGCAACATCACAAAGCCTCCGGAAAAAAGAATAGAAGATAGATCATTGGAATCACAGAATGGAGAAGAAAATGCCAACTTCTGCCACAACTAAGCTTGGAAAGCACCTTTCCAAGAAGGTTATAATGGAGTTGGTGGAAAACCAACAACAAAACTAGTAAGCTTGTAGTGGACTTATGGAAAAACATCTCAAGAATATGAGGTGACAGCCGGCCACTAATGGAAACCATTGATTTGATTGAGAGCACCAAAGAGATGAAAAACTTCTCTCGCCGACAGGATAGGAGAAAACTTGGATCATTGATAGACACCACAATTAGCAACATTCCTTAGGGAAGGCTTTAGGTGAAATATAACCCAAGATAACTCCAACAAAGAGATTGGTGGATTTAAAATATCTCATTCTTGACAACACGTGAAACATGGAACATGGATGGAAATTGTCAAGAAGGACATAACACCACCTCAAAAGATAAGGTAGGAAGAATTGCACTTCGGAATGCAAGATGAAGAAAGCTTGAACTCCTCAAAACAAAACATGTGTTGAGCACCATGTTTATTTTAGAGTATAGCTTGACGGATCTTAACTCCGAGAGAAATCTTGAAGAATAATTAAAGAATGAAAAAAATCCTTGATGAACCACCATGTAGAGCCTCCAGGAAGAACTCCGGTAAACAAAAGGATGATAGAAAGAAAGAGAAGTTGACAACACAAGGTGAAGCCTTGCAATGATTTAGATGGAGCTTCGGGATGATATAACCGATAAAACTTGGAACTCCGGAAAGAAAAGGTGAACACCTTGGAACCGAGAATTTGATATCATGAACGAACTCTGGAAGAAGGAATTAATCACTTGGAGGAAACAAGAGTAAGAATTACATTACGCGTATCCTTCACCAATTTAGATTGATGACAAACAACGGATTTGGCATACTACTTATTCTCGTAGAAAGGATTAAGATAGATATAGCGCAAACTTGGGAAGGTTTTCAACGAACCACCGGTAGGATTGGAAAGAACGAATGAATCTATATGATAATGAAGGAAGAGAACTCTTGAACGAACCACCGTAAGAATTGAAAATGAACGAAGAAAAGATAAAGAAACACCGGGAAGAATTATAAAATGAACGAAGAAACTTGAGAGAATTTAGATACAAGTGAACGAAGAGATCACGAGCTGATTAGAGAATACTTGAACGATGCACCGGAAGAATAAGGAGATGAACGAAGAGACATCAAATTTAGAATAATTTGAGAACGAGGCTGAAAACTTAGAACGAAGAAATCTTCTGAAATGATGGCCTTTGGATGATCAAGAAACGAAAACAACTCATGAAATGCTCCGGATGGGTGAAAAGAATTCTCACAATTGAAAAACAATTATGAGAGGATGGCATAAGCTAGAACTATGAATCTTCAGGAGAACGGTCCAAGATTTAGGAGAAATCACTACCTTGATCTTGAAATGTTGAGAATGACGAGGAGAAACACCACCATGAATTGTTGAGGCTCTCTGGAATGAAAAATTGGAAAGGTTGAACCAACGATGAAAGAATTTGAAAGATCTTGGAGAAAGACATTTGACTGACGATAATTCATTCTTACGTCAAACTTAGAAAAGAATTTGGGAATAGCTTCAGGAAAATTAGAAGAGTCAGGTAGGATCCTGGGAAAATACCTGTGGGTTAGGGCCCACTCAGAAGATACACCGTTGAACGATTTAGAAGAGAGATTGCACCGGTAGAATTAAATGACTCAAAAGAGATAACAACCTCGAGATATCTTGAACAAATTAGGAATGATAACACGAATCTTCCGAGATATCTTCAGCACACCGGAACAAATGGAAAGCGAGAGGTGAATGATTAAGAGATACACCGGCATGAGAAAACATTTGAAACGAGGAAAGGATATGATCGACAAAGCTTGAATTGAATCCACCGGAGAATAAAAACGAACAAAGAATGATGAACTTGAAGCTCCCTTAGTATATTCATGAGAAATCACCAGATAAAAAACATTAAAGGAAAAGAATGAAGAAACTTCCCATCAATAAAAGGATACTTGATTAAGAAATCTGAGTCCTTGTAGAAAAGGGTGGGAGGGCGGGAAAACAAAGGCAACTTGGGATGAATGAAACAGACATCATTGAGAAAACTTAGAATTGATCTTGCGGATGGGGAGAATGATGGGATCATCTTGAAGAGAAACACACCGGTTGGAAATAGAATTAAGATGGAAATCTCGATGGTCAAGAATGATTAGTATCCACATAGGAATATGAGAACACCGCTTAGGATAAGATATGGAATCAACACTTGGCATCGAAGCAACTCGAATACCACAAAACAAAACAAAAACAAAGGATTTGGCTTGCAGAATAAGCCGGAACAAACATATGATAGAGATTTCATCCGAAGTTTTCGTGGTGGGGCACACACGGGCTCGATCGTACAGCACCATCATGTACAAGGCAGTGCACATGACATACGAAGCGTCCCCAAGTCGGCATAGCCAAGGACTCTTTAAGACACTACGAGACCACTGTAAAACCAACCGTGGAAAGGCGGACCACTAGACGTCGAACCCCAATCTCATATCATGCATCTATCGGAAAGATATCCTAGGAGCTACTTGAATTCCCACTTATAAACTCCCGAAACTTTCTGGTTATGCAATCAGGTGTTGGGGATACAGGGGACACAAAATATATCACCCAAACTAACAATACCTAGATCCAACTGTATCCATCCTTCAACACATAACCAAGAAACCTTCGGAAATCATTTACCTCAACCTTCGAAAAGCATCCGTTATACGAGTTATGGCAATACTCCCGAACTCCCGCCCCAGTACTGGGTGGCGTCGAGGTGATCTCACCAACAACTGCATAAAAGAGATATTCGATGTCGGCGAAACTCAGGTATTCCAAAACTGCAACGATAAAATTATGACGACAACACCTCGGAGCTCAACTCCCCGGGACACTGCCACAACCCCTAAATGTCAGGAGGCACCAAGAACAATGTTCTCGTCACAAAATCATCGGAACGATTCCAAGATACCCGCGTGATCCAAAAAAAAATTTAGTGAAATTTGAGGAGAGAAAAGTCAAAACATCTACGTCAGGAGGCCTCACCAGAGCGACGAAGGGACTGAGGAGTAAAAAGAATCCTACTCTCCGATATATATAATCCTCAGACTCAAAACATTTTTGTTCTAAACTCAACAACGCCAGCGATTCGATCAAGCAGGGGGCTCCTAAGTCGGGGATGGCTCTGATTACCAACTTGTAACGCCCACGATGCGGCTATATCTCCCACGTGTCGAGGCACGACTTAGAGGCATAACCGCATTGTGGTTTTGTCGCAAGAAGGGTCATCTTCACACAATCCCATGTAATGAACAAGAATGGGATAAAGAGTTGGCTTACAATCGCCACATCACACAATACATAAATAAATCATACATCAATCAGAGTACACACATAGGTCCGACTACGGAACCAAAATAAAAGAAGACAACCCCAAATGCTAGATCCCCGATCGTCCCAACTGGGCTCCACTACTGATCATCAGGAAACGGAACATAGTAACGACCAAGGTCCTCGTCGAACTCCCACTTGAGTTCGGTAGCATCACTTGCACTGGTATCATCGGCACCTGCAACTGTTTGGAAGTATCTGTGAGTCACGAGGACTCAACAATCTCACACCCGCAAGATCAAGACTATTTAAGCTTATAGGAAAGGATGGGGTAATGAGGTGGAGCTGCAGCAAGCACTAGCATATATGGTGGCTAACATACGCAAATAAGAGCGAGAAGAGGAGCAACGGAACGGTCGTCAACTAGTAATGATCAAGAAGTGATCCTGAACTCCTACTTACGTCAACCATAACCCAAAAACCGTGTTCACTTCCCGGACTCCGCCGAAAAGAGACCATCACGGCTACACACGCGGTTGATGTATTTTAATTAAGGAAAGTGTCAAGTTCTCTACAACCGAACATTAACAAATTCCCATCTGCCACATAACCGCGGGCACGGCTTTCGAAAGATAATACCCTGCAGGGGTGTCCCAACTTAGCCCATTATAAGCTCTCACGGTCAACGAAGGATATTCCTTCTCCCGGGAAGACCCGATCAGTCTCAGAATCCCGGTTTACAAGACATTTCGACAATGGTAAAACAAGACCAGCAAAGCCGCCCGATGTGTCGACAATCCTGATAGGAGTCGCATGTACCTCGTTCTCAGGACACACCAGATGAACACTACGTACAACTAAAACCAGCCCTCAAGTTTCCCCGAGGTGGCGCTGCAAGTGGCTCTAGTTTGGACCAACACTCCGAGGAGCACTTGCCTGGGGGGTAAAATAAGATGACCCTTGAGTCTGTAGAACCCAAGGGAAAAAGGGATAGGTTGTAGCAAATGGTAAAACCAAGGTTGGGCCTTGCTGGAGGAGTTTTATTCAAAGCAAACTGCCAAGGGGGTCCCATAAATCACCCAACCGCGTAAGGAACGCAAAAATCAAGGAACATAACACCGGTATGACGGAAACTAGGGCGGCAAGAGTGGAACAAAACACCAGGCATAAGGCCGAGCCTTCCACCCTTTACCAAGTATATAGATGCATTAATTTAAAAAAAAGATATTGTGATATCCCAACATATCCATGTTCCAACATGGAGCAAACTTCATCTTCACCTACAACTAGCAACGCTATAAGAGGGGCTGAGCAAAAGCGGTAACATAGCCAAACAACGGTTTGCTGGGAAAGGTGGGTTAGAGGCTTGACATGGCAATATGGGAGGCATGATATAGCAAGTGGTAGGTAGCGCGGCAAAGCAATAGACGAACAACTAGCAAGCAAAGATAGAAGTGATTTCGGGGGTATGGTCATCTTGCCTGAAATCCCGTAAGGAAGAAGAACGAGTCCAAGAAGAAGAAAAACGGATGTAGTTGGACGAATCCTCACAACTCCGGAATGAAACCGAAGGTAACGAGAGAAGCAACCCGGAAAGAAACAAACAACATAGTAAACAACCACCACATACACATGGCATGATGCACAATCAAGTATGATGCATGTCCGATTTAAGGAGGCATGGCATGGCAAAGTGCACAAACAAAACTACAAGTTAAGTGGAGCTCAATATGCAACGAGTTGCATATTGATGAAACACCACATCATTTATTTAGTTCTCTCTCGTTTATGTACCCAACAATATTAAATGCTATTAAACATGGCAAGAGGTGAAGCATAGTATGACTATCTATCTAGGCAAGTTTAAATGAGGCCGGAACAACAAATAACAATTCCGGAAAATCCCCACATCAATTATTTAGATTTGGTACTGTTCTGCCCTAAAACCATATTTTATTGTTGTTAAACAGGAAAATAAATGCACCATGTTATTCTATGCATCTTTCTACCCCATTTACATATAAAGTTTATTTAAATCCGAGTTACGGTTAATTAGTTATGAAATAAATCATTTTAACATGGCATTTAAGCAAATTAAATAAACAGCAAGTTTAAACATTTTAAACATGGATGAGAGTGGCATATTATGAAACTAGATGAAATTCTAGACATTTTTCATAGAAGAAGTATTTTAATCTGATGCACGGTTTATGAGATATTATATGCATGAACATGAGGGGTTTTTCTGTAAAACTGTAATACTCTGGATAATGGACAAAATCGCAGATCTGGGAAAAAACTACACGGGCCGGAACTGGCTGGGCCAGCGGTGTACAGGAGAGTGGCTGGAGGGGGCTGCTCACCCATGGGCCAAGCCCAGCTCGGTGAGGAGGGCGCTGGCTCGGCCGGACAGGGATGAGGCCCACGAGGGCGGGTCAACGGGCGCAGGGACTTGGCGCTGCGTGCGTTCCAGGAAGACGAGCGGTGGCTGCGCCAGTGCTTCCGGCGACGGCAGACAGCGGAACGACCACCGGAGGCGGGGGCGAGGTCGAGGGGAACCGATTCCCGACGGTGGGAGGCGGATCCGGCGAGGCCAGGGCCGTGGGGGTCGGGGACGACCCGATCTGTGCGGCGTCGGCGGCGGAAGTCCATGGGCGGCGGCGGCTGCTGCTCCTTGGTGCAGCACAAGAGAGAGAGAGGGAGGGAGATGAGCACGGGCAGCAGGTGAAGGAAAGAAGAAGGAACGGGAGGGAGGAGGCGCGAGGTGAGGCAGGGGAGTGGGACGGCCTGCTGGAGGTGGCGCTTGCTCGCCGGAGACGTGGGAACTGCTGCTGCTTGCGGGGGTGCTTGGGAGCAGGGACTTGAGGACGCGCGTGGTCATGCTCTAGGAGGTGCTCGAAGCAGGGGATGGAGGGGCGCGGTTCCCATTGGGGCTCGAGGGAGAGGGCTGCGTGCACTCAGGCACGGCTGTGGGTTGGCTCGGGAAGGAATGAGGGGATCCCAAGGCAAAGTGGTCTGGAGGAGTGGCGGCGGCGCGATGGGATTGATGGGACAAGGGGGCTAGATTTTAAGGATTGGTCTAGGGTTGGACTATTTATATAGGTAGGGGATTAGGGTAGGGGTTAATCCGGTCCGTCCGATTATAATCGGGCGGTCGTAAATAAATAGGTTAGGTAGCCTGAATAATAAAACGGAGATGTTTTATAGATGTTAGGAGATGATCTGAATGCAACAGTGATGACTGAGCGGGTCGGGTTCGGGACAGGTTTCGGACGCGCGCGAGAAGGGGTTTTGTGCACTGTACAGAGAGACTCCGGTTTAGGCAAGAGGGCAAACGAATAACAAGGTTTGACTCGGAACGGTCAACGAAAGCAAGGGGGGACACGGCAACTACGAGCGGATGCAAGTTTTAAAAACAATGACGGCAACGAAGTGCCGATGCAATGGGGATGATGCCATGATGAAATGCAACAAATAAATAAATACACACAACGACAACGAAAAACATGGAAGGCGTCTGAAGCGTCGGTCTTGGGGCGTTACAATAATCTAGCGCACAAGCTCTCAACATGTCCTCCAGAATCTGATTGACTCTCTCGGTCTGT
Organism: Aegilops tauschii subsp. strangulata; assembly: GCF_002575655.3. NCBI lineage: Eukaryota > Viridiplantae > Streptophyta > Magnoliopsida > Poales > Poaceae > Aegilops > Aegilops tauschii. The sequence goes on from NC_053038.3 coordinate 363,192,555, forward strand.
CCATCAGTCTACGGGTGGAAGGCGGTACTAAATTCCAGCCTGGTACCCAAGGTCTAGTGCAGTTGGTGCCAAAACTTTGAAGTAAATTGTGTTCCTCTATCTGATACGATGGTCCTCGGAACTCCGTGCAGACATACGATCCTGGTCATATATATCTTGGCCAACTTCGCACTGGTATAGGTGGTTTTCACTGGGATAAAGTGAGCTACTTTGGTCAAGCGATGCACTACTACCCAGATAGAATCATATCCGGATCAGGTCCTGGGTAATCCAGTGATGAAATCCATGCCAAGCTTGTCCCACTTCCATTCGGGTATCGGCATAAGCTGCAGTAATCCTGCTGGCTTCTGATGTTCTGCCTTCACTCTCTGACATACATCACATACGGCTACATACTCGGCAATATCCTTCTTCATTCCAGTCCACCAGAAATGCTCCTTCAAATCGAAGTACACCTTGGTGTTTCCGGGGTGTATCGAGTATGGCGAGTCATGAGCTTCCTGTAGTATCAACTTCCTGATCTCGGCATTATTGGGCACGTATACACGGTCCTCAAACCACAAGGTGTCGTGCTCATCCTCACGAAAACCCTTGGCTTTTCCTTTGCTCATTCTCTCCTTTATCTCTGCAATTTTGTTGTCATCCTTCTGAGCTTCTTGAATCTTTCCCAATAATGTTGACTGAACCTCCATTGCTGCAACAAAACCTATAGGGACTATCTCCAAATGAAGCTCCCTGAGATCCTCTGCTAACTCCTTTGGCAATCCCCCGTTTACGAGGGTATTGGCGTAACTCTTCCGGCTAAAAGCGTCTGCTAGGACATTGGCCTTGCCTGGATGATAGTGCAACTTCATATCATAATCCTTATGAGCTCCAACCATCTCCTTTGCCTGAGGTTTAGCTCCTTCTGCGTGAAAATGTACTTCAAACTCTTATGATCCGTGTACACATCACAACGGTTTCCAATAAGGAAATGTCTCCAAGTCTTGAACGCATGCACTACGGCTGCTAACTCCAAGTCATGCGTGGCGTAATTCAACTCATGCGGTCGAAGCTGTCGTGAGGCATATGAAACAACCCTTCCGTCCTGCAAAAGTACTCCTCCAAGTCCTAAGCGAGATGCATCGCAATACACTTGGAAATCCTTGCGTATATCCGGCAAAATCAGCACTGGGGCTGTAGTCAAACATTTCTTCAACTCCTGGAAACTTGCTTCGCATTCTTCAGTCCAATGGAACTTGGTGTCCTTCTTCAACAATGCCGTCATAGGTTTCGCAATCTTGGAGAAATTCTCAATAAATCTCCGATAGTATCCTGCGAGTCCAAGAAAACTGCGGATCTCCCCAACTGAGGTGGGTGCCAACCACTCGGTGACTGACTGAACCTTGGTAGGATCCACTGCTATACCTTCTCTTGATATAACATGTCCAAGAAATCCAACTTCCTTCAACCAAAACTCACATTTGCTGAACTTGGCATATAACTGATGTTCCCTAGCTTCTCAAGAACTAAACGCAAATGCTCCTTGTGTTCCTCTTCATTCTTCGAGTATACCAAGGTATCATCAATGAACACGACGACAAACTTATCCAAGAACTCCATGAACACCTTGTTCATCATACTCATGAAATAGGCAGGGGCGTTAGTCAGTCCAAATGACATAACCGTATACTCATATAATCCGTACCTTGTGGTGAAAGCTGTTTTAGTTATATCCTTTTCTCGTACCATCAGCTAGTGATAACCTGATCGCAGATCGATCTTCAAAAACACTTTAGCTCCCTGCAGCTGGTCGAACAAATCATTGATCATCGGCAGTGGGTACTTGTTCTTGATCGTCACTTCATTCAACGCACGATAATCAACAACCATCCTCAATGATCCATCCTTCTTCTCAACCAAGAGCACTGGGGCTCCCCATGGTGATGAACTTCATTGGATGTAACCTTTTCTCCAACAACTCCTTAATCTGTTTCTTGATCTCCTCCAGATCATTCGCGGGCATCTGGTACGGTCTCTTCGATATTGGTCCGGTGCCTGGCTATAGCTCTATAAAAAAACTCAATATCTTGATCTGGCGGCATACGTGGTAACTCATCTGGAAATACATCTGGGTAATCCTTCACTATGGGCACTTCCTCCTGAACAACTCCCGTGAGAGAATTTACTTGGGCCCTCCTCGGTGCATGCCTCGAAACATACTTGATCCGTTTTCCCTCCGGGGTGGTGAGTAGAATTGACCTACTAGCATAGTCAATGTTTCCTCCATACTTCGATAACCAAACCATTCCTAGTATCAGATCCAATCCTTGTGACTCCAAAATTATTAGGTCTGAGGGGAAAACATGGCTACCAATGGTTAAGGATACCCGATCGCACCATCGGCTGGCCATATACTCTGCACCGGGTGAGCTTACTAACAAGGGTGTCCTAAGGGCTAAGGTGGGTAACTTAAACTTGTCCACAAATCCCCTTGAAATGTATGAATGCGTGCACCATTATTGAAAAGAACGAGAGCGGTAAATGAGTTAACCAAAAACTTACCGATAACTGCATCAGGCTGCTCTTCAACCTCCTCCCCGTTCACGTGGTTCACTCGTCCCCTGTTAAAAGGGTTGGGCTTTTTCCCAGCACTTCCATTGCCATTTCCGTTCTTCAATTCCGGACAATCATTGGCGTAGTGCCCAGTCTTCCCGCACTTGAAACAGGTAATGTGACTTTGATCCTTCTTGGCGGGTGTGGCTGGGTTAGAGCGGTTCTGATTGCTGCCTGCTCCATTCCCGTTTCCATTCTTGGGGCCACTATGGTTATGTGAACTACCTCCATTGTGAGTGTGGCCTCCATGGGTATGGGTAAGTCCTCCCGAGCTCGGGGTGAAACGAGGCTTCTGCTGAGCGCCTGAATTGTACTTTCCTTGTCCATACTTCCTTTTGCGGCTCTCAATCTGCTGTTGCTTCCCTTCAATCATAAGGGCTTTGTCTACCAACTCCTGGTAGTTGTTAATGTTGCCACCATCAACTGCATGCTCATCTCATCATTCAGCCCTTCCATAAACTTCTCCTGCCTCGCGGCATCTGTGGCCACATCATCAGGGGCATAACGAGATAGCTTACTAAACTCATCTACGTACTGAGCCACAGTAAGATTTCCCTGGCGCAAGTTGCGAAACTCACGCTTCTTCATGCTCATAGCTCTAATTGAGACATGGGCAGTGCGAAATGCTTGTTGAAACTGATCCCAAGTGATATTGGCTATAGGGAAAGTGATTGTGTAATTCTCCCACCATGAAGCTGCTGGTCCATCCAATTGGTGTGCGACAAAACGCACCTTCTCAGCATCTGTGCAACCTATGGTGGTCAACTCCCATCCAATCCTGCGTAGCCAGTCATCTGCAACTATTGGCTCGGTGCTACTGGAAAACTCCGGCACCTGCAACCTCAGAAAACGGGCTAAGTTGTCAACTGGAGGCGGGTTGTTGTTGTTGTTGCCTTGGTTCTGGACTAATATCTGCATCAAGGCATTCTGCTGCTGGATCAACTGGGTGATCTCAGGTGGGAAGACAAATCCGGTGTCACGTCTTGGAGGCATCTGATGGGTTTAGAGGGGAGAGATTAGAATAGAATGAGGTCTAGTGAGAAAGCACTACCCATATGCACATGAGACAAACACAATCATACCATATCACTCAATCAAACAAGCAAGGGCATACAATCGGTCTAGAACTATCGTTACAAAAGTGCTCGGACTACTAATATATACATGGGGAATACTACTAGTCTGGTGGTGGTCATCTAGAAATTTTGATCGGTGGAAGACTCCATGATATCCGCTCCAGCTTCGTCTTCATAATCATCATCACTATCGTCGGGGTCGGAGTTGGTGTCGTCGATGATGATGTAGTCTTCAGAACGAATTTCCTTGGGTTCGTCATCTTCTCCTCCAGGCGCGGGGTCTCCTAGGAATACTCCTATCATTCTTATCAGGTCGTCATTCTTCTCCACTAGTATTGTGATTTCCTCCTCGTATCCATCGTGTGTAGACTTGAGTTCCTCTTCTAGCTCTGTGATCCTAGTCATCGCCTTCTTCAAATCAATCATGCCTGCGCACATCTGATTCTCCTATCGACGACTGTGCTGGTTTAGCTCCTGGATGAAAGCTACAATGGACCTGTCCCTCCTGGTGCTGACTATCTCCCATTGCTCGTCTCGGCGCCCACATATCTGATAGATAGTATCCTTGAGATCCTTGTGATAAACTTCGCCAATGTGTCCCATGGCGATGTGGGCTGCCATGCTCTTGCCTAAACTCCAGGTTGGTGCATCAAAGGAAAACTCTATGGGCTCAGTGACTGGCGGGAATGTCCTTCCTGGAACTTGAACTCGAATCATCCAACGCTCCTCTTCTGGTAAAGTAGCGGTGTAGGTCCTGGTGAAGCTTGGTATTCCGATGTTCAGATACCTAGTAACTTCCTTCAAGTGTCGTCCAAAGGGTGTGTATTCATCCGGTTGTGCAAACTTGTTCCTTGAGTCCGCCATCCTAAAGAGTAGAAAATGGAGAGAAGTCAGAAATGAGTAGAGAAGAGTGACCTATGGCTTATCTTAGTGGTCGTGTCCTACATTCAACGTGTGCACTGATACCATCTTGTAGCGACCCGACCTCACACGGTCAAGTCTCTGTGTTCAGTGTCATCCCTCGATCGATAATGCTGACACACACAGTACTTAAATGGATTTATAACAGAGTAGCAATCACACACTTATTACATCGAATGTCTCAAAAGAGAACTTATTACAATAGATATGGCTTAAGGCCATCTAAATAAGATAACAACGGAAGGCTTGGAAGATAGAGTTCATCAACTCCAACGGCATAGCTGAGTGCATGACAAATGACCTATGGCACCTTACTCGTCGTCTGAAAAGTCTGCAACATGATACGTTGCAGCCCGAAAACGGTTCAGCACATGGAATATGCTGGCAATATAACATAGTAGAGCAATGAATAGATAAATGCTATCACTACATGCATATATGGCTGCTGGAGGCTCTATGGTTATATTATTTTTGCGAAAAGCCAAATTTTCCCTACAACAAAGGAATAAAATTTTATTTATCTACCATGGTGGTTGAAACATTGAGAATGGTACCCCCATCTCAATCCCAATTAAAAATAATCATTAGCAACCCAACAAATTAATTTAGGGTGATGAGATCAAATCAATAATTCAAGTACCAGATACTCAAGTTGTCCATAACCGGGGACACGGCTAACCATGATTAGTTTACACACTCTGCAGAGGTTTGCGCACTGTTCCCCACAAGACTCGATCTCCCCCGTTGGAATTTCTCGCACTACATGGTGTTTAAGAAACGGATGACCGAGACACATTCTTTCAGAAGCATTAACTCTAACCCCGGGTAGACAGTACCAACCTACATCCCCTACATCTGCTAGCCTACCACTGGAAGAGGTCATGCAACCTACTCAACTATGCTAGAGCCCAGAATAGCTTGTGGCTGCACACGGAAGTCTCTAGCATGAATTATCTTATGATCCCTTTGAGCCTGGGTGGCGGACCATAGGAGGATCACACGGTATAACCCCGGGATCTCCTAGGACAACACTGGTATAACCCCAGGTGCCCAAAACCAACAATCCACCCAGATGTGTATTAAAGTTGCCACCTTAAATTGAACCATTAATTAACGATCTCACATCTGTCATGGAATACACTCAAACCCAATCCACGTCTACGAGCATAGCATGGCAATATAAGCATAGCGCAGATGTAACTCCCAAGGGTTTGATAATAAAATAGGTGATAGGTTCTACCTCATCAACTACTTCCCAGACCCACAAGTTAATCACATCCTAATCATGCAGTGTTTGAGGATTGTAACTAATGCATAAAAACTAGGTATGAAAAGAGTATGATCAATGTGTTACTTGTCTTGCCGACGATCCGCAAAACCTAGTGACTCGCAGTAGCACGCTTCGCACTCCGGGAATTCTATTGCAAACAAACAATAGCATATGTCGGATGTGGGGTTCCGGCTAACCCTTAAGGTTCGAACACTGTGGTGCACGCAAGTCTTTCCCTCCTACGGATCTACGCCCTAGCTCGCTAAGATCTCGCTAACGAACTCGACGAACTCGCAACACAGAAAGACACGAGATTTATACTGGTTCGGGCCATCGTTGTGGTGTAATACCCTACTCCAGTGTGGTGGTGGTGGATTGCCTCTAGGGCTGATGATGAACAATACAAGGGAAGAACAACCTCCTGAGGTTGAGGTGTTCTTGTGGCTAGGCTCTCGATCGGGTTAGATCAAGCTAAGATGAGATGCCTCTACTATGGTGGCTAGCTCTACTTATATAGGCCCTGGTCCTCTTCCCAAATAATGAGCGGGAAGGGAGCCAACAACGGCGGGAAAATTTGAAGGGGCACAACTAGTACAAGCTATCCTGACAAAAGTGGTCTTCGCCTGCGAAAAGCTCTGGTGGTGACGCCGTCCTGGGCTCCACGATGACCTCCGTCTTGCCGTCCTCCTGGTCTTGGTTTCATTGCACCAATATAGCAACCTTTGCCTGATGCCTCGGTACTCTTCGCCTGCGCTGGCCTCCTTAGCACCAAAGAGGAAATAAGGACGCTGCGCGCACTGGCGCCCGCCTGGTGTTGTTCATCATGGCTCATGTCACGAGGGCCTTGTGAGGTTTTGCCCCGCCTTGATATCTCCGCTCCTCGTGAGCCTGCCTGGCTAGGCTACTCCAGAGGAGATTTTGTGTTGTCCGCCTCGCGAGGCTTGGACCCTCGCGAGGGTCTTGGATGCCTTGTTGATGAAGATGGGCCGTACGGCCTGCTGCTTAGCCACACTGTGGGCCGTAGGTAGGCAAGTCTGGGGACCCCCATTCCCAGAACGCCGACAGTAGCCCCGGGCCCAAGGTGCGCTCGGGCTTGGCTTCGCGGCGAAGCCAAGGGTCAAGTTCGGAGCACCGCAGGCCCCAAAAGCATGCGGCCTCGGTTGACGCGTGGCGGTTGATTGGACGTGGGCGTCTCCGCTTCCCCATGCTACCTCGGCAACTGCCTGACCTGACGAAAGGCGGGCGCAGGCAGCACTTGCCTTCATTGCTTCTTCCTTGCCTCGCTCCAGATCCCCTTTCTTGCTCCTTGCATCTGCTACCTCCAGATCCGCTCCAATCTCATCCTGCACCCACAATCCATGGCGCCACGCAAAGTCAAGACTTCCTCAGCACCGGCTTGGTATGAGCCGGCCCTTGAGGCGCCCACCGTCACGGAGAAAAGCCTTGCCTCCGTGCGCCTGCTGACGGCGGGCGAGAGCAATGAGTGGGGGGCGACCGAGCTCCGGCTTGCCTCCGACGTGCCGGAGCCCGAGGGAAGCACCTTCTTCCCCTTCTTCCTGAGCGGTGTTGCCATTGGGTTGGTTCCTCCCTTCTCTGATTTCTTTTATGAAGTCCTCAACCACTACGGTCTGCAGGCGTTGCATCTCCATCCCAACGCTGTCCTCCTCCTGTCCATCTTCGCCTACTACTGTGAGGCGTACCTGGGCGTGATGCCGTCCATGGCGTTGCTTCGCCATTTCTTCTTCCTTCGTGTCAGCGAGGGTCACATCTTCGGATGCGCTAACTTCGTCGCATGCGGCAAGGCCAACTCGATCTCGAGCACCGGGAAGAGGGCCGACAACATCCGATCCAAATGGGTCTTGATGGATGCCCAGCGTGCCGATCCGCGCCTGGCGTTGCCGACGGAGGCGCCCCGGCAGGGCAAAGGGTGGCCCAAGGCGGAGCTTGTCGACGAGTGGGCATCGTCAGTGTTGGGGCAGATGATGACCGACCGGAAGCTGGGCAACATGAGGGTGGCCAAGATAAGAGGGGCGATGCTCCCGAGGGAGTTCTTGATGCTGCGGGTTGCCCCACTCCAGGCGCGCGCCCGCCCCCTCTGGGAGCTTGAAGAAGAGGAGAACAAGACCCGCCTGAGGCCTGAGGACCTGCCTGGCGATGAATTGGACGCCGTCCTGCGCCTCATAGCCGGGGACAACCAGGAGTACCCTCCTAGCGCCTTCGTTCCCCTGTTCCAGTGCAGGGACCGGGAGGAATTCGTCACCTCTAGGCCAACTTTTGATGCACATGGGCTGGTGCCGCCGGTGCTTCCGGGAGCTCCTTCGGCACAGAAACCGGTGGAGGTGGCTTCTGGCGAGTCCCGCGGAGAGGGGAAAGAGGAGGTGGACTCGGAGAAGACCCTGGAAGAGGTGGGGGAGACTTCCCCTATAAGCAAGGCCGAGATTCTCCACGCCCTTCCTGATGATGCCGAGGCCGATGCCCACCAAGGGGAGAGGGAGCAACCTCTCGTCCCGACGAGGGGTAGGTCGTCGCTGGTGGCCCGTGGTGCCGCGCCTCCGCCCTGGCACCTCCTGTGGCTGGCTCCGGCTCTTCCTCTGCTCCGCCTGGCGCCGCCGGAGCCCGAACGCCTGCTCCTCAGGTCCCGAAGCTGTCAGGCTTCAAGCTTCCCAAGCGGTCAGTGGAATACATCGCAGTGGATCGGTAAGTGTCTTAAGCTTTGCCTTGTCCTTGCTTGTACTCGTCATTTCCTAATACTCGCCCTTGGTTGATCAGGCCGACATCTTCGGCGAAGAAGAGGAAGGAAAACGCAGCGGCCATGCCTCCCGCGGAGAAAGGAGGCAACAGCGCCCGAATCTCCCCAGCCCGGTCGTCCTCGCGAGGCCAAGAGGAGCATCGCTCCGGGGAGTCAGCCCCCAGGGTCCCGCTGGCTCCTGGTGCGGCTAGTGAGGTCCCAGCCGCCCCGGAACCCGCGATCCCTCAGGCCCTGGTGATGATGTCGCCTGCTCCCGGTGCTGCACCCCCACTCCCTGGTTCTTTTGCTCCTGCTGTTGTCTTGGAGCGCGCCCTTTCGGAGATGACCCAGCTGCAGGCGGATCTCCTGAGCACGGACCCGTGCCTGGTGGCCGGGCGTCTGGAGTTGGCCTCTGGCTGGCTTCACTCCAACTTGGCGGTTCGCGCGGCGCTGGGCTAGGCTGCTGCGGCTTCCGAGAAGGAGAAGCAAGGAGACCAGGACGGACCATGGAGTGAGGGGTTACGTGACCAGTTAGGCTCCTGAGTCGCGATGCTCAGGAGTCCCCCATGACGTGCAAACAATTTCCATACCTGCCCTCGCCGAGGCCTCGGGAGGGGCGCGCGACGCCCAGGTCCGGGGGACCTGGTTGGGTGGCGTGCACTTGGGCGTGACCCGAGCGCAGCCCCCGTGCTCAGGCCCCTCGTGCGGCTCTCCCGAGGGGAGGCGTTGTGGTGAGGCTAGGTGCTAAGCTCTGGGCTCCCTGAGGTTGGTATGACCGCGGGGCCGCCCTCAGTTGTTTATCACGAGCGCGGAGCATAGTGCTTCCGCTTGTGCACGGGCATAGCCACTCCTCGGCAGTGTCGACAGCCAGCGCGGAGCATGGTGCTTCCACTTGGGCGTGGGATGGGCCCCCCTCCGGGAGGAGCCTCCGGGGCGTGTACAGCCCCGCCCTGACACGTGGCTTGCACGGCAGCGCTGCGAGGTGTATCTGGGCACTCGTGAGCCAGCGCCAGACTCACGAGGCCCTACCTCAAGGCGGGTTGCGCCTGGTCTTGAGTCTTGGTGACTGTATGTCCCTGCAAGGTGGTTAGATGCAAGCACTCTACGTCCTCAGGTCCCGGCCCTCGAGCGAGCTCAGCCACCGCTGGTATGCCAGGTCGCGATGCCGTGGTCAAGGCCAGGGGGTGAGGGCTGGAGAGCCAGTAAGAGCTCCTGAGTTGCGATGCTCAGGAGCCCCCTTTTAACGTGCAAGCGAATTGCATAGGATGAACAGACCCGTGGCGGGCGGCAATCGAGCGGGCGATAGCCGTTGGCAGGTTAAGCATGGAGAGCAGATCAGCTTAAGTAAATGCAGGAAGATACATGCCACTGGGTCCGGCCGAGCGGCTTGGGGATGATGCAGCCCGAGGGGCGCCCCCCGGCAAGGTAAGCGAAAGACATAAGCCAAAGGGATACATGCCACAGGGACGGACACATGTGGCCTGGGAATAATGCAGCCCGAGGGGCGCTTCCAGCTAAACGAACTTGGAAGGTGTCACCTGGTTTTGTAGACGAAGTAGAGTTGGTGCAGCGGAAGGCGTGCGTCGAAGAAATGACTCCTCATGAGCCACCGGGACCCTGAGCCTCGGGAGGCTCTGGGGCTCGGGAGGTTCCCTGAAGACCGTCTCCATCTCCTCCAGGACGGCGTGGTACCTGGCCTCCTGAGCCGCCAGGACACGCCGCAGGTCGCGTTGATAGGCTGACGCCACGCTCGGCAAGCTGAAAGGCATGCGAATGTAGCTGTGTGGTGGGACCTCGCAGCAGCCCACACGCGATGGCCAGAAGCGCTCCTGAGATTCCGCCCTATTGATCCCGGGGACGTCGATGCAGACACGCAGCCCAGCATCCTCGCCAGGATGCGGAGCTGCCCCTCGTGAGCGGCTATTGCCGCGCATGGCTCTTCAATCTTGCAGTTCCTGAGTGGTCTTGGTGATGAACTCCTGAGTGGTGGGCACTCCTTGCCCTGTACTCTCCTGAGGAACATGTGTCGTGAAGCACGCTTCCAAGTGGTGCCCAAGCGCCTCCCTCGTGAGGTTGGCAAGGTCCGAGGCCCTCCAGAAGAGAGCCCCCGAGCCCTGCCCGAGGAGGGCGCCGGGCGCGCCTTCCTATGCGATGGAGGGAGGCGCCCCTGGAGCGGGCGCTGATCCTGATGAGACTCCTGCTGCGTCACCATCCTCCTGAGGTCCTGCGCGGCGCGACTGCTTCTTCTTGGGGATGGCCTCCGGAGGGCCTTCATTTCTGCTGTCGGGGTTGTCGATTGCTGCGGCTTGAAAGGCGCGCTCGAGGGAGCACACCGCATCCCTCTCTTCACATGGGACCGTGATGATTCCTCCGCTTCCCGGCATCTTGAGAACGTTGTAGCCGTGATGAGTGACTGCCATGAACTTGGCCATGGCTGGATACCCGAGGATGGCATTGTACGGCAGGCAGATGTGGGCGACATCGAAGTCGATGAGCTCGGTGCGGTAGTTCTTGCACTCCCCGAAGGTGACAGGCAGGCGGACCTGCCCTATCGGGAGTGGTGGAACCGTCGGTCACTCCTGAGAAAGGCTTGGTGGGCTGGAGCTGTTCATATGGCACTTGGAGGTTGTCGAACGTGTCGACGGAAAGGACGTTGAGCCCTGCGCCACCGTCAATGAGGGTCTTGGTGACCTGCACATTGCTGATGACTGGGGAACACAGCATAGGAAGGGCGCCAGCTGTGGCCGCGGCTCCAGGAAGCCCCCAGCCCCCTCGTCCTGGTGGTGGTCGTCGTTCCTTCTTGGTCGCGGCAGCGGAGGAAGACCGGTGTTGCCCTGGGGGCGATCCTCATGAGGCGGGTCCCTCCAGGCGCCCTCGCAAGGTTGGTCCTGCCAGCGGTCCTCACGAGGCCGATCGCGCCACTCCTGGCGCGGTCCACGGTCGCCCCAGCGTCCGCCTCCACGTCCTCCTCCACGGCCGTAGCCACGGTCGTTGCACTTGGGGCGTCGACCATAGCGTCCTTCCCGTATGGCTCTGAGCTCTTGACAGTCGCTTGTGTTGTGGGTGTTCAGGTTGTGGAAGGCGCAGAACGATCGGCCGTTCTTGGATGACTCAGGCTGATCTCTGCCGCGCTTGGTGTCGGACTCCGCTGCGAGCACCACCACCTCCTTGCACTTCACGTCCTTGGCCTTGGCCTTCTTCTCCTCCGCTCCTGCGGCTGGCAGCTCGAGGAGAGAAAGGCGCCCCTCCTCAGCTCTTGCGCACTTGGTCGCCAGGTTGAACAGCTCCTGAGATGTGCAGAGCTCCTCCTGGATGGCGAGCTCTTCCTTCATCTTGACGTCGCGGACGCCGTCAGAGAATGCAGAGATGATGGCTTCGTCTGTGACCTTGGGGATCTTGAGGCGGGTGTTGTTGAAGTGCTGGATGTACTTCTGGAGGGTCTCTCCTGGTTGCTGCTTGATGCGGTGCAGGTCACCCGCGGCCGGCGGGCGGTCGCGAGTGCCCTGGAAGTTGGCAACGAAGTGGTCACGCATCTCGTCCCAGGAGGAGATCGAGCCGTGCTGCAGGTTCAAGAGCCAGGAGCGGGCTCCATCCTTGTGAGCCATGGGAATCCAGTTCGTCATGACTTTTTCGTCGCCGTTGGCTGCTTCGATGCTCAGCTCATAGAGCTGCAGGAACTCCGTGGGGTCGGCAGTGCCATCATAGCGAGGAGGCAGGTCTGGCTTGAACTTGCCTGGCCAGGCGACGCTACGCAGCTCGGGGGTGAAGGCGTGGCAGCCGGCCGTGGTTGCCGGGGCCCGCTTCGGAGGTGGAGCTTGGTCTTGGCGGGGTCCACGCTGCGCCGCTGCGGGCGGCGCGCGATCTTGACGAGGTGGCGCGGGGAGCGCAGGTGCAGGTTCTCGCGGTCGCGGGATTTCTTGGCAGCTTCTCTCTTCGCGCGCGGGCGCCGGGCGCGGCGGATCACGCCGCGGAGCCGCGCGCCTTGCTGCCAAGGCACTGTCTTGGGGCTGAGGTGGTGGATGCACGCCATGAGCCCCATCGCCCGCGGCTGGTTGAGGGGGAGGCAGAGAGTGGGACGGCGCCGGAGAGCCCCCTGCGGCGCGGAGGAGCTCGGCGACGCGGTCGAGCCACTCCTCATAGAGGTCGTCGACGGGGCGGTAGGGCAGGAGCTCGTTCGTCGCGAGGAGCGCGGCCCGTGCCTCCATGGGAGCGCGGTGCGCGTGAGACGAAGAACCGGCAGGGGTCAGTGATGAAGTAGCGGTGCGGCCGTCCTGCCGCACCAAAGGATGCAGCGAAGATGCCTGCTGCTCGTTCCCCGCCGGGCCGGTGGCAGCGTTGGCGGCGGGAGACGGAGAACGACGAGGTGGCCCGCCAACGGGAGCCGTCTGAGCGATGCGGGCGGTGAGGGCAGCCCGACACTCAGCTCGAGCACGGCGAGCGTCCGCCATGGAGACGATGGAGTGATGGAGCGACGAACTGATGGAAGGGAAGCTACGGCGCACCCCTACCTGGCACGCCAAATGTCGGATGTGGGGTTCTGGCTAACCCTTAAGGTTTGAACACTGGGGTGCGCGCGAAGTCTTTCCCTCCTACCGATCTACGCCCTAGCTCGCTAAGATCTCACGGACGAACTCGACGAACTCGCAACACAAAAAGACATGAGATTTATACTGGTTCGGGCCACCGTTGTGGTGTAATACCCTACTCCAGTGTGGTGGTGGTGGATTGCCTCTAGGACTGATGATGAACAGTACAAGGGAAGAACAGCCTCCTGAGGTTGAGGTGTTCTTGTGGCTAGGCTCTCGATCGGGTTGGATCAAGCTAAGATGAGATGCCTCTACTATGGTGGCTAGTTCTACTTATATAGGCCCTGGTCCTCTTCCCAAATAATGAGCGGGAAGGGAGCCGACAACAGCGAGCAAATTTGAAGGAGGACAGCTAGTACAAGCTATCCTGACAAAAGTGGTCTTCGCCTGCGAAAAGCTCTAGTGGTGACGCCGTCTTGGGCTCCACGATGACCTCCGTCTTGCCGTCCTCCTGGTCCGGGTCTCGTTGCACCAATATAGCAACCTTTGCCTGATGCCTCGGTACTCTTCGCCTACGCTGGCCTCCTTAGCACCAAAGAGGAAATAAGGACGCTGCGCGCGCTGGCGCCCGCCTGGCGCCCGCCTGGTGTCGTTCGTCATGGCTCACGGGCCTCTTGAAGTTTTGCCTCGCCTTGATATCTCCGCTCCTCGTGAGCTTGCCTGGCTAGGCCACTCCAGAGGAGGTTTTGCATCGTCCGCCTCGCGAGGCTTGGACCCTCGCGAGGGTCTTGGATGCCTTGTTGATGAAGATGGGCCGTACGGCCTGCTGCTTAGCCACGCTGTGGGCCGCAGGCAGGCAAATCGGGGGACCCCCGTTCCCAGAATGCCGATAGCATACATAAGCACTCAAGCAAAGATGCACGAGTAAATCTCAAACAAAAAGAACTAACCAGAAAGTTCAACTGAAGAACCCCGGTTTGCAAAAAAAATCAAATCAAACGGAGCAACGAAACTCAAACTACGAAAGAAACAAGGTCTGATTACTAATCTGGACTAAAGTCAAATTTTACAGTACCAAACTCTTGTTCAAGTTGTTTAAACAGAAAGAGGTCTTCGAGATGAAGATCTAGGCGCTTGTTTCACCTGATTTGGATAAACGAGCGAAAAGTTATACTAGATCGAAGATTATGGCAGAAATCGCGATCGGAAATAATCGCGGAAAAACCCTGGAAAAAGAAAAACTGACTAACAGGCTAACCAACGAACGTTCGCTGTCTGCGGCTAATGGATGAACAGCGTTCGTTAAAACGAACGTACGGATGAACGTCCGCTAAATAACCGAACCGAACAAAACCGATCTAGGGTTTTCTGAAAAAAAAAACGAGACGACGGCGGCGCGGTTTCTACCTCCGGCGAGGTCGGCGGTGGCGGCGGTGGCGGCTCCGGCGGGGTCGGGTGGCGGGGAGGCGGCTCCGGCGGGGCGACGGCAGTGCGGGGCGGCGGGGCGGGGCGGCGGCGGCGCTAGGGTTTGGCAGGGCGGCGGCTATGGCTGGCGGCGGGGTTGGCCTCCCGGCTTATAAAGGCCGGCCGGGCCAGGAGTCCTAGTCGGACACGGCCCGTTTAGGTCGGTGCAACTTTTTTTAACCTCACGCGGAAAAACAAACAAAAGAAATACTAAACAGACTCCAAAAATCCTGAAATAAATTTTCAAGGTCCTCTAATAATATTCCGGACAAAGTGAATATTTATTTGGGCCTCTAATGCAATTTTGAAAAACGCATATTTTTCCTAATTCAAATAAAATTGCAATAAAATCCAAATAAAATTTATTTATTAGATTTTTAATATTTTTCCTCCAATATTTCATCTATTTTGGAGAAGTTATATTATCTCCTCTCATATTTAGTATGAAATATTTTCGGAGAGAAAAATAATTAAACCAAAGTGATCCTTGTTTCAATATTTGACAAAATTCAAATATGAAGAACGTGAAATCCCCAACTCTCTCCGTGGGTCCTTGAGTTGCTTAGAATTTTGAGGATCGCAAACGAAATGCAATAAAAATATGATATGCATGAATGACCTATGTATAACATTCCGAACTGAAAATTTGGTATGTTACAGGTGATTAAAGGAGGCAGATGAACTGGGATAAGAGATGAGATAATATCTCATTAAATTAGTTACCTTGTTGTCGATGAGAAAGAACCCCCAGTACGGCAGATTCCCCAACCGAGCGGAGCTAGGTCGACCGCGAGCAGCGTCGAGAAAGTCGATGGCGGTAGGCGTCTGCAAGCGGATGTGGCAAAATGCGGTGGCTTTGCCGGCAGCCTGGCGGCGGCAGGCGTCGAGCTAAGTGGTTACCGCCATGATAGGCGGTGCCATGCATAGACGCAGAGGAGCTTGTGCAGGTGTGAATGAGGACCGGAGGGCGTGGCGGGCGGGGTGACGGTTTTTGTGACGTGGGGATGGTGAGGGTTTTCTTTTTTCTTTTTTGAATGGGTGGTTAGGGTTTTCTGTCCCACAAAGAATTTTGGAGGCGGCGGTTTGCTAGAGCCAACCATGTGTGATTGACGCAACTGGCAAAATGAAAGTCATTGCACACGGTTCCAATTTTGGGAACCATGTGTGATTGACGTACTACCTCCATCCTGGTTTATTGGTCCCCTTTGTAATTTTGACCAAATATTTAACTAAGAAATGTTTATGCATGTCACCAAAAATTATATCATTGAACACTATGCTCAAATACCCATCCAACGATATAATTTTTGCTGACCTGCACTAACATTTTGTTAGTTAAACCTTTGGTCAAAATTTAACACAAATTACAAAGGGGACCAATAAACTAAGACGGAGGTAGATTCCATCAACCGAACTAATTGCATCCATATCCCACGGTTAGACATAAGTAAACATAGATTAAACATACTCAGACATAGATAATAAGCGTACACGTACACAAGCATAGTTCAACCATAAGTACATAGTTCAACCGTCATTAAGCATACTCAAGCATACATAGTTCGATCCCACATCTCATCTCACATGCCGTCACGATCCTGAAGCTTCTCCAGGTACTCGGCGTACGCGTCGTGCGCCACCCTGCGAGAATACTTCTACTGAAGGAGCCAACGGCCCGTCCTCTTGCATGTGCCAGAACACTTAGATACACGTCATGAAGCTTGTGGTTGCAAAATGGGCATCGATAGCCGCCGTTCCAGGTCCTAATACGCCTGTTATGCATTCCCGCATAAAGCTCCCTCGGGATTTGCCTCTTGTACCTCCTCTGGCCATCTTCATCCTCGCTATCCACATCGTCAGACATCACATATACAAATAGTAAAATAAATTTGGCATCAAATCAATGATTACATGCCGTGAAGTAGGATTAGGAAATTATGGCTATTTATTTATACATATCCAGAGATTATGGTTTGATTTTTAAGCACAGTCGTCTATGTAAAGACCAATCTTGAAGAAAATAATGGCACAAACATATGTTGGTCATTCAAAATCAATTGTCAAGTCCTGGGTAGGAATTATTATCACGAACACAAACCTAGTCGGATTACTAGCAGAAATCATTTGCACAGATGAAACAACTAATCACTTATCACTTGTACCATTCAAACAATCAATAAACTACATGGATCTAACAAAACTTATTCAGATTTCATGAATTGGGAGAACATAACCATAGGATTTCTATTCCAAAAAGGGGGAGGCAGGAGTAACCAGAGAAACCCTATGATCTATTTGACACATAAATGGGTATAGATGACTAACCAGCTGTCCGTCGTCGTCGGAGTCGTTGCCGGAGTGGTCGTCGGAGTCATCGCCGGGGTCGTCAGTAGAGTCGGTGTGGAACTCCGCCTCTGGCTGTGGAAGCTCGACGACATCAGGGTGCAGCGATAACTCGTCGGCGGTGACGACAACCTCTGTCTCCATATCCACGCCGTGCTCCGGTGCTTTAGTAGCCCCAGCGTCGCCACTCCCTCCAATGGGGTGCTTCGGCGGCATCCTCATACACTGACAGTTTTGAGGACTGAGAGCGGCGTCGAGGATGCAAGCGGAGAGAGAGGATTGTGTGTGTGGCGAGGATGGGGGTGCGGCCGCTCGGGCTCACCATTAATATGGAGTAGTGGGAGTTGTGGGAGAGAGGCGGGCGGCGGTCAAACCGATGGCACGCCTCCCGGGGAGCCTGTGCACCGGACTGCTGGCATGCCTACCAAAGTTTCACACACCTGCACACACGCCTCCCGGTTTGCCTGCGCGGCGGACTGCTCGCATGCGTCCCGTCAACTCACGCCTGCTCGCACGGCACACGGGTCGCGCGGTGGCACATATAATGTTTTTCTATTTGGATGATTAATGCTGCCGCTTTATTGCTTAACCGAAGCATGGCACGTATCCATTGTTGGTCTAACGCTCACGGTTCGAATAAATAATCCATTTGGGACATTGGTTCCCAATTATTAATAATCTCCCGTTTGTAATTAGATAAAGATTACATCAAAACTGGTCTCAAATTTGACAAAAAGTACAATGCCACTTTGTATTGGTGTGCATATGACAACACGATAAGTTTCATGTACTTCAAATAAGTTTTGGATGTACTAGAATTTAAAAATCAAGATTCTCCATGTTTGAAATTTGTTGCACGGGGAGTAAACATGCACCTAGTGAGACACATGTGTTTTTGCAATACATTTAGGTGCACTGTCACGTGTGCATGTAGCTCAAATTTGATTTTTGCACATTATACGTAGAAAATAAATCAATTAATGTACTTAAACGTGTTAATGATCTCTGTTTTTTCGAAATTAAAACGTCCCTCCTATGGTAAGATATGTTCACCGCGGGATAATTAATTTAACATGCATCGTAATTGCGGTGGATTCATGGTGTGTGTGTGGGTCTGTGCGTATGGGGGTGGCGGGTGGCTCGCAGTACACTACGAGTTGTGAGCCACCGTGTGGGTTGGCCGTTTTGTTAGGCAGGCCGGTGCTACATCAGAGTCGTGAATTCGTTATTTAAAACAATTACACAACCCTTTCATACATACATGTTTTGGCCACATGCAGTTGATGGTTGTCCTACACAACACTCGATACTCGTGTGTGACGCTTTCTGTGGGCTCGCGAGGTTGTCGTCCATCACTTTGACGAACAGCCGACAGTGAGGTTAATTTGACCAGCAAGGTAGAATCTTTTTTGTTTGTGTTATGGTGGTATATACTACGAGTCGAAGAGGTGGGAGGGGACTAGCATATATACTATACGTACGCGTCCGTGAACAAGTACACCTCACTCAGTGTCGGGACTTTTCGGTTTCCGAGGCACGTGCCACATCAAAATTGTGAAAATGGCTACTCAAACATCACACCACACCTCTTTGGGCCACAAACTCACACAACACCTCTTTGGGCCACAAACATCACACAACACCTCCCGATGTAGGACACTCACATGCGACGCTTCCATCTGTGGGCCCACGAGGCCATCGTCGATGCATGCATGCATCACTTTGACCTACATCGGGAGAGGTTATTTAATTTCACCGTCGATGAGGATTCTTTTGGGTTGTACATATTACGGTAGGAGCATATAGTATGCGTAGAAGAGGGAGAAGGGGACCATCATATGTAGTATGCTTCATGAACCTCGCTTTGTGTGGGTGCATGGTTTATGGTTTTTGAGGCATGTCGCACATCAAAGTTGTGCATTTTGGGTATTCAACATATATATGTTTGGACCACATGCAAAGCGATGGTGGTTGTCCTCTCGCACCCACTTGTCTTGTGGGGTTCCGGCAAACCCTTAAGGTTCGAACACTGGGGTGCGCGCGAAGTCTCTCCCTCCTACCGATCTACGCCCTAGCTCGCTAAGATCTCGCGGACGAACTCGACGAACTCGCAACACAGAAAGACACGAGGTTTATACTGGTTTGGGCCACCGTTGTGGTGTAATACCCTACTCCAGTGTGGTGGTGGTGGATTGCCTCTTGGGCTGATGATGAACAGTATAAGGGAAGAACAGCCTCCTGAGGTTGAGGTGTTCTTGTGCGTATGAACTTGTGGCGTGAGGATACGATGCCTCTACTGTGGTGGCTAGCTCTACTTATATAGGCCCTGGTCCTCTTCCCAAATATCGAGCGGGAAGGGAGCCAACAACGGCGGGCAAATTTGAAGGAGGACAGCTAGTACAAGCTATCCTGACAAAAGCGGTCTTCGCCCGCGAAAAGCTCTGGGGTGACGCCGTCTTGGGCTCCATGATGACCTCCGCCTTGCCGTCCTCCTGGTCTTGGTCTTGTTGCACCAATATGGCAACCTTTGCCTGATGCCTCGGTACTCTTCGCCTGCGCTGGCCTCCTTAGCACCAAAGAGGAAATAGGGATGCTGCGCGCACTGGCGCCCACCTGGCACCCGCCTGGTACCGTTCGTCATGGCTCACGTCACGAAAGCCTCGTGAGGTTTGCCTCGCCTTGATATCTCTGCTCCTCGTGAGCCTGCTTGGCTAGGCCTCTCCAGAGGCGGTCTTGCGTCGTCCGCCTCGCGAGGCTTGGACCCTCGCAAGGGTCTTGGGTGCCTTGTTGACGAAGATGGGCCGTACGGCCTGCTGCTTGGCCACGTTGTGGGCCGCAGGCAGGCAAGTCTAGGGACCCCCATTCCCAGAACGCCGACACCACTTAAGTGGTTATCAGCGATATCGATGCTTTCCATCGATGGCCCGCTTGGTCCATCACTACTTTTTGCCTGACAACAAGAGAGGTTAATTTGACTTAGGTGCGGATTTTTTTTCTTGTAATACGGTATATATATATAGGTCATGCTCTGGGATGACATGCATGATACAGTTTGAGCACCCACACATGCATGTGTACGCATGAATCCCTCCCATCGAGTCAAAGTGGCTAGTAAATGACATGTCAACCGATCTCGCTCTGTGTGGGGAGTGTACGATTTTCGACGCACGAGCCACATCAATGTTGTGAAATGGTATTCAAACATGCATGGACGCATCACCTCCATACATGTGCATGTAGTGGTTGCCTTCGAACGGTACACTCCCTCGCGTGGTTATCGGCGACAAGCCTATATATTCGTGGGCCCGCGTGGACATCCATGATCACCTTGACCGACAACAAGATAGGTTACCATGGTGGATTCTTCATTTGGTTCGTGTTATCGTAGTATAGGTCATGGTGAGATTTAGACCTAATTAAGTTTGATCGCATATACTATGCACGCATGCATGAATCCCCATCGTTGGCTTGAAGTGTGGTGTAACATACATATGCATCGTCAACCTAACCCCCACTTAGTGTGGGGATTTCTAGTTCGAAATCATGGTGCCACATCAAAGTTGTTCCATTGTGTACTCAAAAACACACCTCTCCATACATATGTTTGGGCCACACACATGCAGTGGTTGTCTTCGGGGACTAGCTACTTGCGTGATTATTGGCGAGCTAGCCCATCTCCGGGGTCGCATGGACGGCCATCACTTTGACCAACATCAAGAGAGAGGTTGTACGACCAAGGTGGATTAATCTTGGTCCATTTTACGATCCATCTTGGTGAGATATGCCTCTCTGGCCCGCCGACTGAAAATGTGTGTGGGGGAGGGGCTGCTACTTCACACTTTGTTAGGTGAACCTCGGTTGGGGCGGGGGCATGCATTCATAGCTTACGATTCCCTTTGTGCCGACACGAGGGGGGCTGCTAGCTACTTCGCACTTTGCTAGGTGAACCTCGGTTGGGGGGGCATGCATTCATAGCTTACGATACCCTTCATGTCGACACAAGGGAGGGGGCTGCTAGCTACTTCGCACTTTGCTAGGTGAACCTCGGTTGGGGAGGCATGCATTCATAGCTTAGGATTCCCTTCGTGCCGACACGAGGGAGGGGGGCTGCTAGCTACTTCGCACTTTGCTAGGTGAACCTTGGTTGGGGGGAGGGGGCATGCATTCATAGCTTAGGATTCCCTTCGTGCCGACACGAGGGGGGTGGGGGCAAGCAATATCGTGCGCTTTGCGAGATAGGTGCCACATCGAAGTTGCATTTGGTATTTGAAAATCCAACCACCCTTCTCATACATAAATTTGGTCCACATACAAGTGTGTTCATGTTCTGATCCTCTACCGCGTCAATTTTCGCCAAATTTATGAACATTAGACAAGTCAGATGACGCAACAGACACGGTTCACTCAAACTAACCATGTGCATTGGGCTCCATGAGGCTTCCCCTCTCAAAAATATCTACCCGCCTTCAGCTTTTTTTTGTTTGATAACACATGGTTATTGTGTTTCGACCGTGTGTGATGTTTCTTGTTCCCAATCCCGCCTACATCCCTCAAAAATATCTGCCTGCCTCGAGGGTTTTTCTGTTTCATAACACATAGTTGTTATCTCCGGACCGTGTGCGATGCACCAACATCAAAATTTTCAATAGCCCCGGCATTTCACCCCCGCGTAGTAAAAATTTTAGTACCCGCGTCGTTTCCTCAAAAACACCCCGCCCCCACCCCCCTCCACACACACACACCAAAACCTCCTCGGGCGTGCACACACACACACCCTCCATCGGTCGAAACCCTAGCAAGGTCCTCGCCGCCGCCGCCGTAAGGCCTCCATTGTCAACATCTGCCTGTTTGCCTGTGCAGCTTACCCACTGATCTCCATACCCAGGCTGCCCTGAGTTCCTTAGATCACGCCTGCCAAATGCCCCCTTTCCCACAGATCCCCATCCCCATCCCCCACTCCAGAGCACCGCAACTTAAGCCCGATTATGCTTCCCGTGGAGCTCGAGGAGCGACTGGCCCAAAAGAGGTGTATCGCGGTCTCTTCGCCCGACGTCGCCGAGGAAGCTGATGACCATTACTAGCGGCAGGCACTCAAGAAGTAGGCTAGAGTATGCGGGCATGTCTCAGCCGCCAGCTACGACATCGAGGTCATCGACAGCGACGGCATGAGGCGGGATATGTCACAGGTTAAGTGGCCCACCCCCAACCCCTCGGGTTCAACCGCCGTCAATATCATCCATGGCCCCGCCGCTGATCTCCTCTGGCTCGCTGTCAACAATTTGCCATCCTACATTGCCATCGAGCCCCTTTTGTCATTTCTGAAGGACACGTTCTACGACACTGGCTTGGGATCCACAGCTTCCAAGTCAGAGACGGCGACCACGAGGAGGGCACCCTCTCCGGCTCTTCCAAGGGAAAAGAGCCGACCTGCTCTTCCAAGGGGAAAGCGCCCGTCTGCGACATCGGGGAGGGCACGCTACAGCCGTGCTCTTCCAAGGGGAAGGAGCCCATCTGCGACAACATGGAGCGCATCCAGGGTACATGCTCTTCCCACGGGAACGAGCCCATCTGTGACAAGTGAGGAAACCCATGATTTGTTTTGCCGTGCCTATTCACAGGGGGAAACCCATGATTTGTTTTGTCGAGTCCCTTTTGTAGTGTAGTGAGAATATGTCCAGTTTTAATTGCTATATCTGGTTGTTTGCAGTATGCCTTGTTTATTTCAGTTGTTCACAATGTTATGCTCTATATGTGCAATTATTTGCTGTGCAGTACATTTCATCAATCCAGTTTTAAACATACCGATAGGAATGCATATATTTGCTTGCTGTTGATACATCCCCAACGTATCTATAATTTTTTATTGTTCCATGCTATTATATTATATGTTTTGGATGTTTAATGGGCTTTAATATGCTCTTTTATAGTATTTTTGGGACTAACCTATTAACCGGAGGCCTAGTGCCAGTTTCTGTTTTTTTGCCTATTTCAGTGTTTTGCAGAAAAGGAATACCAAACAGAATCCAAACGGAATGAAACCTTCACGATGATGTTTCTTGGAACGAAAGCAATCCAGAAGACTTGGAGTTGAAGTCTGGAGCTCTGCGAGTCGGCCACGAGCCAGGAGGGCGTGCCCAGGGGCGGTAGGCGCGCCCCCACCCTCATGGGCCCCATGGAGCTCCACCGACGTACTTCTTTCACCTATATATACTCTTATACCCTAAAAACATCAGGGGGAGACACGAAACCACTTTTCCACCACCGCAACCTTCTGTACCCGTGAGATCCCATCTTGGGACCTTTTTCGGTGCTCTGCCGGAAGGGGAATCGATCACAGAGGGCTTCTACATCAACACCATAGCCTCTCCAATGATGTGTGAGTAGTTTACCAAAGACCTTCGGGTCCGTAGTTATTAGCTAGATGGCTTCTTCTCTCTCTTTGGTTCTCAATACAAAGTTCTCCTCGATGTTCTTGGAGATCTATACGATGTAATACTCTTTTGTGGTGTGTTTGCCGAGATCCGATGAATTGTGGATTTATGATCAAGTTTATCTATGAATAATATTTGGTTCTTCTTTGAATTCTTATATGCATGATTTGATATCTTTGCAAGTCTCTTCGAATTATCGGTTTTGTTTGGCCTACTAGATTGATCTTTCTTGCAATGGGAGTAGTTCTTAGCTTTGGGTTCAATCTTGCGGTGTCCTTTCCCAGTGACAATAGGGGCAGCAAGGCACGTATTGTATTGTTGCCATCGAGGATAAAAAGATGTGGTTTATATCATATTGCTTGAGTTTATCCCTCTACATCATGTCATCTTGCTTAATGTGTTCCTCTGTTCTTATGAACTTAATACTCTAGATGCATGCTGGATAGCGGTCTATGTGTGGAGTAATAGTAGTAGATGCAGAATCGTTTCGGTCTACTTGACACGAACGTGATGCCTATATTCATGATCATTGCCTAGATATTCTCATAACTATGAGCTTTTCTATCAATTGCTCGGCAGTAATTTGTTCAGCCACCGTAATACATGCTATCTTGAGAGAAGCCACTAGTGAAACCTATGGCCCCCGGGTCTATTTTACATCATATAAGTTTCCGATCTACAATTCTAGTTTCCTATTTATTTTGTTTTGCAATCTTTACTTTCCAATCTATACAACAAAAATACCAAAAATATTTATCTTACTATCTTTATTAGATCTCAATTTTGCGAGTGACCATGAAGGTATTGACAACCCCTTTATCGCGTTGGTTGCAAGGTTCTTGATTGTTTGTGCAGGTACTAGGTGACTTGCGTGTTATCTACTACTGGATTGATACCTTGGTTCTCAAAAACTGAGGGAAATACTTAGGCTACTTTGCTGCATCACCCTTTCCTCTTCAAGGGAAAACCAACGCATGCTCAAGAGGTAGCAAGAAGGATTTCTGGCACCGTTGCCAGGGAGATCTACGCTCAAGTAAAGACATACCAAGTACTCATCATAAGCTCTTCTCCCTTGCATTACATTATTTGCCATTCGATGTTGGGCTAACTATGTCCCATAGACAACTATTGGATTTTGCCGCTAAAGGGAATTTTATTGAAATTGATCCTAGTATTGCGTATGAGATTATAAAGGGAATAGTAGGAGTACTACCCCCACAAAAGGGACTACATCATACTCAAGAAGGAACCCAAGTTTTTGAGAATCTATGCGAAGTTACTAAAATTTTGCAAAAATCTCTTGGACCCCTTAAAAATGTTAGTAGGAACCTTCACCACATGAATATGTTGATCACTCTTTGCAATAAGAGGTTGGATGCTCTAGATCTAAAAATCTCCGAGTATGAAGGGAAACGTAAAGAACCTCCCGGATTAGAGCATAACTCCATTAAAAAGATAAAGGCCAAAGATGATAATACCTAGATCTATTCATGTTTTATGCCTAGCTAGGGGCGTTAAACGATAGCGCTTGTTGGGAGGCAACCCAATTTTAGCTTTCGTTCTTTGCTTTTTGTTCATGTTTAGTAATAAATAATTCATTTAGCCTCTGGTTAGATGTAGTTTTTTGTTTTATTTAGTGTTTGTGCCAAGTAAAACCTATAGGATCTTCTTGGGTGATAATTATTTGATCTTACTGAAAAGGATAGAAACTTTCTGCTCATGAAAACCAAAGAGTGATAAAATACTTATTCCAACTTCAGTAGATCAATAAACAAATTATCTAGGTCGTCCTATTTTTTCAGAATTTTTGGAGTTATAGAAGTATTCGTATGAATCAGATTGCTACAGACTGTTCTGTTTTGACAGATTCTGTTTTTCGTGTGTTGTTTGCTTATTTTAATGAATCTATGGGTATTATCGGGGGTATGAACCATAGAGAAGTTGGAATACAGTAGGTTTAACACCAATACAAATAAAGAATGAATTCATTACAGTACCTTAAAGTGGTGGTTTGTTTTCTTATACTAACGGAGCTCATGAGATTTTCTGTTAAGTTTCGTGTTGTGAAGTTTTCATGTTTTTGGGTAAAGATTTGATGGATTTTGGAATAAGGAGTGGCAAGAGCCTAAGCTCTGGGATGCCCAAGGCACCCCAACGTAAAATTCAAGGACGACCAAAATCCTAAGCTTGGGGATGCCCCGGAAGGCATCCCCTCTTTCGTCTTCGTCTATCGGTAACTTTACTTGAGGCTATATTTTTATTCACCGCGTGATATGTGTTTTGCTTGGAGCGTCTTGTATGATTTGAGTCTTTTCTTTCTAGTTTACCACAATCATCTTGGCTGTACACACCTTTTGGGAGAGACACACATGAATCGGAATTTATTAGAATACTCTATGTGCTTCACTTATATCTTTTGAGCTAGATAATTTTGCTCTAGTGCTTCACTTATATCTTTTAGAGCATGGTGGTGGTTTTATTTTATAGAAATTACTGATCTCTCATGCTTCACTTATATTATTTTGAGAGTCTTTTAGAACATCATGGCAATTTTCTTTGGTTATAAAATTAGTCATAATATGATGGCCATTCAAGATGGGTATAATAAAAACTTTCATATAGAGTGCATTGAATACTATGAGAAGTTTGATACTTGATGATTGTTTTGAGATATGAAGATGGTGATATTAGAGTCATCCTAGTTGAGTATTTGTGAATTTGAGAAATACTTGTGTTGAGGTTTGCAAGTCCCGTAGCATGCACGTATGGTAACCGTTGTGTAACAAATTTGAAGCATGAGGTGTTTCTTTGATTGTCCTCCTTATGAGTGGCGGTCGGGGACGAGCGATGGTCTTTTCCTACCAATCTATCCCACTAGGAGCATGCGCGTAGTGCTTGGTTTTGATTACTTGTAGATTTTTACAATAAGTATGTGAGTTCTTTATGACTAATGCTGAGTCCATGGATTATACGCACTCTGATCCTTCCACCATTGCTAGCCTCTCTAGTACCACGCAACTTTCGTCAGTACCATAAACCCACCATATACCTTCCTCAAAACAGCCACCATACCTACCTATTATGGCAATTCCATTGCCATTCCGAGATATATTGCCATGCAACTTTCCACCGTTCCGTTATTATGACACGCTTCATCATTGTCATATTGCCTTGCATGATCATGTAGTTGACATCGTATTTGTGGCAAGGCCACCATTCATAATTTTTCATCCATGTCACTCTTGATTCATTGCCCATCCTGGTACACCGCCGGAGGCACTCATATAGAGTCATATTTTGTTCTAGTATCGAGTTGTGTCGTGGAATTGTCACGGCAGATGTCCTCGAGCTAGGACTTAGTCGTGGATCCATCGCAACTAGGAAGCTTAAAGGGGTTAAGCGGGACAAGGAACACGAGGGTTATACTGGTTCGGCCCCTTACGGTGAAGGTAAAAGCCTACGTCCAGTTGAGGTGGTATTGATTAGAGTTTCGATGAGCAGGGAGCTTGATTGCTATGCCTGGCTCTCGATCAGATCTTTCTTGTCCTAAACCGCCGCCGAGTCGTCCCTTTATATAGAGAGGTTGACGCCTAGCAGCTCTCAGAGTCCCGGCCGTCTCATAAGAGTGTCCGGCTCGGACTCTCAACTATTCTTGCCTTACACTACAAGTTCTACCATAATAGCGGTTGTAACTACGGGCCTTAAGCCACGTCCGGGTCTTAAGCCCATCTTTGGCCCGCCGTCTTCAAGCTTGGCGCCGGGCTTCAGGCGATGACCATTATGAGTAACCCGGCCCCTCCGGGCGGGTGAATCTAAGGCTTATATCCTCAACATTAGGCCCCAGATTGATTTGAGCCAGCTCATATCAATCTTCAATCCTTTCGACAGAAAACCTCCGGCTTACAATTGTGTGAGGGCTATACCCGCCGTGACGTCATCTTCTGAATTCCGGGTAACTCGCCGTGACGTCATCTTCCATTAAGTCCATTTTTTACTCCACCATATCCGCAACGGATCTTATCTTTAACTTCCATCCTGAAAATCGAGGCGTTTATATGGCGAGATAACCACGCCGTGGCCTCCTCGTTTCTCGTGCCCACTTATGAGCCTCACCTTATAAAT
This sequence comes from Aegilops tauschii subsp. strangulata, assembly GCF_002575655.3. Classification (NCBI taxonomy): domain Eukaryota; kingdom Viridiplantae; phylum Streptophyta; class Magnoliopsida; order Poales; family Poaceae; genus Aegilops; species Aegilops tauschii. The sequence goes on from NC_053038.3 coordinate 363,220,031, forward strand.
AGCCCTGCCCACGAGCCTCTGGTCACTCGTCACCTCTATCTTCTTCCTCCTCTCGCCTACTGTGCTGTCGCCCGAGCTCCGCCGCCGCCGCCGCGGATCTCCTTGTCCTCACCAACTCCGGCCGCTGCATCAACCTGTTGTGTCTAGAGAAAACAGCGGCGACCTCCGCGACTCACCAGCACCCGTAAGCCCTCGCCACTCCATAGAGTAGTTCCACATTAGGTTCTTTGCTGTTCTTCCCGTGTTCTTCGCCATTCCTCGCAAGTCCTCGGTAGATTTCATTTTTACCACCTTTCTTGATCTTAGACTGTATAGAACTGTTGCGGTAGTTGTTTCACGCCCGTTTCCAATGTACATAGATCCGTTCTCATTGCATAAAGGCTCTGTTCGAACTTATGAACTTCTTCTGCGTCTGTTTTAGGTCTAGAAACTTTTCCTTTTAGTCGACCATTTTGATCCAAAATATTCACTGCGATCCGTGAAACATGTTTTCACCACACTTAGTAAAAAACTGCATCTGCTGAGTCATGGCGGCTTACATTTCCGGCTTAAAGAAGCCGCGCGCCGTAAAATTTTCCAGCTCAAAAGAAACCACGCGCCATAAAATCCTCCGGCTCATTTATGATAAAGCTGTAGACAATTTGAATTACTCTCGATACTTTCAGCGGCTTAGATAACCCGATGTACTTAACCATATGTCATTAGGCCCCTTCATAAGCCGCCACTTTGAACATTGAACTGTAAATTTCCTCCGGCTTATAATTGAACCGGACATTTCCTGTTATCATAGGCTTCCGACTTTCACCATGCCTCCCAAATCTCCCAAAGCACCCATCACTTGCAACTGGATGAGGTCCAACGTCACCGACGAAACCTTAGCGGACTTTGTGAAGACGGGCTACCTACCCAAAAAGGATGTCATGTCTTACCGTGCCCCTGACCCGTCAGAGGAGAGACCGCAACCAAAGGATGGTGAAGTGGTAATATTTGCAGATCACATGAGCCGGGGCTTCGCACCGCCCGGCTCAAAAGTTCTTTAGAGATGTGCTGAATTTCTTTGACTTGCGGCCACAAGACATAGGACCCAACTCGGTGTCGAATATATGCAACTTCCAAGTATTCTGCGAGGTCTACCTTGGAGAAGAGCCCAGCCTGCTGCTCTTCAGAGAGCTCTTTTATCTGAACCGCCAGAACAAGTGCGCCAACGGGCCGAGCTTGGAACTTGGTGGAATCTCCATTCAACGCCGGAGAGACTGCCTCTTTCCTTACGCTGAGCCGCCCAGCCATCCAAAGGACTGGAACCAGATGTGGTTTTACTGCCAGGACACGTCTCCGGCTGACGAGAGCCCTCTGCCCGGCTTTCGTGCCGTGCGTCTGGAACCAAACCACCTTCTGCCCGACAAACTATCTCAGGCGGAGCGTCAACCTCTGATCCCCACCATCAACAAGATCAAGGCTCTCCTGGGCAACGGCCTCAACGGCATTGACCTGGTCCGGGTTTGGATCTCCTGGCGGGTGATCCCCTTGTGCCGCCGCCCCGGCTTAATGTGTGATTACACGGGCCGGAAGGATGACCCCCTGCGACACAGCCGCAACGATCTTCCTGAAGACGTTGTTGAAGACATGACCAAGGCCCTCTTGAATGAGAGCTTGGCAGACTGCGGGAGGACCGGCTTAAGCCCCTTCTGCAAGACCAACCCGGCCCCAGCGGTAAGCCGCTGATCTAAACATCTTATTTTCTCCTTAGATAGTTTTCATCTGAACCTTAAGAAAGCTTCATTGTATTTTTCAGGCTGATGATAAATTCTGGAAGGTCAAGTATGACCATGAGGCGGCCAAGAAGGCCAGGAAGGCTAAGAAAGCCGCCAGGAGAGCCGCTCCCCGCAAGAAGGGAAGCAGGCATACTGCCTCAGAGCTGCTTCAACTAAGTGACAGCTCCGAGTCCGAGGTAACCCCTGAACCTGTAAGCTCTTGTTGTATTCCGCTTTTCTGCTGTCTTTTGGCCACCTTATTAACTTGATTACCCACAGGATGACACCGGAGCAAGTAACCCGGTGACTGAAGAGGTAATGATACTTTCCTCCGACTCGGAGCCCTTGCCAAGGCTGAAAGTCCGAAGAGTAACCCGGAAAGTAAGATTTTCACATCCTTTAGCTTATCAAGATCCTCAATTTCTTTTGAAGCGACAGATTCATGAGAGCCGGCGGCACACCCGGACCAACAAAGACGCAGACCTCTCCTCCGGCTTACCTGAAGCGTCAAGGAAGCGCCGGACCGAGGTTATCTCCAACTTATATCCTTTTCATCCTTTGGCGGGTGTTATACGTCAACCGCTCAATTCTTCCGACTCGAATTATCAGGAAACTTCACCCTCCTCTGGCGACTCTATGCAATCGAACCTGCCGGCTTTCAAGACCGTACCCGGGTAATGATGATCATCTCTTGTTGTGCTTATCTTTACTCATACCTTTGTACTAACTTTTTGTCCTTTCAGCGCTCAAGCAAAGCTCAGCAAAAGAGCAAAGAAGAATAAGCCGGTCGAAGAGCCGGTCGTGACTGAGCCGGAGGTTTCAGCTCAAGAGCCGCCAGTTGCCTCTGCTCCTGAAGCCACCGCTCCAACGACGAGCTAATCACAGAGACTTCTGCTAACCCAGAGACCTCCAACCCGGCTCAGCCGGCCGATGACCCGGACGTGGTAATCACCCGGACGGAGTTTGTTGAGCCGGGGAGACCCACTGCGCTGGCTAAATGCTCTGCCAAGGAAGAGTTGCTAGAGCGCCGCCGGGCCAAGCTGGACCTCACCAACTATGCTAACTTGAGCATCGGAGAGATCGTTTCCGGCTATGTCAGTCAGGTGCACAACAGCCGGGATTTGGAGATCGACATGGTGAATCAGATACAGCAGAAGTCTGAGGTACCACTCTATTGCTTACTGCATAGTTATCTTTACCATACTCTAGCCCCCAAGTCTACTACTTATAATAGAATATGTTGTAGACTACCTTTCGGCTTACTCTCATGAACCGGTAATTTTGTAGACAGAAACTTTCAACATGCATTAGCCCCCAAGTGCCAAGTGTCTTTGCTTGGAAAGTGCTTTGGACTTTAAAATTGCATTATTCATACTATAACCCGGAAATTATACAAGCTGCTTGCAAGAAGTTCGAGGCTGATATCTCTGATCTGAAGAACCGCCTGAAGACTCAGGAAACTGAGACCCGGAAGGCCAACGCCAAATTTGAATCCATCATTGCGGCTCAAGAGATGCTGAAGAAAAAGTTTGAAGCTGAAAGGAAGACTTGGGCCGAAGAGAAGGCTGCTCTTGTAAGCCGGGCCGAACAGGAGAAGACTCTAACGGAGAGAACCGCCGAACTCTCCGGCTTAAAACGCCATGTTTCACAGATGGTCGCCGCAATCTTCGGCAATTCCTTCTGCCGGCTTTGAGCAAGTTTACCGCCTTTATGTCTCATAACTCCACCATTGATAACGGCTTATCTTACTTTGTTAAACAGGTCCCAGAAGTGCCAACCTCAATCAGAACGTGCTGACCAAGCTGAAGGCCGTGTACACCCTGGTGGAGCAACTCTACACCGGGTCGCAGCGCTCTTTGGCTGTGGTGGCCCTATCCAATGAGGTTCCGACTCATCTGGCGGAAGTACTTCGTCGGCTTGCCGTTCTTCCTCAGCGTGTCCAAGAGCTGCGACGGGCCTCTACAAGAGCCGGAGCCATAGCTGCTCTGAGCCGGGCCAAGGCTTTTCTTCCAGAGCTAGACCCGGCGGACATCGCACTTGGTTACCCCAGCTTGAAGGAAGACGGCACCCCCTTCGACAAAAAAGACTTTGCAGCTTGTGTGAAGATCGTGCGCCCGGTGGCCACCCTGATTGGGAATGATACCGATCTAACCAAGTACCAGCCGGGCTACGACGCAGCGAATCAGAGGATCCCCACTCCGCGTTATGAAGCCATCAGCTTGGTCCTGCCGACTCGTAAGCACACCTTTGCCCCAGACATTGACCCGGCCGGGTTAATTGACGAGGAGGCTCAATTTGAAACTCTGAGCGGCATTGACTGGAAATCGTCAACCTTCCAGGTCATAGGAACAGCCGGAGGCGCGGAGAGGGATGAGCCGGAAGCTTCGACCCGGCAGGCATTTTGACTTTTTAAGGCGGCCCATGATTATGCTTGTTAAACAATGCTTCACCCTTTTGGACTCGGGGAGTCTTGTAATAGAATAGGACCAACATTTTAACTTTGTCGTGCCATCGTGCACATGCTGAATGCTTAATTCCATTGAAGTTGCTTCCTTATACTCCTCCGGGTCATAATTGATCATTCATTTTCCTTAAGCTCGAATAGCCGTCTTTAACCATCCTGCATAGAAAAACAAGTCACCAGTCTCTAGGCGGTTTACCGCACTGAGAATTATAATCTCATACACATAACCCGGAATATGAATCTAAGCCACCAAATACTGGTCCTCAATTATGTCCTTGATATAACCGTAATAACACACTTACAGGCCTTCAAGTACACTTCCGGTTTATATAACCCGGATAATAAGGTTGGTACCTCAACTCCGGTTTACCAGTCTTGACAACGCTGATTGTGTGCGACTAGCACTGTGAATCAAAGTTAAGCCAGCGGAGCAAGTACTTCCGCCATGTACACTGTTGATACAACCAGAAGAACTTGTTGTAAATCAGAAAATCAAAACTCAGGGGCTTCCGGTTCGAATACGACCAGAGACCCGTCCCAAAGGGGTTAAGCTAAGATTCGAATGCGATCATATAGCCCCCAGTGGGTTTGGCGATGCCGATCAAGAGGGTACTGACAGCTATGTTCTCTTTGGTTCGAATACGACCCATGTTTGAACAGGAAGCCCCCAAATGACCTTAGGAGTTGTTTAACGACGCTGATTCGAATACGATCCATGTCGGTTCCCAAAGGGGGTTGAGCTATGATTCAAATATGATCAAAGAAAACTCCCCAATGAGCTCGACACTTTGCCAATCAAATGGGTATCGACAGCTATGTTCTCTTTGGTTCGAATACGACCTATGTTTGAACAGGAAGCCCCCAAGTGACTTTATTGCGTACGGCTAGATTCGAATACGATCATAAGCCGGATCCACCTCCAAGTTACCATGTGATCTTTGTAATGGAAACAACACAGTTACCTTTTGGAGGATAAAAAAGGACAGAGGTCCTGCTTTATTGCTTATCATAATATATACATGGCTATAGAAATATGTACATTATGAGTGCCGGTGGCTCAAGTATAATAAGGCCGAAGCTGGGCTATGTTCCACGGCCGACAGGTCTCTTCCTCCGACTTACGTGAATCTTTATGCTCCCGAACGTCAATAAGGTAGTATGACCCGTTGTGCAAGTTCTTGCTGACCACAAAGGGTCCTTCCCAAGGCGGGGATAGTTTGTGTGCATCTGTTTGATCTTGGATGAGCCGGAGCACCAAATCACCTTCCTGGAAGACCCGGGATTTAACCCGGCGACTGTGATAACGGCGCAGGTCTTGTTGTTAAATCGCTGAGCGAGCTGCTGCCACATCATGCTGTTCGTCCAACAAGTCAAGAGCATCTTGGCGCGCCTGTTCATTATCCGCCTCAACATAAGCCGCCACTCGAGGCGAGTCATGACGGATGTCACTGGGGAGGACTGCTTCCGCTCCATAAACCATGAAGAAAGGTGTGTAACCCGTAGACCTGTTAGGAGTAGTATTGATGCTCCATAACACGGAGGGTAACTCCTCCACCCAACAACCCGGCGTCCGTTGCAAAGGGACCAAAAGCCGGGGCTTGATGCCTTTCAGAATCTCCTGATTAGCTCTCTCAGCTTGACCATTTGATTGAGGGTGAGCCACTGATGAAACATCAAGTCGAATATGCTCTCGTTGACAAAACTCCTCCATGGCGCCCTTGGACAGATTGGTACCATTGTCAGTTATAATGCTGTGTGGAAAGCCAAAGCAAAATATCACCCTTTTCATGAACTGAACTGCCGTGGCTGCGTCACACTTGCTAACTAGCTCTGCTTCAACCCACTTTGTGAATTTGTCAACTGCCACCAAGAGGTGGGTCTTCTTGTCCTTGGACCTTTTAAAAGGCCCAACCATATCAAGCCCCCAGACCGCAAACGGCCAAGTGATTGGTATCATCCTCAGCTCCTGAGCCGGCACATGAGCCCGTCGTGAGAACCTTTGGCAACCATCACATTTACTGACCAAATCCTCCGCATCAGCATGAGCCGTCAGCCAATAAAAACCATGACGAAAAGCTTTGGCCACAAGTGATTTTGAGCCGGCATGATGGCCACAATCCCCTTCATGAATCTCACGCAAGATCTCTTGACCTTCCTCAGGGGAGACACAACGCTGGAACGCTCCAGTAACACTGCGGCGATGCAACTCACCGTTGATAACAACCATTGACTTAGACCGCCGGGTTATTTCCCTGGCCAAAGTTTCATCCTCAGGCAAATCTCCCCGGGTCATGTAAGCCAGATAGGGCACTGTCCAGTCCGGGATGATGTGGAGAGCCGCCACCAATTGTGCCTCCGGGTCAGGGACAGCCAAATCTTCCTCTGTAGGCAACTTAACAGAAGGGTTATGCAAGACGTCCAGGAAAGTATTAGGCGGCACCGGTTTTCGCTGAGAGCCCAGCCGGCTTAAAGCATCAGCCGCCTTGTTCTTCCTGCGATCAATGTGCTCTACTTGGTAACCCTGAAAGTGTCCAGCAATGGCATCAACTTCACGGCGATAGGCCGCCATGAGAGGGTCCTTGGAATCCCACTTGCCCGATACTTGTTGAGCCACTAAGTCTGAGTCGCCGAGGCACCTTACCCGGCTCAAGCTCATCTCCTTAGCCATCCGAAGACCATGGAGCAAGGCCTCATACTCAGCCGCATTGTTAGTACAAGGAAACATCAACCGTAACACATAATGAAACTTGTCACCTTTAGGGGAAGCCAATACAACTCCAGCCCCCGAGCCCTCCAATTGCCTGGACCCGTCGAAATGAATAGTCCAATACGTATTATCCGGCTTTTCCTCGGGCACTTGTAGCTCTGTCCAATCGTTGATGAAATCCACCAAAGCTTGAGATTTAACCGCAGTGCGTGGCACGTACTTTAGACCATGAGGCCCAAGTTCTATAGCCCACTTAGCCACTCTCCCTGTAGCTTCTCTGTTTTGGATGATATCTCCAAGAGGGGCAGAACTAACCACAGTGATAGGGTGACCCTGAAAATAGTGCTTTAGCTTCCAGCTTGCCATGAATACGCCATAAACAAGCTTCTGCCAATGTGGATACCGATGTTTAGACTCTATGAGCACTTCGCTGACGTAATAAACCGGCCGCTGAACCAGATGCTCCTTACCTTCTTCCTTGCGCTCTACCACCACAGCCACACTGACGGCCCGTGTGTTAGCAGCTACATACAGCAATAAAGGCTCCTTGTCAACCGGAGCAGCAAGGACTGGGGGCTCTGCCAGCTGCCTCTTCAAATCCTCAAAAGAAGTATTAGCTGCATCATTCTAGACAAAGTCATCAGTTTTCCTCATCAACTGGTATAATGGCATGGCCTTCTCACCCAAACGGCTTATAAACCGGCTTAAAGCAGCGATACGACCCGCCAGGCGCTAGACGTCGTTTATACATGCCGGCTTAACCAGAGAGGTGATTGCTTTGATCTTCTCTGGGTTAGCTTCAATGCCTCTGTTAGAAACCAAGAAACCCAAGAGCTTGCCTGCAGGAACACCAAAAACACACTTGGCCGGGTTAAGCATCATCTTGTAGACCCGGAGATTATCAAAGGTTTCCCTCAGATCATCTATCAAGGTTTCCTTCTCCCTGGACTTAACCACAATATCATCCACATAGGCATGAACATTGCGCCCAATCTGGTTATGAAGACAGTTCTGCACGCAACGCTGATAAGTCGCCTGTGCACTCTTGAGTCCAAAAGGCATAGACACATAGCAGAAGGCTCCAAAGGGAGTGATGAACGCCGTCTTCTCCTGGTCCTTAACTGCCATTTTAATCTGATGATATCCAGAATAAGCATCCAAGAAACTTAAGTGCTCGCAACCCGCCGTAGCATCAATGATTTGATCAAGACGGGGAAGCGCAAAAGGATCAGCCGGACATGCCTTGTTTAAGTCCGTGTAGTCCACACACATCCGCCAGGTGCCGTTCTTCTTGAGCACGAGCACCGGGTTGGCTAACCACTCTGGGTGAAAGACTTCAACAATAAACCCGGCCGCCAAGAGCCGGGCCACCTCTTCACCAATGGCTTTGCGCCTCTCTTCATTAAACCGCCGAAGGAATTGCCTGACCGGATTAAATTTCGGATCAACATTGAGAGTGTGCTCAGCGAGTTCTCTAGGTACACCTGGCATGTCAGAAGGTTTCCATGCAAAAATGTCCCTATTCTCACGGATGAACTCGATGAGCGCGCTTTCCTATTTTGGATCCAGATTGGCACTGATGCTAAACTGCTGAGATGAATCACCTGGAACGAAATCAACAAGTTTAGTCTCATCAGCCGACTTAAATTTCATTGCCGGCTCATGCTCCGTAGTCGGCTTTTTCAAAGAGGTCATATCTGTTGGGTCAACATTGTCCTTGTAAAATTTCAACTCCTCTGTTGCACAAACAGATTCTGCATAAGCTGCATCGCCTTCCTCACACTCCAAGGCCACCTTCCGGCTGCCGTGAACCGTAATGGTCCCATTGTGACCCGGCATCTTGAGCTGTAAATACACGTAACACGGCCGAGCCATGAACTTGGCGTAAGCCGGCCGCCCAAATATGGCATGATACGGACTTCTTATCTTGACCACCTCAAAGGTCAATCTTTCCACCCTGTAGTTGTACTCGTCTCCAAAGGCCACTTCCAACTCGATCTTGCCAACTGGATAAGCCGACTTACCAGGCACCACACCGTGGAAAATAGTGTTGGACTGGCTAAGGTTCTTATCAATCAACCCCATACGTCGGAAAGTCTCATAATAGAGGATGTTGATGCTGCTGCCTCCATCTATGAGCACCTTGGTGAACTTATATCCTCCCACCTGAGGAGCCACCACCAAGGCCAAGTGACCCAGATTATCAACCCGGGGAGGGTGATCCTCCCTACTCCACACAATAGGCTGCTCAGACCATCTTAAATAGCGTGGAACCGCCGGCTCAACAGCATTCACAGCCCTCTTATGAAGCTTCTAATCTCGCTTACATAGACTGGTGGTAAATACATGATACTGTCCACCGTTAAGCTGCTTTGGATTGGATTGATAACCCCCCTGCTGCTGTTGATGACCCTGGGCAGACTGCTGATTAAAGCCCCCTTGACCGTTCAATGGATTAGAATTTGAGCCGCCGCCCGGGCCATGAAAACCGCCAGCGCCTGAGCCGCCGCCCGGGCCATTGTTGCCATTAAAGGCATTGGAATTCTTAAAGGCCTTCATGATTGCGCAATCCTTCCATAGGTGAGTAGCTGGCTTCTCCCTAGAGCCATGCCTCGGACAAGGCTCATTCAAGAGCTGCTCCAGCGTCGGGCCTGACCCGCTGGCTCGGGGAGGTGGCCTCCCCTTGCGTCGCTGGTTATTCCCCTGTGAGCTGGCGTTGGCCACGAACTCTAGGTTGTCGTCGGCCTTACGCTTGCCACCTCCTTGGTTCCCCGGGTTATGCTGAGGACCCTTGCCATTGCCGTTCTTCTTTCCCTTCCCTGTCCTTTCATCATCTGAAGCGGGGTCCTTGGTACTATCAGAGTCGGCGTACTTGACGAGAGCCGCAATCAGCGTACACATATCATTGCAGTCGCGCTTAAGCCACTCGAGTTTCATCTTCAAGGGCAGGAAACGACAATTCTGTTCCAACATTAAGACTGCAGAGCCGGCATCCATCTTATCAGATGAATGTATTATCTCCTTGACCCGGCGAACCCAATGTGTCGTAGACTCACCCTCCTGCTGTTTACAGTTAGTCAAATCCACAATTGACATAGACTGCCTACAGGTATCTTTGAAGTTTTGGATGAATCGGGCTTTCAACTCAACCCAAGACCCGATGGAATTCGGTGGTAGCCCTTTCAACCAAGTGCGGGCAGTCCCATCTAGTATCATGGTGAAGTACTTGGCCATCGCCGCTTCACTGACCTCCAGCAATTCCATGGCCATCTCGTAACTCTCGATCCAGGCTCCGGGTTGTAAATCAGCCGTGTAATTAGGCACCTTCCTAGGCCCCTTGAAGTCCTTGGGTAGACGTTCATTGCGGAGAGCCGGTACTAAACAAGGGACACCTCCAGTCCTCGTAGGGATACCCACGTCGACGGAAGTCGTCGGATAAGCCGGGGGTGTTTGGTAAGCCGTCAACTGAGGCACCTGCTCCGCCTCTTGCCGCGCTCTGTCTTGGTCTGTTGCGTGAAAGGCTCCGTTATGAGCCGGGCCATGGCCAGGGGGCGGGTCATGGCGTCGGACATTACTTGAGCCGGTCGCTGAGACCATGTGTCTGCTATAACTCAGGCTCCGGCCTGGATGAGGGGTTGAGTGGATCCTGTCCCGGCTGTAAGAGTACGCCTCTTGCTGCGCTAGCGCTGTCTGAAGGAGCTCTCTGACCCGGCAGGTTTCAACAGCCGTTGGAGAGTCGCCGTCAATTGGGAGAGCCGCCAGCCGCGCTGCTGCGGCGACCATGTTCTCCAGCGGGTTAGCATAATGACCCGGTGGTATTGGCACATACTGAGGCGGGGCTGGGTTCACCCGGGGAGGCCCCAACAGTTGTGGCTGAACAGGGGTCCCAGACCCGGGCACTATGATCCCCGGCGGGTTACTAGACCCTGCACCTGGCGTGTTGAAGAGGTTTCGAGGATCGTAGACCGGAGGGAGTCGGGATTGGGCCTTTTGATGCCTCCTTCTCATGACCTCATTGGACGCGTTCTGATCCATCGTGAGCCGGAAGGACTGCGCCTGAATCAACTGAGTTTGGGCGTCGAGAGCCGCCCTCTCCGCAGCCATCCTGATCCCCTCCGCCACCAGATCCTCCTTGGCTTTCACTAGATCTAACTTTAATTGCGCCACCTCCGCGTCATGCTGAGCTTGATCCGCCGGGTCAACCGTGGCGGTCAACAGGGCCGTCATCTTGTCCGTGAGATCCATCAGTACCTGAGCCAGCGAAGGTACCGGGTTTCCTGACCCCGCGGCAGGGTTCTGAACAGGCTGTGCACGGGCCATGAAGATTCCAACCCGGCTCGGCGGCTCAAAAGGGTCCGGAATACTGTCACCATCGGAACAACCCCTGAGCCTGCCATCTTGAATTTGATACAACGAGTTTGACTCATCTGTGGACGACTCGTCGTCAGAGCCGGCTGCCGTCTCATCACCAGATCCAGATCCAACAAAGAGCCCTCCATGGATACATCCCACAAAAGCATGCTTCAAGGCAGGTAAGGCCCGGGCAGGTCGTGCACACTGAGCCGTCTCGATGAGACCGGCGCAGAGATCCGGCTCAGGGCCCGGCTCACCAATATTGCCGATGAAGACATGAATTCCGCCGAAGGGGACCCGGTACCCGTACTCAATTGAGCCGGCGTCGGGGGCCCAGTTTGCATCGTCGATGTAGAGCTTGCCGCGACGACTCTTGGTCATCCGGACCACAGCGTATCCCTTGAGCCCTTCGAAGCTGCCCTTCAAGAACTCAAATCCACCGTGCGCTGGCCCCACGGTGGGCGCCAACTGTCGTGGAATTGTCACGGCAGATGTCCTCGAGCTAGAACTTAGTCGTGGAGCCATCGCAACTAGGAATCTTAAAGGGGTTAAGCGGGACAAGGAACACGAGGGTTATACTGGTTCGGCCCCGTACGGTGAAGGTAAAAGCCTACGTCCAGTTGAGGTGGTATTGATTAGAGTTTCGATGAACAGGGAGCTTGATTGCTATGCCTGGCTCTCGATCAGATCTTTCTTGTCCTAAACCGCCACCGGGTTGTCTCTTTATATAGAGAGGTTGACGCCCAGCGGCTATCAGAGTCCCGGCCGGCTCATAAGAGTGTCCGGCTCGGACTCTCAACTATTCTTTCCTTACACTACAAGTTCTACCATAATAGCGGTTGTAACTACGGGCCTTAAGCCACGTCCGGGTCTTAAGCCCATCTTTGGCCCGCCGTCTTCAAGCTTGGCGCCGGGCTTCAGGCGATGACCATTATGAGTAACCCGGCCCCTCCGGGCGGGTGACTCTAAGGCTTATATCCTCAACAAGTTGTAATCCTTGAGTTGTAAATAAATAGAAGTGTGATGATCATCATTATTAGAGCATTGTCCCGTGTGAGGAAATAAAAAAAGGGGAGAAAGGCCAAATAAAAAAAGAGAAGGCCAAAAAAAGAGAAAGGCCAAATAAAAAAAGGAGAAGGCCCAAAAAATGAGAGAAAAAGAGAGAAGGGGCAATGTTACTATCCTTTTTCCACACTTGTGCTTCAAAGTAGCACCATGATCTTCATGATAGAGAGTCTGTGATTTTGTCACTTTCATATACTAGTGGGAATTTTCGTTATAGAACTTGGCTTGTGTATTACAACAATGGGCTTCCTCAAAGTGCCCTCGGTCTTTGTTGAGCTTTCATACATTTATAGCTCTAGTGCATCCGTTGCATGGCAATCCCTACTCACTCACATTGATATCTATTGATGGGCATCTCCATAGCCCATTAATATGCCTAGTTGATATGAGACCATTTTCCTCTTTTTTGTCTTCTCCACAACCACCATTCTATTCCACTTATAGTGCTATGTCCATGGCTCACACTCATGTATTGCATGAAAGTTGAAAAAGTTTGAGAATACTAAAGTATGAAACAATTGCTTGGCTTGTCATCGGGGTTGTGCATGATTTGAGCATTTTGTGTGACGAAGATGGAGCATAGCCAAACTATATGATTTTGTAGGGATGAACTTTCTTTGGCCATGTTATTTTGAGAAGACATGATTACTTTGTTAGTATGCTTGAAGTATTATCATTTGTATGTCAATATTAAACTTTTCTCTTGAATCTTTCAGACCTGAACATTCATGCCACAATAAAGAAAATTACATTAAAAATTATGTTAGGTAGCATTCCCCAACAAAAATTCTATTTTTATCATTTACCTACTCGAGGACGAGCAGGAATTAAGCTTGGGGATGCTTGATACGTCTCAACGTATCTATAGTTTTTGATTGTTCCATGCTATTATATTATCTATTTTTTATTTTTAATGGGCTTTAATATGCTATTTTATATTATTTTTGGGACTAACCTATTAACCGGAGGCCCAGTGCCAGTTTCTGTTTTTTCCCTATTTCAGTGTTTTGCAGAAAAGAAATACCAAACGGAATCCAATCGGAATGAAACCTTTGCGATGATCTTTCTTGGAACGAAAGCAATCCAGAAGACTTGGAATTGATGTCTGGAAGCCGCGAGGCGGCCACGAGGCAGGAGGGCACACCCAGGGGGGTAGGCACGCCCCCACCCTCGTGGGCCCCATAGAGCTCCACCGACGTACTTCTTTCGCCTATATATACTCTTATTGTAACACCTCGGATGTAACTTTCCATATTTGTAACTCCAACTCTTGCCATTTTCGGCTATGTGTTATGATATTCCGTTCGTGCTCGGGTTTTGTTTTTCGTTTTGCATGTTGTTCATGTCATGCATATCATATCATGTCATCATGTGCATCTCATTTGCATACGTGTTCGTCTCTTGCATCCGAGCATTTTCCCCGTTGTCCGTTTTGCAATCCGGCACTCCCACCTCCTCCGGCGCACCCCTCTTGTTTCTTTTCGTGAGCGGGTGTTGAACGTTCTCGGAATGGACCGAGTCTTGCCAAGTGGCCTTGGTATACCACCGGTAGACCACCTGTCAAGTTTCGTGCCATTTGGAGGTCGTTTGATGCTCCAACGGTTAACCGGGTAACCGCAAAGTCCTTTTGTGTGTTGCAGCAAAAAAACCCTCCAAACAGCCCAAAACCCATCTAAGTCACTTCCATGCTCTAGGTCGTTCGATCACGATCGTGTGGGCGAAAACCGTGCTCCATTTGGAGACTCCTAGCTCCCTTTACCTATAAAAATACCTCTCCCTCCGAAATCCGGACGAAACCCTAGCTAAAATCGTTCCCTGCCGCCACCGGACGCGTCCGCCGCCGCCGGACGCACTCGCCGCCGCGCCCGGCCTCTCACAGCGCGCCACGTGGCCTCCACCCGCCGCCCGTATGCCGCGGCCCGCCGAGGCCCGCAGCCGGCCCCTGCGGCCCGCAGCCCCCGCCAGCTGCCTCCTCCGCGCGCGCGCCTCCTCGCCCGCGCCTCCCGCCGCCTAGCCGCTCCGCCGCCGCCGTCCTCCTCCGGCGCCGCGCGCCGCCGCCCGTCCTCTCCGCCGGCGCCGCCGCGCCTCGCCGCCCGCCTCGGTGCCCGCGTCCGCCGCCCTCCTGCGCCGGCGCCGCCGAGCGGCCCCCCTCGACCCCTCTCCGCGCCTCTCCGAGCTCCCTCCGGCCGCCGGGCGTCGCCTCTGCTTCGGCGAGCTCGAGCCCGAGCTCAGCCCGATCCGATTTGAACCAGCGGTTGACTTTTCTTCTCCTCCCCCGAAATTTCTCCAAGTCTGGAAATTTTACAATACATGCTCATGTTCATCGCATCATAACTCTCTTCATATAGCTCCGTTTTGTGCATGTAATATATATCAATGTTCGTCTCTGGATGCTATTCATTTTGTTCCATTGTGCATGTTCATTTGAGTCCATCTTGATGCTCAAATCTCTGGTGCAAGAGTGCTATATGCTGTTAACTGCGGTTACTTATCAGAACTTGAGGATTTGTTATTTTTGTTGCTATTGATGTGTGCATCTTATGGGCATGAGCTCTACATGTGTTTTGATGTATGCCATGTATTTTTATGACCTATGTGGTGACTAGCACAAGCATGCAAACTAGGCTTCGTGATGTTTCTGATTTCAGAGACTTGGTAATTTTTGCAGTCTGGGGCTGCTGTTATTTTGTTGCTATGTATCCATGTGGCTACAGAGAGATCCATGCTCCTTTTGGTGATGTTCAGTAAGGATGTTTTGTAGATATAGTTGTGATCTATCCGTTCATGCCCCTGTTTGCAATTATGGAGTGCCATAGCATGACTCAATCTTGCTCTACTTTTTCTATAAAATATTTCTGGCAGATTGTTTACGTGTTATTCAATTTTGCCAAGCTTGTTGTAGTTGATCCTTTCATGCTAAGTATTTGCTCTTGCCATGGATAGCTTAATAAACATGCCATCTTGCTTTAGGCATGCTTGTTTTGTCATGCATTGCCTTGTGGTTAGTGAATCAAGCTCACCAAGACGCCCTCTTAATGTCTGTTTCTGCCATGCTCTATTTTCTGCCAAGTCTGAAACCTGTTAACGAAACTTGCTATGTTTGCATGGTTGCCATCATATCTTCTGGCCCTTTTTGGCTTATGGTCAGTAAGGGACTTTTGTTCGATGCTTTTAGTAGATTCATGCCATGCCTTGTTTTTCTATGTTACGTTCCTGTAGCATGTTGATTTCGTGCTCTGAACATTGCTACCTGATGCTGTTTATGCCATGTCTAGTAATTTGCACTTTTGTCATGCTTGTTTGAACTTGTTATGTTGTGAGCTAGCCGTAGCTCAGTGTTCATCTTTTGTCAAGAATATTCTGTAGATTACTGTGATATGCTTTGTTGCTATGTTGGAGTGCCGTAGCATAGTTACTTGATGTATTCTAAGTGCTATCATGCTGTTAATCACAGTTCCGTGTCATTCTTGTTTTGCTTGCCATTTGCAAACCGTGCATCCGTTTCCGGTGATCTTTATATCGATTTCAACCGAAATCATCTCATCTTTCCAGTGGCATGCTTGTTTTGCCAAGTTACTGCCTTGTTCATCATTTTTCTTCCGGAGCACGCATATGCATCGCATATCATATCTCGCATATCATACATGTTTTGCATCATGTTGCTTGTGCATTTCCCGTGATTGATTGTGGTTCCGTTGCTTGTGTTCTTGTTTTGGGTAGAGCCGGGAGACGAGTTCGTGAACGAGGAACCTGTTGAGTACGCTTACGAGGATCAAGCTTTTGACAACTCTGAGAACCTTGCAGGCAAGATGACCATACCCTCGAAATCACTTCTATCTTTGCTTTGCTAGTTGTTCGTTCTATTGCCATGCTGCGCTACCTACCACTTGCTATATCATGCCTCCCATATTGCCATGTCAAGCCTCTAACCATCCTTTCCTAGCAAACCGTTGTTTGGCTAAGTTACCGCTTTTGCTCAGCCCTTCTTATAGCGTTGCTAGTTGCAGGTGAAGTTGAAGTTGGTTCCATGTTGGAACATGGATATTTTGGAATATCCCAATATCTCTTATTTAATTAATGCATCTATATATTTGGTAAAGGGTGGAAGGCTCGGCCTTATGCCTGTTGTTTTGTTCCACTCTTGCCGCCCTAGTTTCCGTCATACCGGTATTATGTTCCTTGAGTTTGCGTTCCTTACGCGGTTGGGTGATTTATGGGACCCCCTTGACAGTTAGCCTTGAATAAAACTCCTCCAGCCAGGCCCAACCTTGGTTTTACCATTTGCCACCTAAGCCTTTTCCCTTGGGTTTTCGCAAGCCCGAGGGTCATCTTTATTTTAACCCCCACGGGCCAGTGCTCCTTCGAGTGTTGGTCCGAACCGAGTAGACTGCGGGGCCACCTCGGGGATACTTGAGGCTTGGTTTTACTCGTAGGATGTCTCATCCGTTGTGCCCTGAGAACGAGATATGTGCAGCTCCTATCGGGATTTGTCGGCACATCGGGCGGCTTTGCTGGTCTTGTTTTACCATTGTCGAAATGTCTTGTAAACCGGGATGCCGAGACTGATCGGGTCTTTCCGGGAGAAGGTTTATCCTTCATTGACCGTGAGAGCTTATAATGGGCTATGTTGGGACACCCCTGGAGGGTATTATCTTTCGAAAGCCGTGCTCGCGGTTATGAGGCAGATGGGAATTTGTTAATGTCCGGTTGTAGAGAACTTCTCACTTGACCCAATTAAAATACATCAACCGTGTGTGTAGCCGTGATGGTCTCTCCTCGGCGGAGTCCCGGAAGTGAACACGGTTTGAGTTATGCATGAACGTAAGTAGTTTCAGGATCACTTCTTGATCATTTCTAGCTTCGCGACCGTTGCGTTGCTTCTCTTTTCGCTCTCTTTTGCGTATGTTAGCCACCATATATGCTTAGTGCCTGCTGCAGCTCCACCTCATTACACTATCCTTTCCTATAAGCTTAAATAGTCTTGATCTCGCGGGTGTGAGATAGCTGAGTCCTCGTGACTCACAGATTCTACCAAAACAGTTGCAGGTGCCGACGATGCCAGTGCAGATGACGCAACCGAGCTCAAGTGGGAGTTCGATGAGGAACGTGGTCCTTACTATGTTTCTTTTCCTGATGTTCAGTAGTGGAGCCCAGTTGGGACGATCGGGGATCTAGCATTTGGGGTTATCTTATTTTCATTTGGATTTTGACCGTAGTCGGTCTATGTGTGGATTTTGGATGATGTATGATTTATATTTATGTATTGTGTGAAGTGGCGATTGTAAGCAGACTCTCGTTATCCCATTCTTGTTCATTACATGGGATTGTGTGAAGATGACCCTTCTTGCGACAAAACCACAATGCGGTTATGCCTCTAAGTCGTGCCTCGACACGTGGGAAATATAGCCGCATCGTGGGCGTTACACTTATACCCTAAAAACATCAGGGGGAGCCACGAAACCACTTTTCCACCGCCACAACCTTCTGTACTCGTGAGATCCCATCTTGGGGCCTTTTTCGGCGCTTTGCCGGAAGGGGAATCGATCACGGAGGGCTTCTACATCAACACCACAGTCTCTCCGATGATGTGTGAGTAGATTACCACATACCTTTGGGTCCATAGTTATTAGCTAGATTTCTTCTTCTCTCTCTTTGGTTCTCAATACAAAGTTCTCCTCGATGTTCTTGGAGATCTATTCGATGTAATACTATTTTGCGGTGTGTTTGCCGAGATCCGATGAATTGTGGATTTATGATCAAGTTTATCTATGAATAATATTTGGTTCTTCTCTGAATTCTTATATGCATGATTTGATATCTTTGCAAGTCTCTTCGAATTATCGGTTTAGTTTGGCCTACTAGATTGATCTTTCTTGCAGTGGAGAAGTGCTTAGCTTTGGGTTCAATCTTGCGGTGTCCTTTCCCACTGACAGTAGGGGCAGCAAGGCATGTATTGTATTGTTGCCATCGAGGATAAAAAGATGGGGTTTATATCATATTGCTTGAGTTTATCCCTCTACATCATGTCATCTTGCTTAATGCGTTACTCTGTTCGTATGAACTTAATACTCTAGATGCATGCTGCATAGCGGTCGATGTGTGGAGTAATAGTAGTAGATGCAGAATCGTTTCGGTCTACTTGACACGGACGTGATGCCTATATTCATGATCATTGCCTAGATATTCTCATAACTATGCGCTTTTCTATCAATTGCTCGGTAGTAATTTGTTCACCCACCGTAATACATGCTATCTTGAGAGAAGCCACTAGTGAAACCTATGGCCCCCGGGTCTATTTTACATCATATAAGTTTCCGATCTACAATTCTTGTTTCCTATTTATTTTATTTTGCAATCTTTACTTTCCAATCTATACAACAAAAATACCAAAAATATTTATCTTACTATCTTTATTAGATCTCACTTTTGCGAGTGACCGTGAATGGATTGACAACCCCTTTATTGCGTTGGTTGCAAGGTTCTTGATTGTTTGTGTAGGTACTAGGTGACTTGCGTGTTATCTCCCACTGGATTGATACCTTGGTTCTCAAAAACTAGGGGAAATACTTACACTACTTTTCTGCATCACCCTTTCCTCTTCAAGGGAAAACCAACGCATGCTCAAGAGGTATCAGCTGTTAAGCCTGTTATAGCTAGCATATGCCTCTTTTAAAGGTTTTTGATTGTTCGGTTGTTTGTAGTTAGCATATGTCCAGTTTCAAATGCTATCTTTGGTTGTTCGTAGTATGCCTTGTTTATTCCATTTATTCACAACATGACGTTCTGTATGTGCAAGTATGAACTGTGCAGTTGAATTTCATCAGTACCAGTTTCAACAATACCACTATGAATGACTACATTTGGTTGCTGCATCTTGTAGTTAACACACCTTTCCATTTTTATTTAACAATAACCAGTGTACTTAGACCGGCACAATACCGGTTTGAATGACTATGTTTGCTTGTTGTTAAATGTTAGGCCTGTTGTAGTTAACACACCTTTCCACTTGTTTTGCTTTACTAGCGTGCTTAAACCTGCACACTGAAGCTATCTTTTGGAAATTATTTTTTCTGCCATGGATAATTTTGGTTGATGTTTAGCCTGTTGTGCTTAACATGCTTCTCGATGTACCTACACATGACAATTTTGGGAACGACTGCTATTTTCCATCGAGGTTAGTTTCATCCCATGGCTTATATATGCTCACTGTTCAGGATATGGATAGCTGGTACCATATAGGCCGGGGCTGATAAGGGACTAATCGGTGAATCACACTTTTAACTAAATATATCTGCAACCCATTTATTGTTAGGTTAACTAGGGCCATATGTAATATATTTGAGGCTAGACAGCAACATGCACTATACTTAATGTCTAAATGTGCAATCCTAGGCTACATAGCAACAAGGAAGAGTGTTACATTAATGTTCTGATGATGTCTAGATATATGTAGAAGAGCAGTAGCAGCAGCGGCAACAACAACAACAACAACACAGCCCTGTTTGGATACTCAACTTAGCTAGAGGTTAGAGTTAGTTTCCAGCTCATGACTAACCCTGAACTAACTCCATCCAAAGAGTTGTTTGGATGGTAGGGTTAGATTGAAAATAAATGCACTAGGAGAACTAGCTCCAATTAGCACCTCTTGGGTTGGATAGTTTTTTTGGGTGGTCTATAGATGCAACTAGCTCAAACTAGCTCTCATGTTTAGATATACTTTAGGGCTATTTGAGCCCGAACTAGCTCAAATAACTTGTCGGAGTAAATGGCCACGGGTAGCCTAACCGACTGCCCCTGGCTCTTCAAAAATTATCAGGCCATTCGAGTCTTCAAGCATTCAAAAGCATTGGGCCGCCTTCCCCGGTCGGCTACCTCTGAAGCCGACTCTCAGAAGGTCACCCAGCCTCAGCAACCTCGCCCCAAGATAACCACGGGATGGCCGACTCCAGGAAGTCGGCCATAGAGGATGCCGACTCCCCAGAGCCGGCCACGAAGGGCGCCGACTCCAAGAAGCCGGCCAAGACCGCACCCACCAAAACTACATCCACATAACGGTGACAAGACGGGGTGTGGCCACAGTGCGGCCCACTACCCCCAAAGCCCGAGGCAGGCATGGCCACAGGACGCCGTACGGGACGGCCATCTCCCGTCCGGCTCGGCATTGTAGCCATGCTGGCCTCAACGTCACCCACAACAGACGTCAGCACGGCCCACGGGCGGCGGGCCCCTTTAGCCAGAGAGAGGCGCGAAGGCGGCCCGGCCTTCCCCAGTCGGCAGAGGGCGTAGCCGGCCCCCAGAAGCCGGCTACCCCCTCCCTCGAAGCATGTGCCACATTAAGGAGACAAGACGAGGTAAGGCTACAGTGAGAGCCCTCGAGGCGGCACACTGTAGCCACGCTTACCTCGACGAAGCCCTCATCATCAGAGACGAGGCTACAGTAAGCAGCCGCCGACAAGACCCCTAGGCGGTGGGGCCGGCCTGTCGACCAAGAGGCCGGCAGCCGGCGGGACCCACCAGTCGGCGGGCCCCAACGGCCGGCGGAGAAGCCGGCGAGCGCAGACACTGACGGCTGGGACCCGCGCCCAGCCGGATTACAATTGTACCCCCGGGGGGTAGGCCTATATAAACCCCTAGGGGCACCCATGCAAAGGGTTGGCTTCTTAGAGTTACACACACACATAGAGAGAGAGGGAAGCAAGAGCTAGCCTTGCTCTTCTTCTCCCTTGAACCCAACAGCTCTAGGAGCATTTGTAGCTACTCTTTCTGATCTAGTGATCATGCGGAGAGCCCGCAGAGCAGGACTAGGGGTGTTATCTCCACGGAGAGCCCCGAACCTGGGTAAGATTCGTCGGCGTGCATGTCTTCGCCTCATCCCGTTTCCAGGTACCGGCGACGTCTTACTGGCACCCACCATGATAAGCCACCCGTTGGCATATGGCGCACCTACCACCCGACATTTGGCGCCCACCGTGGGGCCTGGTGCACCGTCATCCGGAGACCTGTTCTGGACGGGAACCCTCTTCCTCCCCCGCGAGCGCAGCCCGCCTGCTGCGCCCGATGGCGTTTGCCTCGACGCGCTGCAAGGCGTCGATGACGCCTGCGCGGCGAGCTGCCTCGCCGATCTGCTCGGCCAGACTCGCATCTCCGACGAGCCCGCGTCCGACGCGGGCACGGACTACCCCGAGAGCCGCCTCGTCAGCCTCCTCGACCAGCTTCACGTCTCCAGCGAGCCTGCTGCAGATGTGGAGTTGGTCGGCTCCACCGACCCGATGCTCGTCGACTCCGAATGGCATCGCTCGACGCCTACCCCTCCGACGTGGTGGTCTTCGACGATCCTCTCCCTCGAGCTGACAGTGGCAGCAGCACTGTCACCGAAGTGTTGGTCGCCAGCCACGTCGCAAACTCGGGCGAGAACGCCCACGACGCCCTGCAAGCGGCGATGCACGACCTATCCGTCCCCATCCCGGCCGACGCCGACGCCGAGACCCTGGAGGCACGCCGCCTCGCCCTCGTCGCGGAAGGCCAGAAGATAGCCTCTATGAGACGCCTCACCGAGGGCCACCAGCGCGAAGTCGACCGCGCCGCCTTCGGTACGCCGCCGCCTAGCAGACCTAGCCGAGCCGGCTTCGTCCAGAAGCGCGGCGCGGCTATCGCCAGCATGCTGGGGGCAGATCGCCCCGTCTACGCCACCCCGCTCGAGAATCTGCGAGCCGCTCAGGCGGCCATTGAGGAGCTAAATGGGCTGGGAGCCGACGAGCTCCCCTACATGATAAGACGGATCCAGCAGCTGATCGACGCGGCTGCAGAACGGCACGAAGCCGGCGCCCGCGCCGATAGTCATCCCCCGCGCCGGGAGCACGCCGCGATGTCCTGCTCGCCGACTACGAGCGGCGCCCGCCAGAGGAAAGACAAGGAGCCGGCTGCTAGCCGCAGCCGGACTCATATCACCATCGAGCGCGACGCGGAAGGCCGCCCTCGAGCGGTGGAGCGCCAAGGAAATCTGCCTCCTCCCCCGCCTCGAAGAGAGAGACGTCTCACCCCGCCGCCCGTCATGCACCCGACTCTTGGTGACCGACTAGGCCGCCGAGAAGGAGTCGGCGAGAACGACGCCTGCCACCGGATTGACCCCCTTGCTCGATCCCTGGCGTTAGAAGAAGAGGACGATGTCGGTCCGCCATGCTTTGGTCCCCGCATCCGCGACGAGCCCTTCCCCAAAGGGTTCTCGCTTCCCAGAGACACGCCCAAGTACAACGGCTCTGTGAAGCCAGAAGATTGGCTCATCGACTACTCCACTGCTGTCAGCATAGCCAACGGCAATCGGCACGTGGCCGTGAAGTACGCCCCCCTCATGATGCAAGGCCCGACGCGCACCTGGCTCAACAGCCTCAAGCCCTACAGCATCAACAGCTGGCTGGACTTCACGGAAGTCTTCGTCCGCAACTTCACCAGCACGTACAAGCGGCCTCCCAAGCCTCGCCAGCTCTCCCTATGCGTCCAAGGGCCCAACGAGTCGACCCGCGACTACCTCACGCGGTGGGCCGAGCTCCGCAACTCCTGCGAGGGGGTGCACGAGGTTCAGGCCATTGAGTACTTCACCGCCGGGTGCCGAGAGGGCACCCTCCTCAAGCACCGACTCCTCTGTGACGAGCCGGCTACCCTCGACAAACTGCTGATCATCGTGGACAAGTACGCCACGGCCGACTCCTCGATGAAGACCGAGCTCCGAGTGGACGCCTCTGGGAAGGTGCTCGCTCCGGCTCCCAAGACGCCGGCTGGCGACTCCAATCGGCGCCCCTACCAGAACGATCACAAGCGCAAGGCCCCCATGCCGCCTTCCACCAGTCGGCAGGTGGCCACAGTTGAAGATGAGCAGCCCGAAGAGCGGCCCGCTCCCAAGAAGAAGGGTGGCAGGCCGGCTTGGCAGCCGGCTTTCTCTTACGAGCAGACTCTCGACGCCCCCTGCAAATTCCACAGCGGCGCGAAGCCGTCCAACCACACGACCCGAAAATGCCACTGGCTCACGCGAATCTCCAAGGGCGAAGGGCTGGTGCCGCCTCCGCCTCCCGGCCCGCCGCCTCCAGCCCCCCAGCAGCCGGCGGCTCGGCCGGCAGTCGGAGCCATTCAAGATGAATTCCCTGAAGAGCACGCCACCTACGTCGTCTTCACCAGCCAAGCCAAAGACAAGCGCAGTCGGCGCCGTCAGCATCAAGAGGTCAACGCAGTCGCCTCTAGCGCTCCCGAGTTCATGCACTGGTCAGAGAAGCCAATCAGCTGGAGCCAGGCCGACCACCCAGAGGTGATGCCATCCCCTGGCTCCTATGCACTGGTCTTGGATGTCACCCTCGCGACGGAGAGGCGAGCTGCCCGATTCTCCCGCGTCCTGATAGATGGAGGAAGCAGTATCAATATACTGTACCGCGATACCATGGAGAAGCTGAACATCAAGACGAAGCAGCTAATGCCAAGCCGGACCGTGTTCCATGGCATCGTGCCCGGCTTGTCTTGCTCCCCAATCGGCAAGATTAAGATGGATGTTCTCTTCAGAGACAAAGATCATTTTCGCCGAGAAGCGATCTGGTTCGAAGTAGTGGATCCGGAGAGCCTCTACCATGCTTTGCTTGGCCGACCTGCTCTGGCCAAGTTCATGGCTGTGCCCCACTATGCCTACCTGAAGATGAAGATGCCGAGCTCGAAGGGGATCATCACGGTAGCCGGCGATTACAAGAAGTCCATCGAGTGTGCCATGGCCAGTAGCCGGCTGGCCGAGTCCCTCGTAGTGGCAGAAGAGAAGAAGATGCTGGAGCGGGTTGTGGCCATGGCCGGCAAGCAGCCGGCCCTGTCCCCCAACCCCAAAGATTGTGATGCACAGGGCTCTTTCCAGCCGGCCAAAGAGACGAAGAAGATACCCCTGGACCCGGAGAACCCGGAAAGGTTTGCTGTCATTAGGGCAAACCTGGACAGTAAATAGGAAGGCGAGCTCGTCGACTTCCTCCTTGAGAATCGAGACATTTTTGCATGGTCCCCAAAGGACATGCCGGGTGTCCCGAAGGATTTCGTCGAGCACAAATTGCACGTCCGAGCCGACGCGAAGCCCGTCAAGCAGCCCCTTCACTGACTGTCAGAAGAGAAGCGAAGAATCATAGGAGAAGAGATAGCCCGGTTCCTCGCCGCTGGCTTTATTATGGAAGTGTTTTTTCCAGAGTGGCTTGCCAACCCAGTTCTGGTATTGAAGAAGAACAACAAGTGGCGCATGTGTATAGACTACACCAGCCTAAACAAGGCCTGCCCCAAGGATCCGTTTGCTTTGCCACGGATTGACCAAGTGATAGACTCCACAGCCGGATGCGAGCTGTTGAGTTTTTTGGATGCCTACTCAGGGTACCATCAGATCAAGTTGGACCCATCAGACTGCCTGAAGACTGCCTTCATCACACCATTTGGAGCTTTCTTTTACCTGACTATGAATCTCGGGGACTACACCCAGTGGGTGCGCTGACGCGCCCCCACGTGAGATAAAGGACAAAGCACTTACCCCGGCTCTCAGTTAGGTCGGCGGTCTTCTGGGTCAGCTCCCGAGCCTGGGAGTTGAAGGCAGCCGCGCGAAGATTGTGGTAGTCCTGCAAGACAGGTAGAAGATCGAAGTAAGAACAAGAATAGCAAAGCCAAATCCACTAAGAAGTTCCAAGCCGCCTGCTCAGCAGCCGACTCGGAACTCGGGGACTTCACCCAGTGGGTGCGCTGACGCACCCCCACGGAAGAAACCAAGATCAAGAAGAAGCAAGATAAGAAGACTAACCCGGATGGCCGCCCGCGTCGCAAGGAATTCGTCGGTGTATCGCCTCAGCGCCATAGCCTGGGCCTCGAGCCGGGTCCGGACGTCCTGCGCGGCCACGTTCATCACGGCCGTCCCTCCGCCCGGCGTCCACCCCGAGGTGGCGCTGGCCACCTCCACATCCTGGGCCGACGAGCTAGAGCCCGCGGCCGGCTGCGGCTCCGACGCAGCCTTCTGTGGCTCTGACGCAGCCTTCCCCGCGCGCCGGCTCGCGGCGTCCGGATCGCCAGCTCAGTCCTCGCGGCCGGCTCACCCCCCGCCGACTGCGCAGGCGGCAGATCTGGCCGGTCGCCTTGAGCTGCCCCAGTCGGCGGGGTCGGCACCGGCGCCCTCTCCAGGATGACGACGTTGTCATCCCTCTCCAGCCCGGCTGGTCACCGCCGGCTTCTTCTGGCGGGGGCTCCGGGGCCCCAGGCGCTGCGACGCGCAAAGGGGTGACCAACAAGGCCCCCTCCACCGTCGCCGCAGCTACAGCCTCTGCTTGGGCCTTGGCTGCGGCGTCAGCGCGCGCCTTCGCCGCCTCCTCCTCCTGCGCCGCCTTGGCGGCGGCCGCCTTCGCCGGCTCCGCCTCCCGCGCCTCCCGCTCCTCCCGCACCTCCCGCGCGTTCCGCTCCGTCGCCGCCAGAAGATCGGCACGGGGGTCCACGCGGCGAGTGGTGCTCCCAGATCCCCTCGACGACTCAACGACGAAGGCGGCAGCCGCCCGCTCGAGCGACAATGGAGCTCTGGTTGTTTGGAGAAAAAGACAAGGATTCAGGAGCCACCAGAGAAAAAGACAAGGATTCAGGAGTTTGAACTTACGCCGACACCGTCTGCGGTTGCTTCACCGCCTTGCGGAAGCGTGCCGCCTTCGCGGCCGCCTCCTCCCGCCTAGTCGCCGCTGCCCCGCCTCGGGGCTTCTTCGACCGACTGCCGAACAAACCCCGCGCGACACTACGCTTTTGCCCGCCGCCCCGAGCAGCCGGCGCAGCGGAGGAACCCGCGCCGCGGCCAGACGCCGGCTGACGGCGCGGGACGACTTCGGCCTCGTCATCGTCCGGCCAGTCGTCGAAGCTGACTCCAAGCCCGGAGCCGCCTGCTTCGCCGCCGGCTTGGCCACCACCCGGCTCGGTGTTGTCGTCCATAGCAGCCGCCCCCAAGTCGAGGTCCTCCAGATCGTGCTCCGTCCGGTCCGGGACGAATCGGCGCTCCGCGTCCGACCCACCTGCAGGCCGAAGAAGAGGGCTCCGTCGAAACAAGCCGACTAGTCAGAGTCGGCCAAAAGGAACTCGGCGACAAAACTGACAGAAGAAGAAAAGACAAGGAGAACATACCGTAGGCGGCGGATTGGCTCGGCAATATGGCTCCTTGCCGAACTGCCACTCTGCGGAGAGTTTGCAGTTCGCAAGGTAGTTCACCATATATGCCACCTCGTCGTGCGGCATGTCCTTGGTACACATCCGGCTCGGATCGAGCTGGCCGCTCTTCTGACAGATCAGATGAGGGCGGCTCTGGAGCGGGAGTACCCGGCGCGTGACGAAGGCGGCCAGCAGGTCGGGCCCCGACAAGCCCTCCGACTGGATCATCGCTCGCCCTCGAGCGACGGCTGCGTTTCCAGCCGGCGTCAGCGTCACGGCCCGGTAGGACCACTAGGGCCGCCTGCCCGCCGGTGGGCCGGCTACGTAAGCCGGCAGATTGACGTAGTCGCCCTGCGGGGCGACGTTCCTCACGTAGAAGTATGACTTTTGCCATAACTTCACCGACTGGATCAGCATGATGACGGGGAAGGGGTTGTCGGCAGCCACCCTCCACATCGCGATGAAGGCGCCACTCTGAGCCGGCATGCCTTGCATGCGCGTGCCCAGCTTGGACTGGAAGAACTCCCCCCAGAGCTCGAGGGTAGGGAGGACGCCGAGATAGCCTTCGCACAAGGTGACGAAGGCGGACAGCAGCACCACCGTGTTCGGGGGGAGGTGGTCCGGCTGGAGTTGGTAGAACTCGAGCCAAGAGCGGAAGAAGGCGCTCACGGGCAGGCCGATGTCGCGCAAGAAATGCGAGCGGAAGACTACCCGCTCGCCTTCCCGCGGCTCCGGCGTAATCTCCTTCGCCGGCGCAAGACGGACCTCCACCTTGTCCGCGTCGGGCAGCCGCCGCGTCTTGCGGAGGAATTTGATGTGATCCTCGTGGACGTTGGAGCCGTCCCAATCCCCGCCATACTGCATCGTGGCGTGGGGCTGGCGAAAACAAGCGCGGCGGTGGAGGAGCGAGTGGTGCAACAGCGCGGCGGCGAGGCGCTGTTGCAAGAAACGGCAGGAGGAAGAAGATGGTGGAGAGAGGAGGAGCATGCGAGAGCCTGCCGCTCTCCCCCTTCCCCTACTTATAGCTTCGCAAGGTGAAGCCGGGGAGGCAGGGCGTGGGGTGAGACGTGGGATTAACTGCACCCACTCCCCCCACGCCTCGCGATTATTACGCCCTAAAAGCGTGCCAAAACCGCCGTAGGAAGACGTGCGGGCGGCTTCGGGCCGCAGAGAATCCGCGCCTGGGCCCGGGCGTGGGCGTGGCGGGCCCCCGCCCTGCGGCGACGTCCCGTCGCGCGCGTGGGCTAGCAGGCTTTTTGGCCACGTGGTTCGCAGGCGGCAAGTGGCCGGCCCGCGGCCCGGTGCACGCGCTGGCGAGCTCCCACCCTCTGACTCCAAATTTTTTGGCCGAGACGGGGCGCCCAACCAAAGTCGGCTCCCAGCTGCCGGCTCGTCAAGATAGGAAGCTGACCGAGCTTCTCGACTCCCACCCAACCTCGAAGCTCAATCAGCTTCGGGGACTACTGTCGGAGTAAATGGCCACAGGTAGCCTAATCGACTGCCCCTGGCTCTTCAAAAATTATCAGGCCATTTGAGTCTTCAAGCATTCAAAAGCATTGGGCCGCCTTCCCCGGTCGGCTACCTCCGAAGCCGACTCTCAGAAGGCGACCCAACCTCAGCAACCTCGCCCCAAGATAACCACGGGATGGCCGACTCCAGGAAGCCGGCCATAGAGGATGCCGACTCCCAAGAGCCGGCCATGAAGAATGCCGACTCCCCAGAGCCGGCCACGAAGGGCGCCGACTCCAAGAAGCCGGGAAAGACCGCACCCACCAAAACTACATCCACATAACGGTGACAAGACGGGGTGTGGCCACAGTGCGGCCCACTACCCCCGAAGCCCGAGGCAGGCATGGCCATAGGACGCCGTATGGGATGGCCATCTCCCGTCCGGCTCGGCACTGTAGCCATGCTGGCCTCAACGTCACCCACGACAGACGTCAGCACGGCCCACGGGCGGCGGGCCCCTTTAGCCAGAGAGAGGCGCGAAGGCGGCCCGGCCTCCCCCAGTCGGCCAAGGGCGTAGCCGGCCCCCAGAAGCCGGCTACCCCCTCCCTCGAAGCATGTGCCACATTAAGGAGGCAAGACGAGGTAAGGCTACAGTGAGAGCCCTCGAAGCAGCACACTGTAGCCACGCTTACCTCTACGAAGCCCTCGTCATCAGAGACGAGGCTACAGTAAGCAGCCGGCGACAAGACCCCTAGGCGGTGGGGCCGGCCTGTCGTCCAAGAGGCCGGCAGCCGGCGGGACCCACCAGTCGGCGGGCCCCAACGGCCGGCGGAGAAGCCGGCGAGCGCAGACATTGACGGCTGGGACCCGCGCCCAACCGGATTACAATTGTACCCCCGGGGGGTAGGCCTATATAAACCCCCCGGGGCACCCATGCAAAGGGTTGGCTTCTTAGAGTTACACACACACATAGAGAGAGGGAAGCAAGAGCTAGCCTTGCTCTTCTTCTCCCTTGAACCCAACAGCTCTAGGAGCATTTGTAGCTACTCTTTCTGATCTAGTGATCATGCGGAGACCCCGCAGAGCAGGACTAGGGGTGTTATCTCCACGGAGAGCCCCGAACCTGGGTAAGATTCGCCGGCGTGCATGTCTTCGCCTCATCCCGTTTCCAGGCACCGGCGACGTCTTACTGGCACGCACCATGATAAGCCACCCGTTGGCATATGTCGCACCTACCACCCGACATAACTGTAACCCATCGATACAACAGTAGTTAATCAGCCGATAATTTGTAAGAATGCAATAAACTCCTTCCGGCCCATAATATAAGATGTTAATTCATCTAATATGTGAGTACATTGGATGTTATAAGATATTATAAAAGGGTGTTGTACTACATCATTGTGCAATTGCTGTTTAGCTTCTAATATTAACTTGGTGCATTTAGGTACATATGTCATTGGTAAAGATCTGCGCTTCGACCCTTTCTGCGTATGGGGCAATGAGATATCGATGAACCAGCATCAAGTGAGGAAGCTGATAAAGATTGTTAGTAAAATGGGTCCAAAGATGGCAATTAAACTATTTGTTTACACTTTATCCAAGACAACAGCGAACTGCAGGATGGTAAGTAAGAACTCGGCAGCCTTTTTTTACTGCCCATAATGAGTTGGGTTAGATGACAATGTCTGAATCTTTTTCCTTTGCAGTGTTTGCCAAAGCAGTTTACTCAAGATTAGCTCTCAAACTACATGATTCGTGGGCATGCAAAGGTTAAAGTATTTCTACCAGAACACAAAGATTATCTAGATGTTTTGATGAAGACCGTGAAGGATGGGCGGTCGGCCATCACAAGGGGTTGGACTAGAGTCGTGTGTGCCTTCTGCATGGAGGAGGGCACAATATGGGCATTCCGCTTCACCTTGTTCAGCAGCCAGAATGTATTTCGCCTCTTTCTTTACCGTCTTTAATAGTACAAGTATACAACTGTGGTTCATCATTCTTTATTTGGTTCTTATGTAATTCTTGAACATATGTACCTATAAATCGAATAATGCATTGGTTGTTTGAACCTGATGGATATGAATAAAGTTATATCATACATTCAAATTCAAATTCAAATCCGGTACATTTTGAAATAGCAGTAATTAAATTACGGTGAAATTACGCTCTCCGTGTCGTTACGGCACACACGGTTGGTAAAACACAAACGTTTGCAATATACACCGTAATCCGAGATGGTTCATAGAGAGGAAAACGTGTGCAAGCATCCACACAGTTGCCGTTTGCAAAGCATGTGCGATGTCAGACAATATCACAAATGGTGCGGGCAAACTAAACGTTTGTGTTAGTTGCCTTATCGTACACGATTCGCAACCATGAACTGTTTCTGATGAAGTATGCATCGTAAACGTTGCACCACAGAATAGCTTGTGCGATAGTTGTCGTGTACGACGGTCCGACGTTTCGTATCCTGTCCGACACTCGTACGACGATTAGCTAATCTTCTTAATTAGTTATTGCACACCGTTTGGGAAAAGCGAATGTGTGTGATTATATGCTTATCATACACGTTCTATAATAGTGAACCATTTGTGATGGGCCGGGCATCATAAACGTAGCACCACAGAATACTGACTGCGATGGCAATGCAAGCACAAACGAGTAGGAGTACTGTATATGCATCTTGGCTCCCTATCCCCGATGGTTTCTGGGTCGTGTGGGAAGGACTCCCTATCGCTGTCACCCACTAGGCGACGGTTCCAAATGCCGTCGCGGAAAGGGGTTAAAAACCGTTTGTATAGCACCGACACGTACCAGTGCACTTTCATCAATATAATCATCATAAATAGGAGGCATGCTATCATCATAATAAATTTTCTCATTAAAACTTGGGGGACTAAAAATATCATCTTCGTCAACATAGCATCCCCAAGCTTATGGCTTTGCATATCATTAGCATCATGGATTTTCAAAGAATTCATACTAACAACATTGCAATCATGCCCATCATTCAAATATTTTATGCCAAATATTTTATTGACCTCTTCTTCTAACACTTGAGCACAATTTTCCTTTCCATCATTTTCACGAAAGACATTAAAAAGATGAAGCATATGAGGCAACCTCAATTCCAATTTTTTTGTAGTTTTCTTTTATAGACTAAACTAGTAATAAAACAAGAAACTAAAATATTCAATTGCAAGATCTAAAGATATGCCTTCAAGCACTCACCTCCCCGGCAACGGCACCAGAAAAGAGCTTGATGTCTACTACGCAACTTTATCCTTGTAGACGTTATTGGGCCTCCAAGTGCTGAGTTTTGTAGGACAGTAGGAAATTTTCGTCGAGTGGATGACCTAAGGTTTATCAATCCGTGGGAGGCGTAGGATAAAGATGGTCTGTCTCAAACAACCCTGCAATCAAATAATAAGGAGTCTCTTGTGTCCCCAACACAGCCAATACCAATGGTAAATTGTATAGGTGCACTAGTTCGGCGAAGAGATGGTGATACAAGTGTAATATGGATGGTGGAAATATAGTTTTATAATCTGAATAAATAAAAACAACAAGGTAACTAGTAACTAAAGTGAGAAAAAATAGTATTGCAATGCTTGAAAACAAGGCCTAGGGTTCATACTTTCACTAGTGCAAGGTCTCTCAACAATGATAACATAATCGGATCATATAACAATCCCTCAACATGCAACAAAGAATCACTCCAAAGTTTCTATCGGAGAACGTAGGACAAAAACGTGCATCAACCCCTATGCATTGATTACCCCAATGTCACCTCGGGAATCTGCGAGTTGAGTGCCAAAACATACATCAAGTAAATCAATAGAACATCCCATTGTCACCACAGATATCCCATCGCAAGACATACATCAAGTGTTCTCAAATTCAATACTCGATCCAACATAATGAAACCTCAAAGAACAAGACTCAATCATCACAAGAAGGTAGAGGGGGAGAAACACCATATGATCCAACTATAGTGACAAAGTTCGTGGTACATCAAGATCGTGCCAAATCAAGAACACGAGAGAGCGAGAGAGAGAGAGAGATCAAACACATAGCTAGTGGTACATACCCTCAGCCCCGAGGGTGAACTACTCCCTCATCATCACGGAGACCACCGGGATGATGAAGATGGCTACCGGTGATGGTTTCCCCCTCCGGCAGGGTGCCGAAACGGGCTCCCGGTTGGTTTTTTGTGGCTACAGAGGCTTGCAGTGGCGGAACTCCCGATCTAGGTTTCTTTTCGGGGGTTTCTATATTTATAGGAATTTTTGGCGTCGAAAACAAGTCAGGGGGGTCCACGAGGCAGCGGCAAGCTAGGGTGGGCGTGCCCTAGGGGGGACGCGCCCTCCACCCTTGCCGCTTCCTCGTGAAGCTTCTGGTCCAACTCCGATGCTCTATGGGCTTCTTCTGGTCCATAAAAAATCACCGTAAATTTTCAGCTCATTTGGACTCCGTTTGATATTCCTTTTCTGTAAAACTCAAAAACAAGGAAAAAACAGAAACTGGCACTAGGCTCTAGGTTAATAGCTTAGTCCCAAAAATAGTATAAAATAACATATTTATGCATATAAAACATCCAAAACAGATATTATAATAGCATGGAACAATCAAAAATTACAGATATGTTGGAGACGTATCACCCCCTTAGGGCGCGCCTTGTGAGCTTGTGGCCATCCCATGGCCCTTCTTGCCTCCTCCCAAAGCTTCCAGGGTGTCTTGTGGTCCAAGAATCACCGTCAAAATGTTTCATTCCGTTTGGACTCTGTTTGGTAATTATTTTCTGTAAGGCAAAAACAAGGAAAAAACAACAACTGGAACTTGGCACTAGGTTAATAGGTTAGTCCGAGAAAATGATATAAAATAGCATAACAATGCAAATAAAACATCCAAGATGGATAATATAATAGCATGGAACAATAAAAAATTATAGACACGTTGGAGACGCATCAAGCACCCCCAAGCTTAATTCCTGCTTGTCCTCAAGTAGGTAAATGATAAAAATAGAATTTTTGATGTGGAATGCTACCTAACATGTTTATCATGTAATCTTTTTCTTAATATGGCATGAATATTCAGATCCATACGCTTCAAAAAAAAGTTTAATATTGACATAAAAATAATAATACTTCAAGCATACTAAAAAGCAATCATGACTTCTCAAAATATCATGGCTAAAGAAAGTTATCCCTACAAAATCATATAATCTTGTCATGCTCTATCTTCTGAACACAAAGTATTTATCACGCACAACCCCGATGACAAGCCAAGCAATTGACATAAAACGCGCTTCAGCTTTTTCAACTCTCACGCAATATCTGAGCGTGAGCCATGGATATAGCACTATGGGTGGAATAGAATATGATGTTGGAGGTTGTGTGGAGAAGGCAAAAAAGGAGAAAGTCTTACACTCACCAGGCTAATCAACGGCCTATGGAGATGCCCATCAATTGATGTCAATGCAAGGCTAGGGATTGCCATGCAACAGATGCACTAGAGCTATAAGTGTATGAGAGCTCAAAAAGAAAACTAAGTGGGTGTGCATCCAACTTGCTTGCTCATGAAGACCTAGGGCATTTGAGGAAGCCCATCATTGGAATATACAAGCCAAGTTCTATAATGAAAAATTCCCACTAGTAATATATGAAAGTGACAAAATAGGAGACTCTCTATCATGAAGAACCTAGTGCTATTTTGAAGCACAAGTGTGGAAAAGGATAAAACATTGTCCCTTCTCTCTTTTTATCTCATTTTTTATTTTTTTATTTTCCTTTTTCATTGGGCTCTTTGGCCTATTTTTTCATTTTGGGCTCTTTGGCCTATTTTTTTATTTTTTTATTTTAGTCCGGAGTCTCATCCCGACCTGTGGGGGAATCATAGTCTCCATCATCCTTTCCTCGCATGGGACAATGCTCTAACAATGATGATTATCACACTTCTATTTACTTACACTCAACACTGGTACGCGTCGGTACTATACAAACGGTTTTTAACCCCTTTCCGCGATGGCATTTGGGACCGTCGCCAAGTGAGTGTGGGCGATAGGGGGGGTCCTTCCCACACGACCCAGAAATCGTCGGGGATAGGGAGCCAATATGCATATACAGTACTCCTACTAGTTTGTGCTCGCATTGCCATCGCAGTCGGTATTCTGTGGTTCTACGTTTACGATGCGCGACCCATCACAAACGGTTCACTATTATAGAACGTGTATGATAAGCATACAATCACACACATTTGCTTGTCCCAAACCGTATGCGATAACTAATTAAGAATATTAGCTAATCGTCGTACGAGTGTCGGGTAGGATTACGAAACATCGGACCGTCGTAACATTGTCGTACACGACAACTATCGCACACGCTATTCTGTGATGCAACGTTTATGATGCATACTTCATCAGACACAGTTCATGGTTTCGAATCGTGTACGATAAGGCAACTATCACAAACGTTTTGTTCTTCTATGACCAAATGTTTGCGATGCGCACAACATCACAAACAGTCCATAATTTCGAAGCGTGTGTGATAGGGTGACTATCGCAAACATTTAATAAGAAAGAACTGTGTGCGATGCTGTTGTTAACCGCACACATTTTTCTTGGCTGATCGTGTGTGCAGTGGAGATTGATCGCATACGCAGCGGATCCTAGAAACCTATCTGATCTCCACGTCTATCGCAGACATTTCGCTTTCGCCAACCGTGTGCAGTGTAATCCCTAATTAATACCTAATTTAAAAATCATATGTTTTGAATTTGATAGTAGGCAATCACTTATTTCATATCCAACCATGTTTATTACAAATATACACTACAAAAAAAAGACACTTCCGTGATGATACGTGTTTGTCACAGTAGGTCACGTTTTCTGTCATGCATGTACATCCGTGACAATTTTATGACAGAATCAAGTTAGTCATACCTGTGCTGTCGTAGAAGTGTTCCATGACGTTACCAAAATTATCATCACAGAAGTGTCCACTTCCATGACGATAAATCGCGCGTCACAGAAGTGCTTTCGTCAAGGGTGACCGACACGTGGCATCCACCGTAACGGGTCGCCGTTAAGCTATCGGGTCCGGTTTTGGATCCGATAACCCGTTAACAGCCCGGACCAATGGGAAATTTCCACGTGTAAAATTCTGATTGGCCGGAGGAAACACGTGTCAGCTCGTCAGTGGGTCAGATAGGCGCCTATGATATGTCGACACGTGCGACGGCCCACCATTGGCCCATTTAGCTTACAAAGGCCGGCCTGTTTGACTTGGTCAAAAGTTAGCGGGCTGGCACATGAAAGCCTGTTAACGGTCTCTTCGCAAATAGCCCATTTTATGGCCCGGTAACTCACGACTCATTAGGGCCTACCTGAAATCGGCCCAACAACGTCATGTGGGCCGTCGAATATAACACCAGCCCGCTTCACTTTCGGCCCATGTATGGCCCACGACGTCTTTCGGCCCATATGAGTCCTTCGTATCTTTAGGCCCTTTAGAGGACCACGGTGATTCTAGCCCATAATGAACAGTAAATTTCTTTGTACCCGTTAATGGCCCATGATTCACATGGGCCGTTTCCACCCCGTGTTAGCTTTCGGCTTATTGACGGCCCATACGTTCTTGGGCTCCTTTTCGGCCCTCGATTACTTTCGGCCCATTACTGGCCTGTTCCCCTAATGGGCCAAATTCGGCCCGTGGCAAGAGTCGGCCCGTTTCTGGCCTATTAACCCGTTGCGCCGTTTCTAGCCCTTCCTATAATCTGGCCCATTAACGACCCGTCATGCCTGTGAGAATTAAGCCTTTCTGGCCTCCAGCCTGTTAACAGCCCGTTACCGTGCTGGGTCGATACCAATTACGCCCGTTTACGGCCCAAGTAGACCCATTTATCCGACGGCCCGAGGCCCACCGATTCTACAGCCGTGTTGGAGGCCCATTTAAAGACGGCCCGTAGGAGGCCCATGGATCCTACGGCCCGTAGCAGAGTGAAGGTTACCACGGTCCATATATGGCCCATGGTTGTTGCGGCCACTAGCAAACAAGGGAAAAGAAGACTAGGAAATAAATAAGCCCGAAACTAACGCTAGGCTATTAAAGCGATTGCACAGATTACATCCATTGGGCATCAAAGATCGCCACCAGTGCAAATATAGGGAACACCCTACACTATACAAAAATGGCTTGCTGTTTTCTTCAGCCGGTGGATGCACGTTAAGAACAAATTTTGTATCGCAACAAAACAAATTACAACTATAAAACAAAAGGAAGGTTGGCATAAAAGTTAACAGACTGGCAGATAAATGCACCACCAGAAGTTCAGAAGCTCTATTCATTTGACCTGACTCTTACGTTTTCATGCTGTATTGTCCGATGGAGCACCATAACCTTCGCCTTCATTTCTCCTAGGCTCCTGAACAACATAGCAAATGTCTGATAGCCTGGTTTCAAAAACATTCATATCTTGACGACATCGAACAATGTCTGTCCTTGTTTCACAAAGGGTCTCTGTTAGGGAACGGACTTGTGTCTGGAGCGCAGATATAACATTGTTTTGAGCTTGCATATCTTGATCATGAGGCAGTTTGGACGAGATTGCCATAACAACAAACCCAGTATTACGCAGGAACATGCTTTTGGCACTGTTAGTG
Source organism: Aegilops tauschii subsp. strangulata (assembly GCF_002575655.3). Taxonomy (NCBI): domain Eukaryota; kingdom Viridiplantae; phylum Streptophyta; class Magnoliopsida; order Poales; family Poaceae; genus Aegilops; species Aegilops tauschii. The sequence continues at coordinate 363,256,651 of NC_053038.3, forward strand.
GACAGGTACTGACCCACTGCAGCAAGAGCTGACATTGCGGTTATAGTTGCCTCGCCACCTTCAGAAGGTGGCGGTTCCACCATTTTTTCCATAGCTTGCTAAAAAGTTGGGTTTTTACATTAGTAGTACCAGAACAGAAGATATTAAGGAGGCAGCAAAACCAAACAAAATAGCTTTGGTCTATATACAGAACTTATTCTGGTGAACCCATGTAAAATATTAGTTGTATTTTACTGCAAAGTACATAATAAAACCAGGTTCCAAACATATGACCATGTACTATGGATAATGTATTGTCTATTTCTTCACATTGTATTGACAGCTAAGGATAAAGAGACAAAGTTTATAATATGGTAAGCATAGTATGACATCATTCAAATCACAAAACAACTGAGAACAGACATACAGGCAATTGTAACGTTGTGTGGGCAAGTCCAGCACGGAACTAGATTACAGGTCAAGATCAAAGGAACATCACTCCTCTCTTTTAAACCTTGTAAGGTGCAATGATACGCTAAGACAATTGTGTGTAAAATTGAAAAGAGTAATAGACATTGGCTGCAAACCATGCAGTTCAAGGCACAAGTCAGAGTAAGTAGTAGTTAAAAGGCATGAGGATTAAGGACTTACAACAGCGGGTTTGGCTGGTGTAGTCATGTCCTTCGTCTTTCTGGTGTGACAGTCCTTGAAGATTTCCACAGCATTTGGTTCAGGTACTTTTTGGTCCTTGCGGGCTTTCCTCTGCATTTGGAACAAGTTAATATAATCTGATAATATGGTACAACGAAAAGAGTGAAACAGCAGCTAATTACAAGAGCCTCGTAGTGTGCAATATAGCTACGAGATCCTCTCGTCTGTTGGAATTTCACTTTCATACGGTTGGCCTTGTTCTTTGAACAGTTCACCTACAAGAAGATAGATTTGTGTGGCACATGCGTAAATAGGACTTCAACATGTGATCTAATCACATATATATAATGTACCTGATACTTCGGATCAAACCAGTGCTTAACGAGGCCTCTCCAGTCTTCATCGGATATATTTTCCACTGGAGATGTTTGGGCAAGTTCACTGTTAGCCTTGCCTTCAAAGTGAGTTTTCCTCAAGTTATATCGGTACTGTCACAGAGCAGACTTGAAAACATGGGTGTAAGCTTGTTTGGTTGCATCATCTTGGCTATCAAACTTGAACCTCATCTGTTGAAAATTATGGGAGTCTCATTATCAGCAACCTAGAAAGTATTGGACAGAGCAAGACGATATTACTAGTTTCCATACATAACCATACTTACAGATAAATGGTCGAGGAAGCTGTTGAACTGGGAATCACCTTTGTCATTCCTGCACTGAATCCATGTTGGGAGGATACATACATGACACCTAACGGCAACCGCTGCCTCTGATACTAACTTGGCTGACTCTGTAGCATCACGTGGCCTTTTTAAACCTTCCTCAAAACGGATCTCCATTCTTCCTCCTCTAGATTTAGTTAACCTATCGAGCATTATCCCTGATGTTTGTTTCCTCTTGCGCCTAGGTGCTAGTCCAACAACGAACATAGGAAGTGTTTGTCTACATCAAACTGTGAGACTACATATAAAGAAGCATGCAACTGTAACTTGACTCTAGCAACTACCTTCTTGCTGTTGAAGCTCACAAAGTTCATCTGATCTTGCCAGCTCATCTTGTGTCAAGAGTGCTTCAGAAGTAGTGTCAGGTGGCAAGGGAGCTTGGGAATGTGCTGCTAGCTGAGTTGACCAACGAGTAAATCGTGCAGCTGGTGGTACTATGGAATGTGTTGCAAGAACTAGGGATGTCTCTACTTGTTTGGTGGCAGCTATTTGTTTCTGTTTGGCTTGTTCTGCAGCTCTGTAGCACGGGATACCCTGTCGGTACAATTTTCCGCTGGACTTTGACCTTCTATTGCACCATCAGTACCAGCAGAATCTGCAGGATTCTTCCGCTTCCCTCTCCCTGTCGTTCTGTGTTGCTTTCTCTTTCTCTGTGCCATGTTAAGTCAAGCCGACAAGAAAAACGAATAGTAATTTAGTTCTTCAGAACAAATTGATGTGTGATAGGGACGAACAGAACTTTGATGGTAGACAACCACATGATAGGAGGATGTAATATGTACGAAAAACAGGACGGCATGAGATAACCAAAACTATGATGTGTAAACTAAGCAGAAGACATTTCACTAAATTAGAAGCAATGCAATGGAAGGTAGACACCATATGAAAGATGCTACAAATATCGCTCTGCCAAGTTAACCGTGTCTCATCATAAATGTCGTTTAAACAAATGTGAAGCGGTACAAGAAATAAATCATATGCAAGATGCAAACAACATCACACTACCAAGTTAAAGGTCTCTCGTCATTAGTGCCATTGCATATTCACAGCTTATGATGTGTAAACTAAGGAGAAGGCATTTCAACAAATTAGAAGCAACGAAAGCTAGGCACCATATGAAAGATGCAATGAATATCACTCTACCAAGTTAAAATTGTCTCGTCATAAGTGCCATTTCAACAAATTAGAAGTAGTACAAACTAGAAAAGAATGCGAGATGTAACCTATATCACACTCCCAAGTCAAACGTGTCTTATGATAAGTGATTGTTGTAGGTTACACAATAGTAGTACTTTCATGTAAGAACATGGTGTGATAGACAGATATTGTATGTTCTAGAAACAGGAACATGTGTCTAAGTCACAAGTATAATGTGTAAAGTAAGCAGATGAAATTCAACAAAATCAGAAGCAATACAAGCTAGATATCATACATAACATGCAACCACATATAACAGTGCCAAGTTAGATGGAGCACCTGTGATGGTGCACTAGGGGAGACGTGCTCATCACCAACACAGCTACGTTGAGTGTCTATGCATGTGTTGTCTTGGAAATCATCTTGGGGGGGTGGAGGAGTAGAATCTATAGAGGCCCTCCATTTGGAAGGAGCACCTTCATCCGCTACCTTGCTAACTTCCTTTCGCTTTATTGATTTTTAATTGTCAAGTAAAACCGACAAGAAAAGCAATAAAATTCACTCTTCAGAACTCATCCGTGCATGATAGTGACAATCACTACTTTGATGTAAGGCAAACACATGATTCCAGTATGGAATAATACGAAAAACAGGACGTCATGGCATATTCACAACTATTTGTGTAAACTAAGCAGAAACCATTTCAACAAATAAGAATCAATTCAAGCTAGACACCACATGAAATATGCAACCAATATGACTCTGCCAAGTTAAAAGCGTCCCATCATAAATGGCATTTCAACGAATTAGAAGTAGCGCAAGCTATAAATCATATGAAAGATGCAACTAATATCACACTGCATATACTAAAGGTGTCTCGTCATATTGATTTATGCGGGATACAAAAGAACAATAGTTTCATGTAAGGACATGCTTAATAGACAGATGTACTATGTACTAAAAACAGGAAGGCATGTCACATTAACAGGTATAATGTATAAACTAAGCAGAATAGCACATGCAATTTAACCAGATTGGAAGAATTACAATCTAGACACCATATGCAACATGCAACCACATATCACACTGCAAAGTTAGAGCAAGCACCTGCGATGCTAGTGTAAGGGAAATGCGGTAATCAACTATAGAGCTACGTTCACTATCTTCATCTAGCCTTGTTGTTTCTTGAGAATCATGTGGGGACGCTGACGCTGCATTCTTTAAATGAGGATCTTTTATCACAGTAGTCCACTGGCCTGACTGCCTCATCATAAGTGATTGATGAGGGATACAAAAGAACATTAGTTGGATGTAAGAACATGGTTAATAGACAGATGTACTATTATGTACCAAAAATAGGAAGGCATGTCATATTCAAAGGTATAGTATGTAAGCTAAGCAGATGCAATTTAACCAAATTGGAAGAAATACAAGCCAGACATCTGGCTGGAGTGGTGAGCATGATCATCTAGGACCTGAGAGCCTCGTGGGAGGTGGGCTGCTGCACCACCATCGTGGCTTTTTAGTTGGCTTCCAGGTGATGCATGTCTATGTTGGGCTTGTCACTGGGTCGGCCAGTGCCCTGACTAGCTATTTGTCTTCTGGTGCTCCCCGGATGGTGGTTCATGTAAAAAATATATTTCCTTATCTTGATAAAGACCGACTTTGGCCATTCGAATACAAGCTAGACACCATATTTAACATCCAACCACATATGACACCGTGAAGTTAAAGCAAGCACCTAGTATGGTAGTTCACGGCGAGCGAGATCATCAACTCCAGAGCTATGTTTACCGTCTCCAGCTGTTAAACATCCAACCTTTAAAGCGAAAACACGTGTCTTGCCTACCCGCGAAGCAAGCAGGAGCGCCTTCTCTCTTTTCTTTTCTGCTTCTGTGAAGGCAGAGTCTGAAATCCCCTTGCATAAAAACACAATAGTGAGAGTATGGGTGAAGTGTGTGCAGAACTAGTGCACTATAAAAGTAGAAGATAGCAGGTGGCTGAAAAATAAATGACAGGAGACATATGATAGCTCTACAACATTGCATGGCAAACAAACTTAGATTCTACTCCGTATGATTTTGTAATATATGAGCACAGGAAATGCAGGTACTCCTCCAGCACACCACCACATGTGCTCCTATCAAGATAATAGTCGACTGAAAATAAATAGGTCAGTCGATTTTTTATGAACTATCCGATCTATAAGGAACGGGAAGATGGCCTTCGTCTACCTCCTAATCTTTCTCGAACTGCCAGCGACCACCGGCCCAGACCCCTGCCTCCGCCGCCCCGCCCTCCCCTCGATCTCACGCCACCGCCATGCTTGGCAGCGCCCCCAGGCCATCCCTTTAATCCCGGTTGACCTCCAGATCGGGCACCAGCAGCTCTAGGCCCACACGCCCCTAAGATAAACACCGAGGCGCTGATTCCCCAGTATAATAGGCGGACCAGCGCCTGTTACGCTGGGGAATGATTCCGTTAATTGGGAATCAACTGACCAGGAATTGAAATCCAAGGGGGCGACGGACCTCTAGCTAAGGTGAAATAGTATATGAGGAGAAACCTTGTGCATCGCGAGTTACTAGGAACATCTAATATCAAGAAGAAGCAGTCAACTAGTGTCTACTGTGGGATGAATACCGTGCAAGCAGACACGTAAGAATTGCATGAATAAGGGACATTTTTGGTAGCCGGTGTGGTCTCCTCCACATGTCGCGGCGATCTTCTTCTTTTTGCCAGGGGAACCGATGTTTCGGAGGAGGGTGCAGGCTTTGTAACATCCCAAATTTTCAATTTGGTATGTTATACATAGATCATCATTGCATATCATGTTTTATTGCATTTTGGCAAATCCTCGATAAATCCTAAGCAACTCAAGGACCCTCAGAGAGAGTTGGGGATTTTCTCGAATTTTCATATTTGATTTTCGTCAAATTATAAAACGAGGATTTTGGTTTTAATTATTTTCTCCCCGGAAAAATATTTCATTCTAGAAATAAACGAGAGGAGAAAATATGACTTCTCCAAAATAATTGAAATACTGGAGGAAAAATGTTAAAATCATTTATTGGAATTATTTGGATTTTATTTGCTATTTTTATTGCATTAAAAATATTGCATGTTTTCAAATATTTATTTTGTGTTAAAAAAATGTTCACCCTATTCTAGATTTTCTAACTAGACGGGGAAAATTTATTATATATTTTTCTGATATTTATTTATTTTTCTGTGAATTATTTTCCGCGGAACTTATTTAAAAAAAAAGGACACGCGCGCCCGCTGGGCCGAGCCCAGGCCGCCAGCCCACCCCGCGCCCCTCTCCTCTCCCCGCACGACGCCGCCGTCGCCGTGTCCATGGCGGACAAGGGAAGCCCCGCCGCCGCACCTTGCCCCCTCCCCCAAGCTGCTGCCCCTCCTCTCCTATTTATACCCCCCCTCTCTCTCCTCTCATCAAGTCGCCGCCGCCGCCCGCACTCGCCTCGCCGCCGCCGCCGGAAGCCCGAGCCGCCGCCGCCGCGTTCGTCGCCGGCGCCGGCGCCCCTCGCGCCCCCCCCCCCCGAGCCCCGCACCTCGCCGCCCTCGCCGCCCCTCGCCTGAGCCCCGCCGGAGCCCTCGCCGGAGCCGCCCCGACGAGGTACTGCCTTGCTGCCCCGTTCGACTTTGCTGGTTTTCTTCTAAAAAAACCCTTTGTTTTAAAAAAAACCTAGATCGGTTTTTTCGGTTTTATTATTTTGCGAGCGTTCGTCGGTTTTTCTCTGTTAACGAACGTCCGTTCTTTAACCGTTCATCCGTTTTTTCTTTTTCATCGGATTTTCTGCTATTTTTTTCTCAGATTCGATTTCTGATCGAATCTTCGTTTTTGTTTAATTTCTCGCTCGTTTATCGGAATCAGGCGATTCAAGCGCCTAGAGTTTCGTCTCAAAATTCTCTTTCCGTGTAACCTACTCAAACAAGTCTTTGCTACAGTAAAATTTGACCTAGATCCAGATTAGTAAACGAAGCTATTTTCTTTCGCCGTTTGACTTTCGTTGCTTCTTTTGAGTTGATTCTTTTTGCAAACCGGAGTTCTTAAGTTGAACTTTCTGGTTGGATCTTTCATTCGAGTTTTACCTGTGCATTAGATGAGTACTGATTGTATGCTTGTTTGTTGGCGATAGAGTACCCAGAGTGTGCCGCTTGTTACTTCGAATCGCTAGGTTTTGCGGATCATCAGCAAGGCAAGTTACACTTTGATCATATACCTTCCATACCCAGTTTTTATTGCATTAGATCTGTTTTCCTCAAACACTTGCATGATTAGGATCTAATTAAATTGTGGGTATTGGGAAGTAGTTGAGGTAGAACCTATTACCTGTTTTCTTATCAAACCCTTGGGAGTTACTTCTACGTTGCTATTATTATTGCCATGCTATGCTCGTAGACGTGGATTGGGTTTGAGTGAAATTCATGACAGATGTGAGATTGTTATTAATGGTTTACTTAAGGTGGCAACTAAAACTCACATCTGGGTGGATTGAGGTACCTGGGTATTCCAGGATTGCCTGTTTTTCTTTTGGACCGCCACCCAGGTTCAAAGGGATCATAAGATTATTCATGCTAGAAACTTCCGTGTGCAGCCGCAAGCTATTATGGGCTCTAGCATAGTTGACTAAGTCGTGTGAACTCTTACAGTGGTAGACTAGCAGATGTAGGGGAAAGTAGGTGTAACTGTCTACCCATACGTAAGGTGCAAACACTTCTGAAAGACTGTGTCTCGGGCATCCGTTTCTCAAACATCATGTAGTGCGAGAATCAAGCGGAGGCGATCGAGTCTTGTGGGGAAAAGTGCACAAACCTCTGCAGAGTGTACAAACTAATCATGATTAGCCGTGTCCCCGGTTATGGACAACTTGAGTATCTAGTACCTGGATTATCATTTGAATCTCATCACTATGTTACTTCTAATTAATTTTGTTGGGTTATTGATGACATTTAATTGGGATTGAGATGCTGTCAACCATCTCAATGTTTCACAACCACCATGATAGTTAAATAAAATTTATTCCTTTGAAGTAGGATAAAATTGGCTTTTCGCAAAACTGTAACCATAGAGCTTTCCACCAGCCATATATGCATGTAGTATAGCATTGTTATTGTTCATTACTCTCTATGTGTTACATTGCCAGCATATCCTATGTGCTGACCCGTTTTCGGGCTGCAACGTTTCATGTTGCAGACTTTTCAGACGACGAGTAAAGTGCCTTAGGTCATGGTCTTATACTCAGTGATGCCGCTGGAGTTGATGGACTCACTTATCTTCCAAGTCTTCCGCTGTTATCGTTATTAGATGGCCTTAAGCCATGTTTATCATACTTAATCTCTTTGGAGATATTCGATGTAATAAGTGTGTGATTGCTACTCTGTTATAAATCCTCCATTTGTACTGTGCGTGTCAGCATTACTGATCCAGGGATGACACTGGTGCACAGCAGCACAGACCATTTGAGGTCTGGTCGCTACAGGCTTGGACGAACCCATGGCCAAATTGTTGACTGTGTTGCCGTGGCCGTATGTCGGCGGAGGGGAAGCACATCCCAGGCGGCGAAGGACGGCGTAGCAGGAATAGCTCCAGTGCGGTGGACGGTGGCGAATGCAAGGAGCAAGTTCATGCAACCAGATGAAGACACGCCGTTTGGTCGACACTTGAAGGAAGTCACCAAGTACTTGAACATAGGAATACCAAGCATCACCGGAACCTACAACGCCACATTACCTGAAGAGGAGAGCTGGAAGATTCAAGTTATCATTCCAGGAAGGACCTTTGTGCCAGTTACTGAACCCATAAGATTGGTTTTCGAAGCACCAACTTGGAGTTTAGGGAAGAGCATGGCCGCACACATGGCCATGGGACGCATAGGAGAAGTCTACCACCAGGAGCTTAAGGATACAATTTACCAAATTTGTGGACGCCGAGACGCACAATGGGAGATGATCAGAACCAAGAAGGATGGATCAGTTGCAGCTTTCATCCAGGAGCAAAACCAACATATTCGTCGCCAGGAGAACCAGATGTGCACGGACAAGGAAGAACTGAAGAAGGCATTGACGAAGATCAAGGAGCTGGAGGAAGAACTCTAGGCTACACGCGAAGATTATTTGGAGGAAATCAATGCACTAGTAGGGAAGAATGACGACCTGGAGAAGAAGATTGGAGTATTCATGGGAAATCCAGTGCCAAAAGCAGAAGTCGACGAATGCACTTGTCCGGATAACTACATCATCATCGACGACACCGACTCAGAACCAAGTGAAGACGACTGGGTTGATGAAGCTGGAGCAGACATCATGGAGTCTTCAACGGATCAGAATTTCTAGTAGACCACCATATCAGTAGTAGTTTTCCCCCATTTAATAGTATAGTTCAAGCACTTTGTAACGCTAGCTAGATCGATTGTTTTGCCTTGTTTGAATTGATTGAGTGATATTGATTGTATTTGTCTCACGAGCATATGGGTAGTGTTTTCCCTCTAGACCTCATTCTATTCTAAACTCTCATCTTTTCTAAACCTATCAGATGCCTCCGAGACGCGACACCAGATTTGTTTTCCCGCCAGAGATCACCCAGTTGATTCAGCAACAGAATGCCCTGATGCAAGTGTTAGTGCAGAACCAAGGCAACAACAACAACAACAACCCACCGCCACCACCACCTGTTGATCACTTAGCCCGTTTCTTAAGGCTAAACCCGCCGGTGTTTTCTAGTAGCACCGAGCCGATTGTTGCAGATGATTGGCTCCGCAAAGTTGGAAGGGAGTTGACCACTGCAGGATGCACAGATGCGGAAAGAGTGCGATTTGCCGCACATCAACTTGATGGACCCGCAGCATCATGGTGGGAGAATTATACAGCCACGCACCCTATTGACACTGTCACATGGGACCAGTTTCAGCAAGCTTTCCGTACAGCTCATGTTTCAGCAGGAGCTATGGCTATGAAGAAGCGTGAGTTTCCTAACCTACGCCAAGGAGGACGCACCGTAGGCCAGTATGTGGAGGATTTCAGTAAGTTAGCACGTTATGCACCAGATGACGTTGCTACAGATGCTGCCAAGCAGGAGAAATTTTTGGAAGGGCTGAATGATGAACTGAGTATGCAGTTGATGGTAGCAACCTTCAACAACTACCAGGAGCTGGTAGATAGAGCTCTCATGATTGAAGGGAAGCAACAGCAGATTGAAAACCGTAAGAGGAAGTATGGACAAGGGAAGTATAACTCAGGAGCTCAACAGAAGCCTCCATTTACCCCGAAGCCAGGAGGACAGTTTCAGCATACCCATGGAGGAGGTAGTTCGCACAACCATAATGGCACCAAGAATGGTAATGGGAATGGAGGAAGCAACGGACAGAACCGCACCAACCCATCTACCCCAACCAAGAGGGATCTAAGTCACATTACTTGTTTCAAGTGCCAGAAGACGGGACATTATGCAACTGATTGTCCTGAAGCCCAAAATGGAAATGGCAATGGAAGCTCTGGGAAGAAGCCGAACCCGTTCAACAAAGGACATGTGAACCACGTGAGCATGGAGGAGGTTGAAGCTCAGCCTGATGCAGTAATAGGTAAGTTTTTGGTTAAGTCATTTACTGCAACCATTCTTTTCGATACTGGTGCATCGCATTCATACATATCAAGGGGATTCGTGAATAAGTTTAAGATGTCCACCCAAGTTCTCATAACCCCTATGTTAGTAACCTCGCCAGGAGCAGAGTATATGGCCACCCAAGGATGTTTTCAGATACCATTGGCCATTGGTAGGCATGTTTTCCCCTCATACCTCATTGTTTTGGAATCGCAAGGTTTGGATGTGATTTTGGGAATGGATTGGCTATCGTTGTATGGAGGAAACATCGACTGTGCCAGCAAGACGATTTTGCTTACCACCCCGGAAGGGAAAAGGATCAAGTATGTATCTCGGCATTTGCCGAAGAGGACTCAAGTAAATTCCTTATCAGGAGTTGTACAGGAGGAAGTACCAGTGGTGAAGGATTATCCGGATGTATTTCCAGAAGAGTTGCCAGGCATGCCACCAGATAGAGACATCGAGTTCTTGATTGAACTTTTGCCAGGCACAGGGCCAATATCTAAGAGACCGTACAGGATGCCCGCAAAGGATTTGGAGGAAATTAAGAAGCAGATCAAGGAGTTACTGGATAAAGGATATATTCGCCCAAGTTCGTCACCTTGGGGATCACCAGTACTTCTAGTGGAGAAGAAAGATGGATCGCTGAGGATGGTTGTTGATTACCGAGGATTGAATGAAGTGACCATCAAAAACAAGTACCCACTGCCGATGATCAATGATTTGTTTGATCGCCTACAAGGAGCTAAAGTATTTTCCAAGATCGATCTACGATCAGGGTACCATCAGTTAAAGATTCGAGAGCAGGATATACCAAAGACGGCTTTTACCACCAGATATGGACTGTATGAGTATACCGTTATGTCATTTGGACTGACTAACGCACCTGCCTATTTCATGAACCTGATGAACAAAGTGTTTATGGAGTTTTTGGATAAGTTCGTCGTGGTGTTCATTGATGATATTTTAATCTTTTCCAAGGAAGAAGAAGAGCATGAGGAGCATTTACGATTGGTACTTGAGAAGCTCAGAGAACATCAGTTATATGCCAAGTTCAGCAAATGTGAATTTTGGCTGAAGGAAGTTGGATTCCTTGGACATGTTATTTCTGGAGAAGGAATAGCAGTAGACCCTGCCAAGGTTGACACAGTGACAAGTTGGGAATCACCCACGACAGTTGGAGAAATCCGGAGTTTTCTTGGACTTGCAGGATACTACCGGAGATTCATCGAGAATTTCTCAAAGATTGCTAAGCCCATGACTAAGCTATTGAAGAAGGACACCAAATTCAATTGGACTGAGGAATGTGAAGCTAGTTTCCAAGAGTTGAAGAAATGATTGGTTACCTCACCAGTGTTGATTCTGCCAGATCAACGCAAGGATTATGAAGTTTATTGCGACGCTTCTCGTCGAGGACTTGGAGCAGTGCTTATGCAGGAAGGAAGAGTTGTGTCATATGCTTCACGACAACTTAAACCCCATGAGAAGAATTATGCTACGCATGATTTGGAATTAGCAGCCGTGGTGCATGCATTGAAGACATGGAGACATTTTCTCATCGGAAACCATTGTGAGGTGTATACAGATCACAAGAGTTTGAAGTATATTTTCACGCAGAAGGAGTTAAATCTCAGACAGAGGAGATGGTTGGAGCTCATTAAAGATTATGATATGAGATTGCATTATCACCCTGGAAAGGCTAACGTAGTAGCAGACGCGTTGAGCCGCAAGAGTCATGTCAACACCCTCATGACAGGAGAGATACCTCAGGAGTTAGCCGAGGACCTTCGCGAGTTATGTTTGGAGATAGTCCCAAGAGGCTATTTAGCGACATTGGAGATTCAGTCTACCTTGATGGAAAGGATCAGAGAAGCTCAGAAGATAGACAAGGAGATTGAAGAGATAAAGGAGAAGATGAGCACAGGAAAAGCCAAGGGATTTCGTGAGGATGAGCACGATACCTTATGGTTCGAGGACCGAGTATATGTGCCAAATGATCCGGAGATCAGGAAGTTGATTTTGCAAGAAGCCCATGATTCACCGTACTCAATTCACCCGGGAAATACGAAGATGTATTTGGATTTGAAGAATATTTTCTGGTGGACCGGAATGAAGAAGGATATTGCAGAATATGTAGCAGTTTGTGATGTATGTCAGAGAGTGAAGGCAGAGCATCAGAAGCCAGCAGGATTG